>NC_047105.1:58588176-58941926 GCF_902500255.1 Thalassophryne amazonica | reverse complement strand
ATTGAGGTCAGATGAATAATTGATTCTAATGCGCTTCAACGTCTTTGTACTTACTTAAAAAGCCATGCAGTTCATCATTCATATAACAGAGTTATTAGTGACCTAAATTAAGAATGATTCAAAACAGATGTATAGCTGAAGCAAAGGCCAAAGTATCAACAGGGTTTTTTTTAAGAGCCTTTTTTTTTGGCATTGTATATCCATATGTACAAAAAAATTGCCCTCTGCATTTAACCTATCCTAATTATGGTTAGATACAATCCAGCCTTTAGGTGCAGTGGGCAGCCACAGTCTGGTACCCAACTCTCTCTGCCATGGTCACGGGCAGGGGGAGGAGCAGACCCTAAATAAGCAAGTTTTTGATTGTGGGTGGAAACCGGTGACGGTTTTGTGCATGCTTGCATGCATGCACAAACACAGTGCAAGCAGCTGGAATGTGTTGCACTACATCGTTCCTCTGCTGTGGAGAAAAAAATAAACACACACACACAGACGTACAGTCATGAAATGACATGAATGAAGCAGTGCACTCTCATTACATCTTATTATGCCCAACTGGGTATATAAATAATTAATACAATCACTGGACACTGATGAGATATTGGTGAATAATTAGTGAAAATCACTGTGTTGATCTCAAAAAATAAATAAAAGTGGACCCAATACAGAACCCAAGTGGAAACTTCATGAATTGCCACTGTAACACAATAAAATTAATAAATAAAATCCATTAAAATATAATAAAGCCATAACCTACAACAAAGAAATAGCAAAAACTCAAATTTCTGATTAAAATTTAACTGCTGCTGGGACAAAGGACCTCCTAAAATGTTCACTAAAACACTGAGGCATCATGAGCAGCTGATGAAAAGAGCTTCTAAGACTGTGTTGTGTAAAGGATGGCTTTCAAAAAGCAAAAAATCTTTAACTTGGTCCTCATTCTCTTTTGTAGAATGGCTTCAACTGAGTCCAGAATGCTGATCACAGAGCCGGCTCTCCTGATCTAGTTCTTCAGTCTGTTTTTACCCTCTGTGCAGATGCTGCCTCTCCATCACTGTTACTGTTTTTATGCACAGTGAAAGGACTCCTGACCCATCAGTCAAATCTTCTATAAGTCTACAGTCAACTCACACACAAGGAATTTCAAATTAAAAGCCCTCCCAGATGTTATGTCATTACAAAATGATTAATTAGTCTGGCTGTCTTTTGCTTTTGTTCGATTTATCTTGCACTCACATGATCATGAAATGTCATGTTCCACACTTGGTAAGCATTCTGCAGATATTTCTGTTTTGCCTTTCTTTTTTTTTCTTTTTTTTTTTTTAGAAATAATAATTATAAAATGTGGCAAACATTACTTAACACTGGAACTCCCAAGGACCTGCCAAATGGCAGTTATACCTTTAAATCCCAAGGTGCTGCCAAATGGCAGCTGCACTCCCTGGATTTACATCTCAACGACCCCCTTTCATGAGCTAATACACAGTAGCACCTTATTCAGCTTGCACATTTGTCCTCTTTGTGTCAGCAAAAATAAAAAATAGTTTCAGTTACATTTGTAAGAAGTAACTCTAAAGACAGAACCCAAGTACATAAGAAAAAACAGATGTTTAGTTATAAAGAATAAAATAAACTTTTCAACTTTATCAGATTCTTTGACCATAAAGACATACCCATAGCTTTAGGAATGATATTTGTACCACTATTACTTCAATAGTTATTATGCTAATGTTTTGTTATTTCTATATTCTTATTATTTCTATTGTTACCAGGTGACATTTGACCTAGTTTGTTTGAACGCACCTGGCACTGCCACATCTCCTTTCTGTGAACTTGTTACAAAAAACACAACACTTAGTAGAAGAAATTTAGATTCAAGATTCAAAGCTTTATTGTCATATGCACAGTACTTTGCTGCCCACACTGGATGTCCAAAATATCTTATATGCTCTGTGCTATAAAGCTTAGCCATCTCTGCGTCTCTCAGTCAACAGAGTGAGTATGTGTTGTGAGCTGGCTTTCCAGCACTTGCACATTCTGATCTAATGGCCCCCATGTACATAACAAAATGTGGCCTAATGAGATGTAAGGTACCCCAGTGCTGCCATTTAGCAGCGCTTGGTAGATAGAGGAGTAGTGTAAAAATGCTGGTAATAGCAGTGTTAAAGGGCACTTGCGCTCATCCTCAGGCTGCTCCAGGTAAAGGCATAAACAAAGATGTTTGATTAAATACTCCTCTGTACACAGCATTTTTAATACAGCATTTTTGTTTATGTTTATTTACTTATGTTGCATAAATGGCACCTTTTAGCTACAATAAGAGGCTGAGGGTAAGATGAGTCAAAGAGCTCAGTGTACTGCAAATTCTTAGTGGGGACACCTCTGCCTGTTGTGATGTGTGATTTTAAATGGGAAATTGTTTCCTTTAGACATAACAGCATTTAGTATTCACAAATCTACCCATACAGCTCAGCATAATAAAATAATGAATATGAAATGTTACAAATACTTTAATATAAAACCCACAATCCTGTAGACTATCCAGTGATTATCAAGGTTGTGATTGTTGGTGTGAATAGAAATTTCTGATCTACTGCTGATGAGGCTGTTGTCAGTGTTATAAAAAGCATTTTGCTGACCTCTGCTGATGTAACAAGTGTATTGTAGATGTTATTTCGAGGAAACCAAGTTGTGCATATTACTTATTAAAAGATAGGTTATGAAACTGACAAAGATTTGGATTTTCTCTCTGGCTGGTTTTATTTGTGTGGTTCTTTTATTTATTTTCCCCCCCTGTCAGTTAAACATGACAGTCATATCACAGGTGACAATAATCTAAAATTTTAGACATAATGTATTTTGGTATTGTATTGTGGAACACTAATTTTGACAAATGTCATATCTCGTGTATATGGCTTCCTGTTGATGATTATCTTTCTCACATAGCATACAGCCAATAATGAACACATCAGGTATCCACTCATCACCTCACTTTGAAGCCTTTCACAATAAGGGATGTAAATGCAGAACTTCAAAACTCAGGTAGCCTAAAAAGTTTTTTTTTTAATACTCAAAGAATCTCTTATCAAAAATAAATTCTGAGTTTTTAAGACATTTTCAAATAGATTTTAAAAACCCATGATTTACTTATGAATTTATTAATGCATTTTCAAGTGAACAGTCTAATATTTTGGCCAAATAATTATTAATTTGCTCTATTTATTGTTGGGTTCATGTTTGATTTGAAAATTCTTTTTATAATTTCTCTTTTTATTGTTGATTAAGATGTCAAGTAATCAATTACTGTATAATTTAGGTTCTTTTTAATTTATAGAGTAATTAGTAAATGAATTCATTGATGCATAATGTTATATTTACAATTCTTTATTTATTCATTATTTGCCTTGTTACTATTTCAGTGACCCTCCATACAAAACAGCTCATGAGAGAGAGAGAGAGAGAGAGAGAGAGAGAGAGAGAGAGAGAGAGAGAGAGAGAGAGAGAGAGAGAGAGAGAGAGAGAATGCAGAATGTTGATTGGCTGTAAGTGTAGGGGGATCAGCACCATGGACAGATCCTTTTTGCATGATAGACATTCAGGGTCCTATCTTCCACTCGGAGCAAAGCAGCACACAGCACAGCATTAGTGCCATTATTCACACACAGAGCCACAGTTTGAGCAGCTAGACTTGGATTCGTGAGCATGTAGGTCTAACTAGCAGAACTTGCATGTTCATATCCGTACATGCAGATGATGTAAATATTTTGTCACTGCATGCAGCCATTGGAAAAGGCAAGGTGTTGGCTCGCATGAGTTTTACTGAGGAAGCGTGGAGCATGCACCACCGGTTACATCATGCAACCTCATCCAAATATGTTCTTTATTTCCTCAGCTTAATAATTAGAGCACTGGAATTCTGTGATTATACAGTATATACGGAGGAAATGTTTAATGCAGCGTCACATGATACAATTGTAAATCATCTTCTGAAAAAGACAAATTTTTGTTTTAAAATGAAATCTCAACTAGAGCAACATGCTCATAGAGCGCAAATCTCCACCAACACTAGTTTCCAATTCCGCAGGTTTTTACCTTTTCAAGGTCAAAGTCGTGTTAGAAGTGGCTTTTCATAAGCTAAAATATAGTAGATCAAAAGGGCTTTTCAGTGTTAAAATCAAATATCCGCTTAATCTGCAATACAGATCAGACGCAGATCAAACTTAGTCTATTCATTGAGAGTGCCAGTTTGGACCTCATTGTCAAAAATGAGAGTGATTGAGGCATGTCTGATTAAGATATAATGCAAAATGTACATCAAATGGGTTTTTCAAAATTAAATTAAAAAGTCCACAATATCCACAATCTGGATCAGATCCGGATAAAACTTTGCCAGGCAATAGTGAGTGCCAGTCTGTACCTCACTTTCAAATATGAGAGTGATTGGAGCACATTTAATTAAGATATAATATAAAATATGCATTAATTTTTTTTAAGTTATCTTTATATGGCCACAAAATCTGTAATCTGGATCAGATTCAGATCAATAAAGTTGTCAACTGTCAGTCAGTAAATCATATTATATAAGGGCTGAGTGGATCCTTGTCATTTGATTGGTGCTTTGTATGTCAAGTGACATGGATTATTTCTCCCATTTGTGTTGCATTGCATTTAGCGTGCAAATTTCGATCCATACATTTGGTACTTTGCACTCTGCATACACACTCGCGCGCGCGCACACACACACACACACACACAAAACAAATCCACTGTGTTGTAAGCAGTCTTGAGGCATGAAACGTTTTTAGAATGAAAAGGTAGTTAGAATGAAAACCTGGACTAATGTCTGACATGATTTTTTTTTTTTTGCTGCACTGAAGAAGCACATAGTCTTTTTTAAAGCTAAGTGGGATGGTGCTTAGCTTTAAAACAAACATGCCCGAGTTTGTGTTCCTGACGGACGATGATTTCTTCTAACACACACACACACACACACACACACACACACACACACACACACACACACACACACACACACACACACACACACACACACACACACACACACACACACACACACACACACACACACACACACACACACACATAAAATCCACTCCACTATAAGCCGTTTGGAAGCATGAAGAGCTACACGTCACAATTTGGACTCCTTTGGACTCTGGCAAGGGCAGTCGCATTCCTCCCCTCTCTTCTTTTCCTTTTCTGTTCTCTATCTCTGCTCCGACCTTCAAAGTCCCAGCTTCACCAGACTGTGAATTCTTCAAATTAAGATTTGGATTAACCATGGAATTGATCAGCTGGTCTCTCAACGCTATTGAAACATATTTTTTTGACAAGGAAATCAGGGTTGGGTGACCCTGCGTGCCCTGATGGAACCTACCCAGCGGGCTATGTTCGCGACACCTGAGAGAAATAGAGCGTGGCATGCTTGACTCCACTCTCTATGGAAGACGCAGAGGATTTACAACCCCAATTTGAATGAAGTTGGGACATTGTGTGAAATGTAAATAAAAATAGAATACAATGATTTGCAAATCCTCTTCAACCTATATTCAATTGAATACACCACAAAGACAAGATAATTAATGTTCAAACTGATAAACTTTATTGTTTTTGTGCAAATATTTGCTCATTTTGAAATGGATGCCTGCAACATGTTTCAAAAAAGTTGGGACAGTGGCAACAAAAGACTGAGAAAGTTGATGAATGCTTAAAGAACACCTGTTTGGAACATTCCACAGCTGAACAGGTTAACTGGAAACAGGTGAGTGTCATGATCTGAATCAGAAGATTCAGAGAATCTGGAGAACTTTCTACACATAAGCAGCAAGGCCGAAAAACAACATTGAATGCCCGTGACCGTCAATCCCTCAGGCGGCACTGCATTAAAAACCAATATCATTGTGTAAAGGATCTTACCGGATGGGCTCAGGAACACTTCAGAAAACCATTGTCAGTTAACACAGTTCATCGCTGAATCTACAAGTGCAAGTTAAAACTCTACCATGCAAAGCGAAAGTCATACATCAACATCATCCAGAAATGCCGCCGCCTTCTCTGGGCCTGAGCTAATTTGAAATGGACACACGCAAAGTGGAAAAGTGTGCTGTGGTCTGATGAGTCCACATTTCAGAAAATTTTTGGAAATCATGGACGTTGTGTCCTCCGGACAAAAGAGGAAAAAGACCATCCAGATTGTTACCAGCACAAAGTTCAAAAGCCAGCATCTGTGATGGTATGGGGGTGTGTTAGTGCCCATGGCATGGGCACTAACACATCTATGATGGCACCATCAATGCTGAAAGGTACATCCAGGTTTTGTAGCAACACATGCTGCCATCCAAGCAACGTCTTTTTCAGGGACGTCCCTGCTTATTTCAACAAGACAATGCCAAGCCACATTCTGCACGTGTTACAGCAGTGTGGCTTCGTAGTAAAAGAGTTCAGGTACTAAACTGGCCTGCCTGCAGTCCAGACCTGTCGCCCATTGAAAATTTGTGGCGCATTATGAAGCGCAAAATACGACAATGGAGACCCTGGACTGTTGAACAACTGAAGTCGTACATCAAGCAAGAATGGGAAAGAATTCACGTACAAAGCTTCAACAAATAGTGTCCCCAGTTCCCAAACACTCATTGAGTGTTGTTCGAAGGAAAGGTGATGTAACACAGTGGTAAACATACCACTGTCCCAGATTTTTTGAAACGTGTTGCAGGCATCCATTTCAAAATGAGCAAGATTTTGCACAAAAACAAAGTTTATCAGTTTGAACATTAAATATCTTGTCTTTGTGGTGTATTCAGTTGAATACAGGTTGAAGAGGATTTGCAGATCATTGTATTCTGTTTTTATTTACATTTTACACAATGTCTCAATTTAATTGGAATTGGGGTTGTATTTCTTTTCTCTTTTATGGTGGGAGGTTTGGTACTGGGAAAATGTGTCATCTTCAGAAATGTGCTGTCTCATTGCTTTCTTCACTTTTGTTGGTTTAAGTGACTGTTGATGTGGCATTACTAATTCTGCATTGACAAAAAATGTTTAAAAAAATTATGGAATACAAACAGAAAACCGTGCATGCACAGTTATTAAGCAAGCTGTATTCCTGGAGATTCATTTTATTATTGACCAAATATAGCGCTATCAGTCAATCCAAAATGTTCATGAATCTCAAATGTTTAATAAAGCAAAAGTGAATTCTGGACTTCTCAGGGGATTATATATGTTTGCAGGCGGCATGCTGGCTTAGTGGTTAGTAGTCTTACCTCACAGTGAGAAGGTCCCAATTTCACATCCCCGCCTGGCCCTTTCTGTGTGGTGTTTGTATGTTCTCTCTGTTTGTGTGGGTTCCTTCTGGGTGCTCCGGCTTCCTCCCACTACCAAAGGCATGTACATTAGGTGTGACTCTAAATTGACTACATGTGTTTGTCTGTCTATATGTGGCCCTGCAATAGACTGGCAGCGTATCCAGAGTGTACCATGACTCTCACTCTATCACTGCTGGGATAGACTCCAAGCCCCCCCATGCCAATATAGGGTATATGTTTGCACATTTATTAAACAACTGTTAATGTGTCTAAACCTTCTCATCTCATTTGTTTATTTTCATTTATTACACTGACACTGAAAAAAGAACCAACTTTAAAATTTGTTACAGTTGGTAAAACCTGAATGAATTAAGTTGTTTGAACCTAAGTTAGCAAGTTAAATCAACTCTAACTTACAAACCCAAGTTCAAACAACTTTATTCATTTCATTCAAATTTTACGAGTTGCAATGCTGTTTTAAGTTTGTTCAAATATACTTTGTTTTCAGTGTAGTGTAACAAATAAACAGCTCAACATTAAATAAACACTTTTGACATTTCAAAAAATTCAGTGACCAGTATAGCCACCCTTCTTTTCAATAACCATCTTCCATACATGAAGTCTGTCAGTTTCTTGATTAGTTGATGATCTTTTTTTTTTTCATTTAGCATTTTTCTTTCACTGTAAATCTCACGTTTAAGGAGGGTCCACAAGTTCTTATTAGGGTTTAAGTCAGGTGAGGAAGGGGGCCATGTTATAATTCTGTTGTCTTTGAGGTCTTTGCTGACTGGCCAAACAGTGAAGTATTTGGATGGATGTGATGGAGCATTATCCTGCATAAAAATTATGGCCTTCTTAAATTCTTGACTTTTTCTTGTACCACTGCTTGAAGATATGATCTTCTAAAATCTGGCAGTAGGTTTGTTTATAGATTTGAAGTTCAACTTGAAAAAGTCCAACTCGTTCATCCTTAGGGCCCCTTCACACATAGTATGAATAAGTACAAATCAGGGCGAATCACGGCAGAACAGCTCGTATGAGCGAACCACGAAAACATCGAGCAGGCAGGTGTGACAGTTTTGTGCATGCGACGGTGTCATGCACAAACAATGGTGTCGTGCATGAGCGTGCAGAGCAAATGATAGTGGGCTCCTGGTAGTGTCACGTTTCATTCTTCTGAAGTCTTTTGCAGTTAACTTGTGTCTTTTGTGTCCACACATTTCTTTGACCCTATTGACTATTTACAATCAAACAATGAAGTATTTGTTTGATTGTCCAGTGATCATGCCTGAATAGTTAACTATTTCAAGTGTTACATCCCTGTAAAAGGCATTGCATGTTTTTTTTTCACTTGTCATTCATTCATTCACTTTCTATACTTGCTTATTCCAAGGGGGGAGATTGAGCCTATCCCAGCAACAACTGTTCACTTTTAGTGTATATTAAATCTCTTTTTTTTTTTTTTTGGCACATTTTGCTTTAGGTAAAGAAACCCATCCTCCACCCATCCTCTTTACACAAACACACATCACCTGAGAATGATAAATCCAATAATCATTCAGGCTTATGTGTTTAGAGTTGGAAAAAATGCATAGAAATGATGATGAGGTCATAATACTCACTTGCCTCACTTGCAAGCAGTGTATAGTAACACAATAAAAATAGAAATCAATCAGTTCAGTTAAAGAGTCTATTACAGTGTGTTTGGAAAAGATTCTGAAAAAAAAAACGGATTTACTTTTTTAAATTCCCCCAGGTCTGCCTGTCTACAGCGTTGGGCTGCTAAAGGACAAATGACCAATCCCGTTTTGTTTTCAGTCTAGACTATGAAACGGCCAAAAGAACCATGTGCCAGAAAGTCACTGGCAGTTTTCTGGTTCATGTGGGGTGAAAAGGCTTTGAAATGAAGCAGGATGCCAGACTTAATGACCATTTACAAAGCATCATTGAAGTCCTGACATCAATTCTGAAAGTGACTGGCACAGGGAACAGAAAAGTAAAGCCAGGAAAGACACTGTGTGCTTTAAATCTTCAATAGCCCCTTTTTGTACAAGCTGCCACTGTGCCAGGAACTCTTAACTGAGGTAAGAATAGATATTTAATACACCATTCCTGATAAAAAAAGGGTAAAAAACATGAATAACACTATTTTATTTGGTCAAAGATAGCAATAATTTGACAGCATTGTGTTACGATGGCAACACCCACAACCAGCAGTTTTAGGTTTTTCACCAGCTCCTTTGCTTCATTATGTCAAGGAACAAGATGTAGAATAGTAACTATACACAATTTCAGAATTTCCAAAGACATTTTGTCAAAATTTCAAAAGAAATATTTTTTGACCAACAACACATACTCCTCCCACTAATGTGCGCAATCGTCTTTCACCCAAATCCGTTAAGTGCTGTTTCAAAAATAGATAAACTACATCAGTGTCAAAATAAACATTTGGATTATTACATCCGCCAAGGACGTTATACAAGCACCAATCAAATGACAAGGATCCACTTAACTGTTATATCAATTCATAAAATAAAATAATCTGTGTCTGTTAGCAAGATTATGTCAAAACTACTGCACGGATTTTGACGAAATTTTCAACACAGATATTAGGCCATGGAAGAAGCATTAAATTTTGGAGGTGATCCGGATCCGGATTCTGGATCAAGATTTCCCTTTATATATGCTTTGAAGGATTACTTAAAAATGACTTCACATATTCTCACCAAATTTGCACCGCAGGTAGATATTAGAATATGGAAGACTCCACTGAATTTTGGAGGTGATCGGGATCCGGATTGGCGGACGTCAGAAATCTCTGATTGCTCTTGTTTTGAATTATTATGAAAGCATTTCTCTTCAACTGTTAATTGTTTACTTGTCTAATTGCATAAGCACATACTGTATCATTTCCAGTATTGACAAATGGATTGAACTAGATTGGGGCACATTAGAGTACATGGCTACATCTGTATACTTATACTACCATACTGCAAAAAGTAGTATATTACAATCTGTAGGATCTCTGAATGCTCAGAAGCCTTTCATAGTAGTAGTAGGAGTAGTAGCAGCAGCTGAAAAGTACCCACATGATCTACTATTGCCACAGTGTGCAAACACACAACATTATGTTATCTCATGATACAGCTGAAAACTGATACCCAATGAAGAAAGACTTACTGGGAAACTTTCTCTTTTTTTTAATCAAACTTTTGGAGAAAAAAAAGGCTTCATCAGTAAAATGCAACTTGAATGTTTGTTTTTAACAATCAGTGACCTAGACCTCTTTTTTTTACCCACAGTTATAATAGAATACATTTCAGATGCCACACATCATTTTAGTAAATTAAAACAAGTAACCCAATCAGTTACTCTGCCTTGAGAAGTTGTTTAAAGTATTCAGCTACTCCCTTTTTTTCATAGTTACCTCCCAATGTGAGGGCTTCTAATAGAAGCCAGACCCAATATCTCCTCAAACATTTTAAATAATCAACTTTTTTTTTTTTTTTTTTTGCTCCACACTGAATGCTGATTTGCTAGTGAGGTCTGTTTGGCTGCGAATCTGCAATTCGCTTTCTGGATATCCTTCACCCGTCTGTCATTGTGAACACTCAAGATATGCTCATGGTGCATTTCATATGATGTGATACGCAGAGGTGAAAAACCCAGATTTCAGTGAATATACTATAGTGTTCAGAATAATAGTAGTGCTATGTGACTAAGAAGATTAATCCAGGTTTTGAGTATATTTCTTATTGTTACATGGGAAACAAGGTACCAGTAGATTCAGTAGATTCTCACAAATCTAACAAGACCAAGCATTCATGATATGCACACTCTTAAGGCTATGAAATTGGGCTATTAGTAAAAAAAAAAAGTAGAAAAGGGGGTGTTCACAATAATAGTAGCATCTGCTGTTGACGCTACAAACTCAAAACTAGGGGTGTTCACAATAATAGTAGCATCTGCTGTTGACGCTACAAACTCAAAATTATTATGTTCAAACTGCTTTTTTAGCAATCCTGTGAATCACTAAACTAGTATTTAGTTGTATAACCACAGTTTTTCATGATTTCTTCACATCTGCAAGGCATTAATTTTGTTGGTTTGGAACCATGATTTTGCTTATTTACTAGTGCGCTTGGGGTCATTGTCTTGTTGAAACACCCATTTCAAGGGCATGTCCTCTTCAGCATAAGGCAACATGACCTCTTCAAGTATTTTGACATATCCAAACTGATCCATGATACCTGATATGCGATATCTTTAAGCCTATAATTTTTTGCACCTGCGTATAGGTTTTCCCCTCTCTCCCTCTGTTAAATAAAAGACATGTGCAGAAGAGGTTACAATTTGCCAAAGAACACATCAACAGGCCTAAAGAGAAATGGAGGAATATTTTGTGAACTGATGAGAGTAAAATTGTTCTTTTTGGGTCCAAGGGCCGCAGACAGTTTGTGAGACAACCCGCCAAACTCTGAATTCAATCATGATATGGGCATGTTTCTCCTACTATGGTGTTGGGCCTATATATTGCATATGAGTTTGTAGCGTCAACAGCAGATGCTACTATTATTGTGAACACCCCTAGTTTTGAGTTTGTAGTGTCAACAGCAGATGCTACTATTATTGTGAACACCCCCTTTTCTACTTTTTTTTTTACTAATAGCCCAATTTCATAGCCTTAAGAGTGTGCATATCATGAATGCTTGGTCTTGTTGGATTTGTGAGAATCTACTGAATCTATTGGTACCTTGTTTCCCATGTAACAATAAGAAATATACTCAAAACCTGGATTAATGTTTTTAGTCACATAGCACTACTATTATACTGAACACTACTGTAAGTCTTACCACATAATTGTTCCATCCACCCACTAAACCAGCTGAATCTATTTTGTTATAGCTCTTCAGCTAGATACACGAGTTAATCAGTGAAATCACCTGTTTTAAGTGCATGGAAGGATTTTACTCAGTGAAGCCGGGGTTTTCTTCCACTGATGATTTGTAAAGATAAGCACTATATTTTATGCACAGTCCTACAACTTCCTGTGTACAAATTTTGCATTTAACATTCAGAAAAAATTGTGTGTTTTGCTTAAGGTAATAACAATAATAATAATTGTTGTGGTCTAGGGAATTGATCTGGCTTCTTCGTGTTGTTTCCCCCTCTTTCCTGTGTTTTTTTCTGCCAGTGAAGCTCATTGTCATCTACACTTGTGGCTGCGGTGCACCTGCATCAATCGGTGGCATCCTAGTTAAGCCTCAACTGAACAGGAGGACACCATCAGATCTTTCCAACATCAGAGGTGATAAGACTGGCCTCAAGTTCAGTCATACCTCTATCCTTCTTGCTCTTGGTCTGTGTTTTCCCACTGTTTGGATTTGTTTGGGTATTCTTGTATTTGTGTTTTTTTTTTTTTGTTTTTTTGCAGTCTGCAGCCATCACCAGCTCCACTGGCCCACTTGGCTTCCCGAAGCTGCAACCCATCCTCCAGTGTCTTCACCTCCTGGTCTCCACCCCATCACATCATTAGCACAATTACAATAAACTGCTATTTAGCAATATTACAATATTGTTTCTTCCAAAGCACATGTGGTGCATTTATCACAAAGCTATTCTGTTACAAAATCAACACATTTACTGTGTTTTCACTGTCCATAGTTACATTGCATCCAGAAAGTATTCAGGGCACTGCACTTTGTCCACATTTTTTATCTTACAGCCTTATTCCAAAATGGATTAAATTAATTTTTCCCCAAAGTTCTACACACAATACCCCATAATGACAATTAAGGGTTTTTTAAAGAGATTTTAAAAAATGTAATAATAATAATAATAATAATAATAATAATAATAATAATAAAAAAAACAAGAAATCACATGTACATAAGTATTCACAGCTTTTGCCATGAAGCCCAAAATTGAGCTCAGGTGCCTCCTGTTTCCATTGATCATCCTTGAGATGTTTCTACAGCTTAACTGGAGGCCACCTGGGGTGAATTAAGTTGATTGGACATGATTTGGAAAGGCACACACCTGTCGACATATAAGGTCCCACAGTTGACACTGCACGTCAGAGCACAAACCAAGCATGAAGTCAAAGGAATTGTTTGTAGACCTCCGAGACAGGATTGACTCAAGACACAAATTTGAGGAAAGGTACGGAAACATTTCTGGTGCTTTGAAGGTCCCAATGAGCACAGTGGACTCCATCATCTGTAAATAGATGAAGTTTGGATACACCAGGACTCTTTTTAGAGCTGGCCACCAGTCAAAACTGAGCAATTGGGTGAGAAGGACCTTAGTCAAGGAGGTGAGCAAGAACCTGATGGTCACTCTGTCAGAACTCCAACATTCCTCTGTGAAGAAAAGATAACCTTCCAGAAGGACAACCATCTCTGCACCAGTAAGGCCTGTATGGTAGAGTGGCCAGACGGAAGCCACTCCTTAGTAAAAGGCACATGGCAGCCCACTTGGGGTTTGACAAAAAGAGCCTGAAGGGCTCTGAGACCATGAGAAACAAAATTCTCTGGTTTGATGAGACAAACATTGAACTCACTGGTGTGAATGCCAAGTGTTATTTTTTGAGGAAACCAGACACCATCCCTACAGTGAAGCATGGTGGTGGCAGTATCATGCTGTGGGGATGTTTTTCAGTGGCAGGAACTGGGAGACTAGTCAGGGTTGAGGGAAAGATGAATGCAGGAAAGTACAGAGACATCCTGGATGAAAATCTGCTCCAGAGCGCTCTTGACCTCAGACTGGGGCAGCAGTTCATCTTTCAGCAGGACAATGACCCTAGCACACAGCCAAGATATGAAAGGAGTGGTTTCAGGACAACTCTGTGAATGTCCTTGAGTGGCCCAGCCAGACTCCAGAACTGATTCTGATTGAACATCTCTGGAGAGATCTGAAAATGGCTGTGCACCGACCCCATCCAACCTGATGGAGCTTGAGAGGTGCTGCAAAGAGGAATGGGGATAACTGCCCAAAGATAGGTGTGTCAAGCTTGTAGCATCATGTTCAAAAAACTTGAGGCTGTAATTACTGCCAAAGGTGCTTCAACAAGGTATTGAGCAAGAGGTATATTTGTTTTGTGAATTGTTCTGTAATTTGCGTCTGTAGCATGGCTGAAGCAGAGGGTTGCCCCTTTGAGTCTGGTCTGCTTGAGGTTTCTTCCTCAGAAGGAGTTTTTCCTTACCACTGCTGCTCTGGGGCTTAGTAAGGTTAGACCTTACTTGTGTTTAGCACCTTGAGGCAACTCTGTTGTGATTTGAAGCTATATAAATGAAAATAAATTGAAAAAAAATTGAAATTGAGGAATGAATATTTAGGTACACATGATTTCTTAGTTTTTTATTTTTATAAATTTGCAAAAATTAAAAAAAAATGTTTTTCATGTTGTTATTATGGGGTGGTGTGAGTAGAAATGTGAGGTTAAAAAATGAATTTTCTCAATTTTTGAATAAGGCTGTAACAAAGCAAAATGTGAAGGAAATAAAGCGCTGTGGTTACTTTCTGGATGCACTGTTGTTAAAGAAAACAAATTACCTGTCAAGCTCTTTGATTATTTTGCCAACAGAGGGCAGTACTTATGCTCTTTTCCTCCTTTAAATCTGAAGAAGTGTAGTCTTTATATATATATATATATATATATATATATATTCCCACATCATTGGCTGTTTGCTTTGCAAATTCTACTTGATGAATGACACCACCATCCACAAAATAAGATCAATGCAGTTGCGCACACTGATGAGATTTTGCAGCTAAAGACAAGACTTTGTATAGGATTCTAATGTTCACGTCTGGAGGCTTCAGCTTCTTTCTGCATTATTTATGGATTGTTTTTCTTTTTTTGCATAATTTCTCTCCTCTACTCTGAAAAATGTGTGAGAAAGAGATCAGAGTTATTCCACTGGTTTCATTAAATTTGACTCATCCGCATATAGCATCACTGACAAACCACTCAGGTTCTGTCAAACATTTATTCTCTCTCTCTCTCTACATTTATCGATCTAAGTGTGTAGATAATTTCCACTCTGTGCAGAGGTTATTCTAGATCGCAACAAAGCAGCCCATGTCTATTGCTGGGTATTGTTCAAAACCTTTTGATACTGTTACTTTGAATTTGATGCTGGTTCCTCCTGAGTGATAATTTTTTGATACCAATATTTTTTATGTAGATAATTTCCACTATGTGCAAAGGATATTCTACATCACAACAAAGCAGCCCATGTGTATTGCTGGATATTGTTCAAAAATGTTTGACACAGTTACCTTGACTTTGATGCTGGTTCCTCCTGAATGATCATTTTTAGATACCAATATTTTTAAAGGTGTAGTTTAACAAAACTAAAATCACATTACACATTGCAGTACAAAGGTTTGGTTTATTTATCAGGTCCATGGGACATTCACAGCTGTGTCATCAAACAAAAAACAAATTTTCTGTTTTCTGTTCTGATGAGTTTCTCATGAAAATGTCTGTTAAAAAATACAAAACCCCTCACTCTAATAAATGTTTTTAAGCCTCGTTCGCACTTGATGTAAACACATTTGTGGTGAAAAGGTGGAGCGGTATTTGTCAGTGTTTTCTGGGCTGTGGTTGAGGTAACTCAGCTCCATCACTGACTCTGACATTATTCAATCAATCTCACATTAAAAATGCTCTGAGCATTTAAATATTTCAAAGAGCTGCTCAGTTAACTCTAGAGAAACTCTGACTCTCTGTGTGTGTGTGTGTGTGTGTGTGTGTGTGTGTGTGTGTGTGTGTGTGTGTGTGTGTGTGTGTGTGTGTGTGTGTGTGTGTGTGTGTGTGTGTGTGTGTGTGTGTGTGTGTGTGTGAGAGAGAGACTTTCAAACCCTTTTCAAAGTACGGTTGGAGTGGCAGCTAAACCCGAAGCTGATCACTGAACAACAAGAACACGAGTCTGAATACAGATGAGTCCTCATCATGGAAACAATGAAGAAAATAATGACAGTATCAAAATTAGAACTGAGACATGAAATCTTGGATGGTGCTAGGGTTCAGGCTTTGTCTTCCCCTTTCCTTGTGTGTCTTATTTTCCCTTCCTGGTGTGTCATGTTTGTTTAAAGAAGGGCTAGCCTAAATATAATAATTATTTTTTCTGATAAAACATAATAAAAACATTCATTTCCCACCTTTCTTATGAGTTTTTTTTGTTGTTGTTTTTGATAATTAATAAAAGGATCAAATAAAAAATGATAAATCAAATCAAATCAATTTTATTTATATAGCACCAAATCACAACAAACAGTTGCCCCAAGGCGCTTTATATTGTAAGGCAAAGCCATACAATAATTACAGAAAAACCCCAACGGTCAAAACGACCCCCTGTGAGCAAGCACTTGGCGACAGTGGGAAGGAAAAACTCCCTTTTAACAGGAAGAAACCTCCAGCAGAACCAGGCTCAGGGAGGGGCAGTGTTAGGAAGGTGTCGTGACACGGACCCACAACAGGGGGCGCTAAGGAACGGACAATGGATAAGAAAACGAGTAACAATTTAATGTTGTGAAAACACACAACGGAATACAGACAGAAATATGGATTGCCAATAATACACCAGGTGACGTGTGGGCAGGCTCAAAGATAGAAGACCTCTGGCGAGAGAAGAGCTGATTCCCACACAGCTTCCACCACCAACGGGCCTGAAGAACACCGGAGCCACCAAGTCCCGAGTCCCCAGGTGGCCTCTGCCTTCGGCTGTCGACCCTGGTACTGCTGGCAGAGAATAGAGAAAGTCCAGGTGAGTGTGAGTCCGCACACTCAGTAGTCCACTCACAGTTAATGTTCTTTTATGGAGGGAGCACCTCCACCTCCAATCACACAGTCGTGCAGCTCCTGTTTAACCACTTATCTGAGATGGAGCGTGATGTGAAGTCGGCGCGGTCACGCCTTTACGCCAGCTCCGATAAGGACACCTCAGGGCAAACGGCTGCAAAGAAGAGTTCAGTTGTAGCAGAGAAATTACAATAGAGACAGATTACCTCTTGGTTGCTGATTTCTCGGCGGGGAGGTGGAGTTGCAGTCCGGCTTTTATGGTGATGTGGATGATGAGTGACAGCTGGTGATGGTGATGAGTGACAGCTGTCACTCTCTGTTGCTCCGACGCCCTCTCGTGCTTGAAGCCCGCACTTCAGGCAGGGCGCCATCTGGTGGTGGTGGGCCAGCAGTACCTCCTCTTCAGCGGCCCACACAACAGGCAGTCTTCTGCTGGGACTGGTTGGGGCTGAGGGAGAGAACCAGGAAAAAGACATGCTGTGGAGGGGAGCAGAGATCAATCACCAATGATTAAATGCAGAGTGGTGCATACAGAGCAAAAAGAGAAAGAAACACTCAGTGCATCATGGAAACCCCCCAGCAGTCTAAGTCTATAGCAGCATAACTAAGGGATGGTTCAGGGTCACCTGATCCAGCCCTAACTATAAGCTTTAGCAAAAAGGAAAGTTTTAAGCCTAATCTTAAAAGTAGAGAGGGTGTCTGTCTCCCTGATCCGAATTGGGAGCTGGTTCCACAGGAGAGGAGCCTGAAAGCTGAAGGCTCTGCCTCCCATTCTACTCTTAAAAACCCTAGGAACTACAAGTAAGCCTGCAGTCTGAGAGCGAAGCGCTCTATTAGGGTGATATGGTACTATGAGGTCCCTAAGATAAGATGGGACCTGATTATTCAAAACCTTATAAGTAAGAAGAAGAATTTTAAATTCTATTCTAGAATTAACAGGAAGCCAATGAAGAGAGGCCAATAAGGGTGAGATATGCTCTCTCCTTCTAGTCCCTGTCAGTACTCTAGCTGCAGCATTTTGAATTAACTGAAGGCTTTTCAGGGAACTTTTAGGACAACCTGATAATAATTAATTACAATAGTCCAGCCTAGAGGAAATAAATGCATGAATTAGTTTTCAGCATCACTCTGAGACAAGACCTTTCTAATTTTAGAGATATTGCGCAAATGCAAAAAAGCAGTCCTACATATTTGTTTAATATGCGCATTGAATGACATATCCTGATCAAAAATGACTCCAAGATTTCTCACAGTATTACTAGAGGTCAGGGTAATGCCATCCAGAGTAAGGATCTGGTTAGACACCATGTTTCTAAGATTTGTGGGGCCAAGTACAATAACTTCAGTTTTATCTGAGTTAAAAAGCAGGAAATTAGAGGTCATCCATGTCTTTATGTCTGTAAGACAATACTGCAGTTTAGCTAATTGGTGTGTGTCCTCTAGCTTCATGGATAGATAAAGCTGGGTATCATCTGCATAGCAATGAAAATTTAAGCAAGGCTGTCTAATAATACTGCCTAAGGGAAGCATGTATAAAGTGAATAAAATTGGTCCTAGCACGGAACCTTGTGGAACTCCATAATTAACCTTAGTCTGTGAAGACGATTCCCCATTTACATGAACAAATTGTAATCTATTAGATAAATATGATTCAAACCACCGCAGCGCAGTGCCTTTAATACCTATGGCATGCTCTAATCTCTGTAATAAAATTTTATGGTCAACAGTATCATAAGCAGCACTGAGGTCTAACAGAACAAGCACAGAGATGAGTCCACTGTCTGAGGCCATAAGAAGATCATTTGTAACCTTCACTAATGCTGTTTCTGTACTATGATGAATTCTAAAACCTGACTGAAACTCTTCAAATAGACCATTCCTCTGCAGATGATCAGTTAGCTGTTTTACAACTACCCTTTCAAGAATTTTTGAGAGAAAAGGAAGGTTGGAGATTGGCCTATAATTAGCTAAGATAGCTGGGTCAAGTGATGGCTTTTTAAGTAATGGTTTAATTACTGCCACCTTAAAAGCCTGTGGTACATAGCCAACTAATAAAGATAGACTGATCATATTTAAGATCGAAGCATTAATTAATGGTAGGGCTTCCTTGAGCAGCCTGGTAGGAATGGGGTCTAATAGACATGTTGATGGTTTGGAGGAAGTAACTAATGAAAATAACTCAGACAGAACAATCGGAGAGAAAGAGTCTAACTAAATACCAGCATCACTGAAAGCAGCCAAAGATAACGATATGTCTTTGGGATGGTTATGAGTAATTTTTTCTCTAATAGTTCAAATTTTATTAGCAAAGAAAGTCATGAAGTCATTACTAGTTAAAGTTAAAGGAATACTCAGCTCAATAGAGCTCTGACTCTTTGTCAGCCTGGCTACAGTGCTGAAAAGAAACCTGGGGTTCTTATTTTCTTCAATTAATGATGAGTAGTAAGATGTCCTAGCTTTACGGAGGGCTTTTTTTTTATAGAGCAACAGACTCTTTTTCCAGGCTAAGTGAAGATCTTCTAAATTAGTGAGACGCCATTTCCTCTCCAACTTATGGGTTATCTGCTTTAAGCTGCGAGTTTGTGAGTTATACCACGGAGTCAGGCACTTCTGATTTAGGGCTCTCTTTTTCAGAGGAGCTACAGCATCCAAAGTTGTCTTCAATGAGGATGTAAAACTATTAATGAGATAATCTATCTCACTCACAGAGTTTAGGTAGCTACTCTGCACTGTGTTGGTATATGGCATTGGAGAACATAAAGAAGGAATCATATCCTTAAACCTAATTACAGCGCTTTCTGAAAGACTTCTACTGTAATGAAACTTATTCCCCACTGCTGGGTAGTCCATCAGAGTAAATGTAAATGTTATTAAGAAATGATCAGACAGAAGGGGGTTTTCACGGAATACTGTTAAGTCTTCAATTTCCATACCATAAGTCAGAACAAGATCTAGGGTATGATTAAAGTGGTGGGTGGACTCATTTACATTTTGAGCAAAGTCAATCGAGTCTAACAATAGATTAAATGCAGTGTTGAGGCTGTCATTCTCAGCATCTGTGTGGATGTTAAAATCGCCCACTATAATTATCTTATCTGAGCTAAGCACTAAGTCAGACAAAAGGTCAGAAAATTCACAGAGAAACTCACAGTAACGAGCAGGTGGATGATAGATAACAACAAATAAAACTGGTTTTTGGGACTTCCAATTTGGATGGATAAGACTAAGAGTCAAGCTTTCAAATGAAATAAAGCTTTGTCTGGGTTTTTGATTAATTAATAAGCTGGAGTGGAAGATTGCTGCTAATCCTCCGCCTCGGCCCGTGCTACGAGCGTTCTGGCAGTTAATGTGAAGTTGAAGGTGCTATATTATTTTTCCTTTTTGAATTTTTATGCTTAAATAGATTTTTACTGGTTGTTGGTGGTCTGGGAGCAGGCACCGTCTCTACGGGGATGGGGTAATGAGGGGATGGCAGTGGGAGAGAAGCTGCAGAGAGATGTGTAAGACTACAACTCTGCTACCTGGTCCCAACCCTGGATAGTCACGGATAAAGAATGCATGTGTGGGGACTAACCGCCCACCTAGATGTATCTACACTGAATTATATGTGCAAGAGAGGGAGAATGTCAATAAGACATACTGACAAAGGTTACATAAAGTTCAGGTGCAATCAGCGCAACTGTCACAATCAGCGTCTGTGTCTGGGTAGATTTGGCCAGCTGTTTATATGCTTGTCGAAAAATAGAATCTGACTCACTCAATCACAGACACAGCCACTAACGTAATGGCAACCCACAACTCCTCACTTGTCCTGCTGAGAATGGGTTCAAAAGAAAAAAACTTGTTGAAAGACACTGCAGTCCCCATGTTATATGACTTCAGTAAGTGTGTAAACGTGGGGAGAGTCACAGACAACGTGAGTCCTGAGTGGTATTCCAGCAAACACGATTAAGCCAAATCCCCGCTTATTTTGACAAATCGCGACTTTCTAAGGGCCTTTTCACACATAGTGCGGATTTGGTTGATTTGCGCATAAAGTGTGCATGAAGCAGGAATCATGTGCAAAATGTATAAAATTGTAGCTGTCTTGTACACCTGTTACTACATCTATTTGTGCACACCAGCAGCTGAAAGACAGAGTGTGCTGTGCGAACCCATCGATCCCTTTCATGGCAGGTGTCGGCCAAATTCCAGGTGACACACATGAATATCTAACACCGCTTGTTTGGCACTTAGACAATGTATGACCATTTGCTCTATTAACATAAGAAAAGTCAGCAGATCAGCAATCATTTTCATTCTGGCAGTGAACTTTGTCTAAGTGCCCCACGAGTGTGGCTTTGGTGTATGCGCTAAACTGACAGGAGGTGTGGCCGCCGACAGAAGCAGCTGTGGAGATCTGTCAATCTGGACATCCCAGCTGGACAACACGTACTGTGTTTGGACAGACATGGACTAATAACTGTCCACTGTGTCTGCTTGCTGTCATCACATGGACATAAATTAAAAAACATATATCTCTTGGCGACAGGCTGCAGTGAGCAAGCGCACACTGAATGTGCGAACCACATGTACATGTGTGGGGGGAGTTCGCAAAACACACACACACACAGGTGTTGTGGGGGCAGCTAACACTCTGGCATGCCACAGGTGGGAAATGAACCCATGACCTTCTCAATGTGAGGTGACAGTGCTAACCACTAAGCCACCACTAGCCGTGCTGCCTATACATACATATATATATATATATGTCTGTAATTTTTACTGCAGGTACACTGAACTGTGAGAGACAGAATCTAAAAAGAAAATCTAGAAAATCACATTGTATGACTTTTAAATAATTAATTTGCATTTTGTTGCATAAAATAAATATTTGATCCCCTACCAACCAGCAAGAATTCTGGCTCTCACAGACCTAATTTTTCTTTAAGAAGCCCTCTTATTCTGCACTCTTTACTTGTATTAATTGCACCTGTTTGAACTTGTTACCTGTTTAAAAGACACCTATTCACACACTCAATCAATCACACTCCAACCTGTCCACCATAGCCAAGACCAAAGAGCTGTCTAAGGACACCAGGGACAAAAGTGTAGACCTGCACAAGGCTGGGATGGACTACAGGACAACAGGCAAGCAGCTTGGTAGAAGACAACAACTGTTATGATTATTTATTAGAAAGTGGAAGAAACACAAGATGACTGTCAATCTCCCTCGGACTGGGATTCCATACAAGATCTCCCTTTGTGGGGTAAGGATGATTCTGAGAAAGCTCAGAACTACACAGAAGGACCTGGTCAATGACCTGAAGAGAGCTGGGACCACAGTCACAAAGATTACATTAGTAACACATGATGCTGTCATGGTTTAAAATCCTGCAGGGCAGCAAGGTCCCCCTGCTCAAGCCAGCACATGTCCAGGCCCGTTTGAAGTTCACCAGTGACCATCTGGATGATCCAGAGGAGGCATGGGAGAAGGTCATGTGAGATGAGACCAGAATAGAGCATTTTGGAGTCAACTCCACTTACCATGTTTAGAGGATGAGAACAACCCCAAGAAAACCATCCCAACCGTGAAGCATGGGGGTGGAAGCATCATACTCCGGGGGTGCTCTTCTGCAAAGGGGACAGGACGACTGCACCGTATTGAAGGGAGGATGGATGGGGTCATGTATTGTCGAGATTTTGGCAAACAACCTCCTTCCCTTAGTGAGAGCATTGAAGATGGGTTGTGGCTGGGTCTTCGAGCATGACAATGACCCCAAACACACAGCCAGGGCAACTAAGGAGGGGCTCCGTAAGAAGCATTTCAAGGTCCTGGAGTGGTCTGGCCAGTCTCCAGACCTGAACTCAATAGAAAATCTTTGGAGGGAGATGAAACCCCAAACCTGAAAGATTTGGAGAAGATCTGTATGAAGGAGTGGACCAAAATCCCTGTTGCAGTGTGTGAAAACTTAGTCAAGAACTAAACATCTGACCTCTGTAATGGCAGACAAAAGTTTCTGTACCAGTTGTTAAGCTCTGTTTTTCTAGGGGATCAAATACTTATTTTATGCAATAAAATGCAAATTAATTATTTAAAAATCATACAATGTGATTTTCTGGATTTTTTTTTTTTTTTAGATTCTGACAGGGGGTCAAATACTTATTTTCCCCACTGTTTGTGTGTGTGTGTGTATATATATATATATATATATATATATATATATTTAATGTTGGCCTTCATGGTCAATATGATTAAGATTTCCATTTGATTTGATTTAATGTTCTGTTCCATGAAAATTGTATCATCCCTGTTATTTTATACAGGATAGTTAACATTCATTACAGTGTAGCTTATGAAATGCTTTACCGGTTGCCTAGTTGGTGCAAATACAGTAAAATCATTTGTGTTTTTCAGATATGGGGTTGGATTGCACATTTGAGTGAACATCTAAATGTGATAATTTATGTCTGTCTTTGTCCTTGCCCTCTGTCCCCCCTGTTGTGACAGTTTCTGGTTTTTGGATGTTTGTGGTGTTACGGTGTTACGTTTCTTGTGCACGTCCTGTTTTATTTTGTAATCAACTGTCCCTTGTTATGTGTCGGACGCAGCTCGGAGAACCGACCAGCGTTTGAAGGACCCAGTATGAAATAAGCAGAGCACGGTACAAAGGCTAACTGAATTTAATACATAACAGTGATCATAATAATAATAAAAAGTGCGGTCTGGCGTGGTGCGCTCCCAGCAGCGCTAATGGTCCGGAGCCAGAAGCTGTTTCGGACCCAAGGACCCCGCCGACACCCCCCAGGTGGCCGCAACAACCGAGTCTGTGAAAGAAGGAACCATTATGTGAGTCCACACTCTACACACAGAACACTTAAAGGTGTACAAACAGCAAACACTTCCTGGCTTGATTACTGATCAGCCTCCAACCTGCAGGTATGGAACATCTCGTTCACAAATCACCACCGCAGTGGAAGCTGATACATGACTAACATACAGCTCAATACAATAAGGTGTGAGGGACACCACATTTACTGACTGTATAACTGTTAGTCACAAAATCCAACGTACCTCAGGAAGTGTGCTGACGAGCGTGAGACCTCACCCTCTCCTCTTTCACAGACCGTGCATCAAACCTGGACATTCTCAGCGTCCGCTGCTGATGAGATGGCTCCCAAGACGACGATCTCACCCGTCTGGTCACAAGGTCGAGTCTCTGGCAAATGCACACTGTGCACTTCAGTCTTAAATGCCAACATACTCCAATCCCTCCAGATGCACCTCAGCTGTGAGTCCTGACGAGTCGCAGGTGATCAGGGTGAAGTCCTAACAGCCTCAGCAACACAGCCACTCAGTCCCAAATGCATGCCACCTGGGAGGAAACCAAATGACAAACAAACCGGCAGCCAGGCCCCCCCAGCCATACAACATCCCTAGTGTGTTTCTGTAGCTCTTCCTGTTGTTTCTCATTTCTTACCTGGCTCCAATGTCTGATCGCCATAATTACTGACAAAACGGCATTTGTTACGGCGTATTTTTGTCTGTGTTGTAATGTAACACCTTGCATGCATGGTCACATCCAGCTGTCAGTCAGGCAGCGGTTAGCTGACATGCGCTAGTGTCCACAGCAAAGCGATCACACACCACAAGCCATTTGTGTTGGGGGGAGACGAAGATGACACACTCCACACACAATTTGTGTGTGTGTGGTGGGGGGGGGGGGTAGGCACAGTCACACATGTGTGTTCCTAGGTGATGCCACACTCGTGTTGCACTTAGACACTTTTCACAGACAGGTTGAATGTGGTCGCCTGCTGTCTACTATCGTACCAGGTGCGCAAATAGCCCCACCTTTTCTTAGTGTGCAGTGAGCAGTGTTTGATGTTCGTGTGTGACACCTGGAATTTGGCCGACACCTGCTGAGAGGGGGATAAAATGAGCATGTGCAGGGCATTCGCTGTCTTGTGGCCACTTGTGTGCACGACTATTGCGGAGACAGGTGTACAAGGCGTTTGAGGTGACTCCGATTTTTCATGAATGGCATGCAATTCCTCCTTCGTGCGCTAGCTTTTTATGTGTGAAGGGGCCCGTAGTGTATTCCAATGAGACATTGGGGTGAAAATGAGTGATAGAGAAGAGCACAGAGCAGTGAAAGTGCTTTGTAACTGGGCAGTTAGTTTTGATTAACAGAGGGCAGTGAAACTGCTTTTGTGGGTACAGGGGATAATGTGGTTGAAATGTAGAGAAGTGCTTTGTATAACATTGGGGAGTGTGGGCTAATTATTTTTATTCAAAATAGTATCGGTTCAACAAGCTTTGGCACTAACATGTTCCTCTACTTAGACACAACTTCTCCAGCTGACAACAACCATAATATCACTACTCTCAACTCTCCTCCAATTTTAAATGGAATCTATGGAGTTTATATTCCTGTCAAAACCTTGCACCAAGATCTGAACCACTTCCCGAACCAGTCAAATGGGAGGCTGCCAGGTTGTACCATGTGACTGGTCGCAGTTACGTGCAGCTGTGCTTAACTGCGTGACATGAAAACGTGGATGGACGTAAACTTCTTAAAATTAAATGAAAACTAAACAGAGGTTGTCCTGTTCGGTCACCCGGACATGGTTCAGGTCCTTGCCAGCTCCTTAACCCCACTAGCACCTTACATAGGATCCCACACCAGGAATCTTGGTGTGATTAATCATCACACCCTTTAATTAGATAAAAATTTGAATAAAATTTAATTTAAATTAGATGAAAAAACTTAGCTCAGTGGTCAAGTCTAGCTTTTTGCAGTTGAGGCTTTCATCCAAAGTTAAATCTTATCGAAGCCAAAAAGGTCTTGAAAAAGTTATTCATGCTTTTATTAAGTCTTGCTTAGATTATTGTAATTCCTTGTGTGTTGGCACTGACCAGTCACAGCTTAACCGCCTGCTGCTTGTGCAGAATATAGCAGCTCGTCTCCTAACAGGGACAAAGAAGCATGAGCACATAACTCCGGTGCTCTCTTCCCTTCACTGGCTTCCGTTTAGGTACAGGATTGATTTGAAGATCCTTTTATTTATTTTTCAATCTCTTAATGGTCTGGCCCCAGAATACCTGTCTGATCTTATTAAATTGCACCAGCCCTCCAGAGCCCTTAGGTTGGTGAGTCAGATGCTTCTGGATGTTCCTCGAGCCTTCCTAAAAACTAGAGGAGATCGAGCCTTTGTGGAACACGTTACCTTTCACGGTGCAGACTGTGAATAGCCTTTCAAGCTTTTAAAGGCTTCTCAAGTCTCACTTGTTTGCCTTGGCCTTTGGCTGAGTAAAACCACTTTTATTGGGTCTTTTATCAGTTTTATTCCACTGTGTTATTGTTCTTGTTTTATTGTTTTTATTGCTTTTATTATTTTTATTGTTGTGCCTACTTTACTGTAAAGCACTTTGGGAGGCCATTGGCTGTGTAAATGTGCTATATAAATAAAAGTGACATTGACATTGACATCACTTCTCTGAAATAATACAAGCCTTGAAACATGCATCAGGGAAACAGTTCCTGGATTACTCAACACACACTTCAAAGCACTGGCACAACACATAACATCACTATTTTATGGTTTTGGGCCTTGATCTGCCTATCTGACAATCCTCCTGTCTCCATCCTCACGCACTCTTATCGGAATGATCTCCTACACAACAACCTTTGACCTGTCCCTGATCAAGCCAAACAAGACTGTTTAACTCAGGGATGCCCAAGTTCGGTCCTCGAGATCTACCTTCCTGACACTCTTAGTTGTCTCCCTGTTCTAACACACCTGAATCCAATGAAAGACTCATTAAAAGCCTGCTAATGAGTATTTCATTGGATTCAGGTGTGTTGGAACAGGGAGACAACTAAGAGTGTCAGGAAGGTAGATCTCAAGGACCGAACTTGGGCACCCCTGGTTTAACTTGTCTGATATCTGCACTGGGGTCTAAACCATCCTACATCCATGACACTCAAGATAATTTTGGCAGTCTTGATAAATCCTCTCTCAATGTATGTATCATATCCTGTCTGTCTTGAAGCACAACAGTTTCTGCCATCTTGGCCTTAGACGAGGACTAACAGGCTTAAATCTCCTCAAATGGGTGGTCTAAATTTTAGACCTTTGGACTAACTTGCCTAGTCTGCTCCCATAGCATTCCACCATATTTAGTCTTTGACTAAAGTTTGAGTAATAAGCATTATAGTTTCAGTCCATCTCCCTTAGTACTGCTTCATAAAACCAGGCCCAGCTCCACAAAATACTCATCCAGCTTCTCAAGACACTCTCCTGTACATGTTCACCTGCATCCTTTGTCACCCTGATGTTTCTGATCATTCAGTCTGTCTGCTCTCTGTTTCCTTCACCAGCATGCCCACTGAAGTATGTTTCAGTCACAATTCTTTCCATCTTGACCACCTCACATAACTCACTCCAAATATCTGTGTTCTCTTCCACCTCACACCCACTTGTGTGCCATATGCACTGATGACATTCATCTTCACCCATTTAATTTCCAGCTTCACACTTCACTTCACACTTGGTTGTCTGCCCGGGCAATGCCTGGGCCATTGCCATGCAGGACCCAAAGTGATTCCATGGTGTGGTGCATGTGGTGAAGCATGACATCAGCACATGCTCCCGGACTTGACTTCACCTGACTCTTAATATACTCAGTTGTACGTCAGCTACGATACATTAAAACTGAAAAATACTGTAAATATTTCAAGTCAGCATGTGTCTAACAGCACATAACCTTTTATTGAAAACATTTGACATATTACACTTACTTAACATTAGTATGCAATAGCAATTTACCAGAAATTAATTTGAAACATTACTTTTTAAACAATAATTGAAAGTGAAGTTCCCACATTGTTGCACTGGCAAAACACAAGATGCCATCTTTTTTTTTTTTCTACACTAGCCCTCTATGTTGTAGTACTTTGAAGAGCATCAACATATAATGTGTAGACACTTCAGTTGTAGTAGAGAGAACATCAGTCAATTATTAATGTTTAAAAGGATTGGAAAGTTCTGTAGCTGAGGTTAGTGCTCAACCCCTGAAAGGTATCTCAAGACTGTGCACTGTTATGGAACACAGGGGTGTCGATCTGCTAAATGCTGGAAGTATTAGGGACTGGTATTTGTCCTAATGAGCCAAGGAAATACTGGAAAGCAAAGTTCATAACAGACGGGGTTAATACTGATAAGGATGGATGAAGAGCTGTCTGAAAAAAATAAAAATAAATTAACTATATAAAGAACATTTGAAATCCATGTCAAGACAACAGGAAGCCCTCCAGAGGAAAATTGAGGAGCCCTTGAAAGCATGGTAACCAACAGGGAATTTACTGGTCAGACACATTAGGAACATCTGGAGTTGCAGCTCGTCAGTCCAGCTGTCATATTTAATTTGTCATACTACTGTCATACTACTGCAAGGGAGAGAACATCACAAGATCAGAGGAGTGACACAAGTAAGACAGGGGAGAACACAAACTAAACACATTCTCCAAATATCCTCCTGAGAACTGAGGAAAAATGTATCTTTTAGTTTAACTTTTTTGTCCACTACAGAGGACATAATAAATGGGCTGGGTCTCAGGAGGATATAAAGTCTTCAAGAATGTGTGTATGTGTGTGTGTACCAACTATTGTTACCTTTCTTCATATTACACCCAATCTCCTTGTACTCCTTTCTGCAGAAGTAGTCCAGCAGCACTTCATACTTGGTTTGACCCTCACTCTCTTCCTCTTGCCCAAATCATCCTACAAACTGCCATCTGATGCTCTTCTCTACCACCACTTTATAGTCTCCAAGTTCTTTGATGCTGCATCTCCTGCATAGGATGTAGTCAACCTGTGTGCACCTCCTTCCATGTTTATGCCACCATGTGCTCCTCATACTTCTTAAAATAAGTATTCACCACAGTCAATCCCATCCAATTTGCAAAACCTACCACCATCTGCTCTTCCACATTCCTCTCATTGATACATCACTCACCTCTGTTCCCTTCACCAGCATGCCCAATGAAGTCCACTCCAATCACCATGTTTTCATGCTGGGTACACTATACCATCTCATCTAACTTGCTCATGAAATGTTCTTTTTCCTCCAACTCAGAACACACTTGTGGGGCATATGCACTGATGACATTCATCATCAGCCCTTCAATTTCCAGCTTCACACTCATCATTCTGTTAGACACTCAACACACTGTAACCTTAACACACTGTAAATATACTCTTTCTTCAGCAGTACCGGTACACCATTTCTCCTCCAATCCATACCATAAAACAACAGTTTGAACACACTTGCGATGCTCCTGACTTTGCCTTCCTACCACTAGGTCTCCTGTACACATAGTATATTGACCTTTCTCTTCTCCATCATATCAGCCAGCTCTCTCTGACACTTACATCAATACTTTTCTTTCTCCACTTCTGGATATGCTCTTCCTCTCTCCTTGGTCTGCACCCAGCAATACAGCTGGCCTTCATAACTCAGGCCTCGATCAAACAGTGATCTGTCTTTTGGTTTAGCAAAATGTATGCCAGTGTCTTTCCTTAGCCAACTCCTCATTTATCTGGGCTGCTAATAATTAATAAAAAAAATTAATTAAAAAAAATGTGGCAAGTGACTGGTCCATTATTTCAGAAGACCAAAATGATATATTACCTGTCCTGTTATATGGAAACATGCTCGAAGCCTGAAGCAGAAAGCTGTGGTTAAAAAGTAAAGCTGATAACCACCTCACTCAAAGAAAGCCTGGGTATGTTATGTCACTTCATACTGCACCTCTCAGGACCTTCAAGGACAGTATGATTTTCCTGTTTGATAAGAAAATCAGATGTTTTGCACCTTCTCTCTGTCATGGAAATTGAAGCCATCTAAAGTTCCTGGCTCACTGATGGAGTCATGCAAATGCACAGCAACACAAACTAAATACATGAGAGGACATAAAACTTGGTCTCATTTCGAAAATTTCATGATACCCTGATCTGGAATCCTTTAACACCCAAATAAATGTTGTTCTGTCAGCTGCCCCCACTTCTTCAAGGTTGCCACAGCAGATTCAGTACAGATTTGCAGTGGGATTTGGAACAAATTTTATGGCAGATGCTCTTCCTGATGCAACTTCATTCATACATGAAGAAACACAAACACAGCCCCTGGTCTTTCTCAGTGGTATCTCAGTCAAATATTGATGAGATCCGTCTCTGCTTCACTCCTGAGATCTGAGGAGATCACGTGTATACAAAGCAGAATGGTACAGTGGTGCCCAAAGGTCTGTGAACCCTTGACCCATTCCACATATGAATATTGGAATGACATAAAAAAAAAAAAATCAGACTGCTGCATATAAAAATTTGTATAAGGATGCCTTTTTAAACTCGCAGTGAAAACTAATCTCTTCAACAAAACATAAATAAAATAAAAATAATATAATGCAATGCTAAAATAAAAATGGCCATATGGCATTGTGTTCTTCATCATTTGCAGTTAATTATTAACATCTTGTCTTACATACAATTTGTATGTGTTCAAATCAAATCATCATTTGTTTATGTTGTGCAAATAAAGCAATATTTGTAGATCACCCTCTGTGCATTTGAAAGTTATTAATAAGACAAATTTAACTCCATAGGCAGTAAGCTTTGAGTTAGCGAAATTTAGTGTGCAAGCTAACATCCACAAAATGTCTTGTAACAGACTCCAGAGGTGTTATCGGGTTACAAAACCGGCATCTTCAGTCTTAGAAGTGTTTATTTCTTGCTAGCATTTAAATAATATACCACAAACAAGGTTGTTAGCAAATAGCTACACCAGGAAATAACATTACCATGCTAACCTCTGCAACATGTCTTGTAAATAATTTCAGAGGTGTTATTAGGTTCCAAAAACAGCATTTTCAGTTTTAGAAGTGTTTCTCGCTAGTTTTTACATAATATATGAGAAATGTGTACAACTACACTAAAAGGAAGTGATTTTGAAGAGACCAGCGACTGACGTCACAGTGCAGCTCTACTCTGATTGGCTGTCAACCACGTCACACAAAAATTAAATGGATCAGACTGAAACAGAATGTGACTTTTTAACCTGTTAAAATTCATCAAGGTTAGCCATCTTTGAGCTTGTCTAAGGTCTGTGTCCCAAGAATGTTCCCTGTGAATTTGAAGACTTTGGCAGTAATAGGACTGGACTGATGCTGAGCAGACAGACGAATGAAAAGCCTTTGCAATACCTGATGGCCATATTTGATGGCCTTGGGAAATAAAAGCCAAAATAATGGGTTGCATAAGTAATGACACGCTTTAGTATAATACAAGTAAATCATCACTTTTACAACCAGTTTTCTTCAGACAAGTCAGGGGATGGATACATGAATGTTGTTTTACTTAATCATGAAACTGCATAACTGGAAATTATGTGCGCCAAGGAGGTCTGTCTGTTAGCAGGATTACGTCAAAACTACTGCACAGATTTTGATGAAATTTTCACCACATATACATATTGGGCCATGGAAGAACCCATTAAATTTTGGAGGTGATCTGGATTCTGGATCAAGATTTTCCTTTATATAGGCTTTGAAGAATTATTTCAAGACTACTTCATGGATTGTCACCAAATTTGCACCACAGATATTAGGGCATGGAAGACTCCACTGAATTTTGGAGGTGATCTGGATCCGAATTGGCGGATTTCAGAAATTTCTGATTGCTCTTGTTCAAAATGCAAAACTTGCACTATGCACAATTTCTTAAATTACCACCACAGAAGCCAATAACTTCTTCAGCACTGTTTGGCTGTCTTAGTGGCTTCCTTCATGAGCCTCCTTCTTGCACACTCAGTCCATTTTTTTTTTTTTTTTTTTAGAAATGCCTGCTCCAGACAGATTTATCATACTGTACCATACTGTTTGTATTTCTTAACGACTGATGTAAATGAAATCCAAGACATACTCACTGACTTGAAAATGTTCATGTGTCCACCTCCTTGTCTCAAGAAAACTTGCTGTAAAAGTGATGACCTAATCCTTGTATTCAATCTTTGGTAGAGCCCAGAGCATTTTTTTTTTTAAATCAGTAAAGCTGACCACTACATTTCCTAGCTTGACTTAATGAAAAACCTTCACACTTTTGAATAAAATCAATTCACTACCACGAAAATCTCTACTACATAGTATAAATCAAGAACATGAAGGAGTTTGAAATTAACTTTTTTAAAATCAAATCCCTTCTTATCTCAATAATACATGGATTTAAGAGAGAACAATTCCACTGAACTCTGAGGACAAGACTGAAAATTATGAGTCAGATGTGAATAGTGCCCTCTAGGGGGAGGTAAACCCATGTGACAATCCTTGGCTTCCTATTTAGTTTTAACAATACTACAACCCCTGGCAAAAATTATGGAATCACCGGCCTCAGAGGATGTTCATTCAGTTGTTTAATTTTGTAGAAAAAAAGCAGATCACAGACATGACACAAAACTAAAGTCATTTCAAATGGCAACTTTCTGGCTTTAAGAAACACTATAAGAAATCAGGAAAAAAAATTGTGGCAGTCAGTAACGGTTACTTTTTTAGACCAAGCAGAGGGAAAAAAATATGGAATCACTCAATTCTGAGGAAAAAATTATGGAATCACCCTGTAAATTTTCATCCCCAAAACTAACACCTGCATCAAATCAGATCTGCTCATTGACATTGACCCTATGTGTCTTTTTGCAAGGAATGTTTTTGCAGTTTTTGCTCTATGGCAAGATGTATTATCATCTTGAAAAATGATTTCATCATCCCCAAACATCCTTTCAATTGTCCAAAATATCAACGTAAACTTGTGCATTTATTGATGATGTAATGACAGCCATCTCCCCAGTGCCTTTACCTGACATGCAGCCCCATATCATCAGTGACTGGGGAAATTTACATGTTCTCTTCAGGCAGTCATCTTTATAAATCTCATTGGAAAGGCACCAAACAAAAGTTCCAGCATCATCACCTTGCCCAATGCAGATTCGAGATTCATCACTGAATATGACTTTCATCCAGTCATCCACAGTCCACAATTGCTTTTCCTTAGCCCATTGTAACCTTGTTTTTTTCTGTTTAGGTGTTAATGATGCCTTTCGTTTAGCTTTTCTGTATGTAAATCCCATTTCCTTTAGGCGGTTTCTTACAGTTCGGTCACAGACATTGACTCCAGTTTCCTCCCATTCATTCCTCATTTGTTGTGTTGTACATTTTTCGATTTTTGAGACATATTGCTTTAAGTTTTCTGTCTTGACGCTTTGATGTCTTCCTTGGTCCACCAGTATGTTTGCCTTTAACAACCTTCCCATGTTGTTTGTATTTGGTCCAGAGTTTAGACACAGCTGACTGTGAACAACCAACATCTTTTGCAACATTGCGTGATGATTTACCCTCTTTTAAGAGTTTGATAATCCTCTCCTTTGTTTAAATTGACATCTCTTGTGTTGGAGCCATGATTCATGTCAGTCCACTTGGTGCAACAGCTCTCCAAGGTGTGTTCACTCCTTTTTAGATGCAGACTAACGAGCAGATCTGATATGATGCAGGTGTTAGTTTTGGGGATGAAAATTTACAGGGTGATTCCATAATTTTTTCCTCAGAATTGAGTGATTCCATATTTTTTTCCTCTGCTTGGTCTAAAAAAGTAACCGTTACTGACTGCCACAATCTTTTTTCTTGATTTCTTATAGTGTTTCTTAAAGCCAGAAAGTTGCCATTTGAAATTACTTTAGTTTTGTGTCATGTCTGTGATCTGCTTTTTTTCTACAAAATTAAACAACTGAATGAACATCCTCCGAGGCCGGTGATTCCATAATTTTTGCCAGGGGTGGTATATCTGCTGTCATACTGTAAAAGTTACATGTTTCAATTCAGGCATATTTTTCTGGGAATGAGGTCAAACTGCATCCAGGAATGTAGTTCACACTCCAGCCGGCAATGTCCAAAGTGGCATCACTGGACATAGTACTCTAATCCCAGTGGTGTAGCCGAGGAGAATGATAATGATCTATGACCATACATTTGCAGTAGCTTCCGTAAAGATTTAGTTGAAGTTCCACAGACTGCTGTTTGCTGTGTCCTAGATTTAATCTGGGCAGATTTAGAGAGCAGAATATTTTGCTGGAGTTTGCAAATGATCTGGGTAGAGGATTTACAAACACTGACACAGCAAATACCCCAAAGACACTGTGGGAGTTGTTTCTCAAAACGCCCCCCCCAAAAAAAGCTGCCAGAGGTTGCATTGAAGTCAAATGTTCATTGCAGCAGGTGTTTCATCTCTGACAACATTCTGAATAAGAGTCGTAGAGCGAGGCTTAAGCCCCTTTCGCACCGGGCCAAAGTAAAGTTACGTAATGCGTCATACTGACGATGCCGAGTTTATGCAGTCCTACATGGCAATATGCTGAGGGATGCAAAGGGGTCCGTGAAATGGATGCAAAAAATTAAACATGATTACATGTTTAATTTTTTTGCTGACTTTCGGCATAGAGCACTGGAGGCAGTGCTCAACACAAGTCTATACAACACTCTGCTACTGTATGTAAGTCTATGCAACACTGCACTACTGTACACCAAGCCTCCACAATTGTACTCAACCCTACACCAGTCTGGTGAAAAATCCTTTTAGGTTTTTTTTTATCAGTACATACCTGCACTTTGCTGGCAGTGAAGTTTCAAAACCACAGAAGGAGAAGAGGCAGGTCAAGCTTCCACGTCCACTATAACTCCTCACGGACGGATCGCCAGGCAGAGGACATGTCCACGTCCACTATAACTCCTCACGGATGGATTGCACGCATGATTGACGGCTGCACCTCTGCCTTCACCTCCTCGAGTTCTCTCATGATTGTGGCATGTTAAATAAAGTCCATTAACTCCTGGAAATAATTTATTCTGACTTTTTCCAATGTATCAAATCCATCTGCGTGTCCAGGCAGTCTGTAAAAACAGCATCATGGAGCCAAGCTTATTCCCCCTGCGTGCAACTTACGCAGCCATTCCTGCGTTAAGTTAGACATACTAGCAGTACAATGCAACTCTACATGGGCCTGCTGTGAAAGGGCCTTTAGTGAAAATTCCAGGCTGTACAAAGAACTAAGAAAGTGGGCTGTGATGACACTCTGGGTAGACAACAAAGAGGTGTTTGCTAGATGAATCTGTGAGCAGGTACCATCTGTAGTCAAGAGATCCTCAACTTGAAGCACTGTGTTCCTCAAAACCTACAACTCTTTCCATTGCAGTAAATGGAGTGCATTTCTGGAGCTCTTATGCATCTGATGGGGAAGTGCTTTACAATGATGCCTCACATTCACCCATTTACATACACTAACAGGGTTCCTACAACATGAGACAAGATAGATTTCATCTTTTTAATACTTTTTTAATCCTAGTTGGAACAAATGTTAAGACCATCATTACAATAACCAGAAAATGATGATGATGATGATTAAAAAAACATTGCAAATGGCTGAGGTTTTTAATGACATCACAAAAAAATCTGGCTTTTTTATATTAAAATTTCTAAAATGATGCCTTTTAAACTCAGAGTGAAAAGTAAGTAAGTAGATCATGACTTAAAAGAAATAAAAATCTAAAAAACACAATTATGGTGTTAATAAGTAAGTACATCCTTTACTATAACACAAGTAAACCATCACTTTTACATCCAGTCTTCTTCAGATAAGTCAGGGGATAGATACATGAACGTTTCCAGGACGCTGATTATGTGTTGAACTTCATTTACCTTAGTTATTAAGAAATAAAAACAGTATGGTAAATCTGTCTGGAGGCGGCATGTCCTAAAAACTGAGTGACTATGCAAGAAGGTGACGAGTGAGGAAAGCCACCAAGATGACAGGACAACTCTGAAGATGTTCTTGGCTTCTCTGCCTGCGATTAGCGAAATTGTGCACAGTGCATTTTTTTTCATTTTACTTCACCAGCTATCCAGCTTTCTGTCAGGTTTCAGCCCGGATCCAGGGTTTTGATCCCATTTTTGCCTCCTTTCTTTTTCTCATTGTCTGCTCCAGCTTTGATTTATTAGTTGTTTTTGGTCACTTGTTTATTTTCTTGCTGTTTTGCTTTGTCACTTTGTTTCTTTGTTACTTTTAATACTCATCAGTTGATCACTGGTTTATTTTTTTCATCTAATTTCTGATTTTATCAGTTATGCTGTAGTATCGGGTTTTGTTTTCTGTTTACGATTTTGTCTTTATTTGTTTGTTTTGCCACCTGGTTATCTTTACTTCAGTCATAAGCCAGTTCCAGTATAGTTTTGTCTTAGTATTTATTTTGTTGTTATTCTCTGATCAGTTCCCATGTAGCTTTACTTATTATCTGATGGTTCCCTTTTTAGTTCTCATGTTCATGCTCTGATCTGGTTCTGTTCATAGTCCTCGGTTTCTGTTTGACCTTTGTTCTCTGTTTTCCCTCACTTCCATTTGTTTTGTGTTCTCACTCCACTGGACTTGCCTCGTGACAAAACTAAAACAAAACAAAGTGAGCAGAACCGCACAACACAGACATCATAAATTAATCAATAAACTCAACTTCCTCATCATATCCACACCAATAACAGCACACATCGCATAATCCAAAAAAAAAAATAATAATAATAATAATAATACAAAATCAATAACTTAATTGTCCATACTTTAACCAACAGCTATATAGTCCTTCAAACATGAATTAATTTTTTTTGAGAATTTAGACAATTTTCACATATTCATAAAACATCAGTTCCTTATATTGGCATTGCTTGAGTTCCTTTGCCAGATTATTCCATATTTTAGGGCCACAAGTAGAAACACAAAAGCCTTTCCTGGTCGTCCGAGCACCAGCAATTTTAAAATGACACAAGCCCCTTAAATTATATTTTCCCTCTCTCTCCTTGAAAAATTCTTGAATTCTAAGGGGCAGTTGCTTATTTTTCACTTTATACATTAATTGCACAGTTTTAAAAGTAATCATATCGTGAAATTTTAATATTTTAGATTTAATAAACAATAAACTGGGGTGATCTCGATAACCTACATTGTGAATTGTTCTTCTCTTTTTTGAAGAATGAATAATGATTGCAATGTGGTTTTTTAATTATTGCCCCATACTTCAGCACAGTAAGTCAAGTAGGGAGCAACCAATGAGCAATACAGAGTATGAAGTGCTTAGCAATCAAGAACATGCCTTACCTTATTTAGTACTACAATACTTTTTGACACTTCCTTTTGAATGTGTTGAATATGAGCTTTCCAATTAATTCTTTCATCAATAATAACACCAAAGAACTTATTTTCTTTGACATGCTCTATGATTACCCCTTGAATGAATGAATGAATGAATTTATTTGGCACACAGACTCAACAATAACAAAAAAACTGATACACATGACAATTCCACAGTGACGTGTGACCAAAAGGGGGTGACCAGAAGCAAAGCTTATAAACGCCCACCCCATACATACATACATACATACATACATACATACTCATTACCAACCCCCAGAGCAAGCACAAAGGCGACAGTGGTAAGGAAAAACACCCTCTGCTGTATTGAGAAAGAAACCTCAAGCAGACCAGACTTTAAGGGGTGACCCTCTGCTTGGACCATGCTGCAAACACATTTAACACAACACAAACTGAAGTCCCATCATCATAATCATCTCTAGTGTAGATACATACATATATACATATACACACATACCTACATACACCTACACATACATACATACCTACATACATATGCAATGCATGTGTTATATGGCTGGGGGGGCCTGGCTGCCTTTTTGTTTCTGTCCTTTGTTTCTCCTTCCAGGTGGCTTGCATGTGGGACTGAGTGGCTGTGTTGCTGAGGTTATCAGGACCTCACCCTGATCACCTGCGGCTCGTCAGGACTCACAGCTGAGGTGCATCTATATGGATTGGAACATGGTGGCATTTAAGACTGGAGTATGCAGTGTGTATTTGCCAGAGACTCGACCTTGTGACCAGACGGGTGAGATCGTCGTCTCGGGAGCCATCTCATCATCAGTGGATGCAGAGAACGTCCAGGTTTGATGCACGGTCTGTGAAAGAGGAGGGGGTGAGGTCTCACGCTCGTCAGCACACTTCCTGAGGTACGTTAGATTTTGTGACTAACATTTATACAGTCAGTAAATGTGGTGTCCCTCACACCTTTTTATATTGAGCTGTATGTTAGTCATGTATCGACTTCCCCTGCAGTGGAGTTTTGTGAACTGGATGTTCCATGCCTGCAGGTTGGGAAGTTGATTAGTAATCAAGCCAGGAAGTGTTTGCTGTTTGTACACCTTTAAGTGTTCTCTCTGTGTGTAGAGTGTGGACTCACATAATGGTTCCTTCTTTCACAGACTCGGTTTGTTGCGGCCACCTGGGGGGTGTCGGCGGGGTCCTTGGGTCCGAACAGCTTCTGGCTCCGGACCGTTAGCGCTGCTGGGAGCGCACCACGCCAGACCGCACTTTGTTCTTTATGTATCACTGTTATGTATTAAATTCAGTTAGCCTTTGTACCGTGCTCTGCTTATTTCATACTGGGTCTTTCAAACGCTGGTCGGTTCTCCGAGCTGCGTCCGACACATAACAGCATGTGATTTTATACTACATATTTACAAGATAGAAAAACAAAGTGCACACAACTATCCATCCATCCATCCATTTTCTTCCGCTTTGTCCGGAGTCAGGACACAGGGGCAGCAGCTCAAGCAAAGCCACCCAGACCTCCCGATCCACACACACCTCCCCCAGCTCCTCCGGGGGAACCCCAAGGCATTCCCAAGCCAGCCGAGAGACGTAGTCCCTCCAGCGTGTCCTGGGTCTTCCTCTGGGCCTCCGCCCGATGGGACGTGCCCGGAACACCTCTCCAGCGAGGCGTCCATGGGGCATCCGGAAAAGATGCCCGAGCCACCTCAACTGGCTCCTTTCGACGTGGAGGAGCTGTGGCTCGACTCCGAGCTCCTCCCGAGTGACCGAGCTCCTCACCCTATCTCTAAGGGAGTGCCCAGCCACCCTGCGGAGGAAACTCATCTCGGCCGCTTGTACTCGTGATCTCGTTATTTCGGTTATGAGCCAAATCTCATGACCATAGGTGAGGATCGGAACGTAGATCAATTGGTAAATCGAGAGCTTTGCCCCCCTACTCAGCTCTCTCTTCACCACGACGGTCCGATACAGCGACCGCATCACTGCAGATGCTGCACCGATCCATCTGTCGATCTCACGCTCCATCCATCCCTCACTCGTGAACAAGACCCCGAGATACTTAAACTCCTCCACTTGAGACAAGGACACTCCACCGACCTGAAGAGGGCAAAGCACCTTTTTCCGGTCGAGAACCATGGCCTCAGATTTGGAGGTGCTGATTTTCATCCCGGACGCTTCACACTCGGCTGCAAACCACCCCAGTGCACGCTGGAGGTCCATTTTGACGAAGCCAACAGAACCACATTGTCCGCAAACAGCAGAGATGAGATTCTGTGGTTCCCAAACCAGACCCCCTCTACACCCTTGCTGCGCCTAGAAATTCTGACCATAAAGATAATGAACAGAACCGGTGACAAAGGGCAGCCCTGGCGGAGGCCAACGTGCACTGGAAACAGGTTTGACTTACTACCGCAATACGAACCAAGCTCCTGCTGCGGTCATACAGGGACCGGATAGCCCTTAGCAAAGAACCCCGGATCCCGTACGCCCGGAGCACCCCCCACAGGGTGTCCCGAGAGACATGGTCGAATGCCTTTTCCAGATCCACAAAGCACATGTGGACTGGTTGGGCGAACTCCCATGAACCCTCGAGCACCCGATGGAGCGTGTAGAGCTGGTCCAGTGCGCCACGACCAGGACGAAAACCACACTGCTCCTCCTGAATCCAAGGTTCGACTATTGGTTGAATTCTCCTCTCCAGTACTCTGGAATAGACCTTACCGGGTAGGCTGAGGAGTGTGATCCCCCTGTAGTTGGAACACACCCTCCGGTCCCCCTTCTTAAACAGAGGGACCACCACCCCGGTCTGCCAGTCCAGAGGCACTGTCCCCGACTGCCACACGATGTTGCAGAGGCGTGTCAGCCAAGACAGTCCCACAACATCCAGAGACTTAAGGTACTCAGGGCGGATTTCATCCACCCCAGAAGCCTTGCCACCGAGGAGCTTTCTAACCACCCCAGTGACTTTGGCCTGGGCAATGGATGACTCTGCCTCTGAGTCCCCAGTCTCTGCTTCCTCTTCGGAAAACATGATGATGGGATTGAGGAGATCCTCGAAGTATTCCTTCCACTGCCCAACAACATCCCCAGTCAGGGTCAACAGCTCCCCATCCACACCGTAGACAGTGCTGGTGGAGAGCTGCTTCTGCCTCCTGAGGTGTTGGACGATTTGCCAGAATTTTTTGAGGCCAACCGATAGTCCTCCTCCATGGCCTCCCTGAACTCCTCCTAGACCCGAGTTTTTGCCTCTGAGACCGCACGGGCTGCGGCATGCTTGGCCTGCCGGTACATGTCAGCTGCCTCTGGGGTCCCACCTACCAACAAAGACAAGTAGGACTCCTTCTTCAGCTTGACGGCATCCCTTACTTCTGGCGTCCACCACCGGGTTCAGATGATACGACTACAAAGTCGATCATCGACCTCCGGCTCTGGGTGTCCTGGTGCCACATGCACTTATGGGCACCCTTGTGCTCGAACATGGTGTTTGTGATGGACAAACTGTGACTGGCACAGAAGTCCAACAACTGAACACCACTCGAGTTCTGATCGGGGAGGCCGTGCTTCCCGATCACCCCCCTCCAGGTCTCACTGTCGCCGCCCAAGTGGGCATTGAAATCCCCCAGGAGAACAATGGAGTCCCCAGTCGGAGCGCTATCTAGTACCCCTCCCAGGGACTCCAAGAAGGTTGGGTACTCTGCACTGCCGCTCGGCCCGAGACAACAGTTAGGGACCTGTCCCCGACCCGAAGGCGTAGGGATGCGACCCTCTCGTTCACCGGAGTGAACTCCAACAAATGGCGTCTGAGCTGCGGAGCAATAAGCAATGCGACCCAAGCTCTCTGCCTCTCCCCATGGGCAACACCAGAAAAGTGGAGCATCCAGCCCCTCTCCAGGAGTTGGGTACCAGAGCCCAAGTTGTGCGTGGAGGTGAGCCCGACTATCTCTAGTTGGTATCTCTCAACCTCCCGCACAAGCTCAGGCTCCTTCCCCCCCAGCGAGGTGACATTCCACGTCCCAACAGCCAGGGGTTGTGAGTGCGGACCGGGCCGCCGGGCCACCCATCCTTGACCGCCACCCAATCGTCTCTGCACCCGACCCTCATGGCCCCCTCTGCAGGTGGTGAACCCACAGGAGGGCGGGCCCACGTCACTCTTTCGGGCTGAGCCCGGCCGAGCCCCATGGGCTAAGGCCTGACCACCAGGTGCTCGTGCGCGAGCCCCAACACCAGGCCTGGCTCCAGGGTGGGGCCCTGGCTCTGCCATACTTGGCAACATCTCGGTCCTTGATTTTTAACTGGTCATGGGAGCTTCTGAACTGCTCTTAGTCTGACCCATCACCTAGGAACTGTTTGCCTTGGAAAACCCTACAAGGGGCACAAAGCCCCCGACAACATAGCTCCTAGGATCATCTGGATACACAAACTCTCCCACCATGATAAGGTGCACACAACTAAACAATGATCAACAAAGCACCCTAACCCTCAACACCCTTCCTCCTCCCTATACCTAGAAAAAACCATGTACCTATACCGCTGCTTAAACTGGTTCATGCTTGGACATTGCTTGAGCTCCACCCTCAATCTGTTCCACATCTTCACTCTGCAAACAGAAATACAAAAACCTTTTAATGTTGTACGTGCCCACTGATGTTTAAACGGAAGTTAAACTTCCCCCTCAGATTATAATCCCCTACTCTATTAAAGAACATGTTTTTAATATTTCCAGGAAGTAAATTGCTTATTGCTTTATACATGATTTGTACTGTTTGAAAATGAACCAGATCAGTAAATTTTAAAATTTTTGATTTTAAGAATAGTGAATATGTGTGGTCTCTATAACCAGTATTATGAATTAATATGGTAAGATCAGTGTGCAATAGAGAATGCGGAGTGAGTTGTGGTCCAGAATGTATTTAACTTTGTTCAGAACTGAAATGCTTCTTGACAGTTTGCTCTGTATATGTTTTATATGAGACTTCCAGTTTATTTTATCATCAATTATCACCCCAAGAAACTTTGTTTCATATACTCTTTCAATATCCACCCCCTGTACTTGTAACTGTACTTATATGTCTTTATTACAATTGCTAAATAACATATAGTCCATTGGCTGATGGGGTCCCCCATGCGGCCCCCCCACAGGTCTACTTCCTGGGTATTTTCTAGTAGCCATGGGTTTCCTCTTCAGGAAAAAACATGTTAACATTGAAAAAACTTGTTCCCGAGGCACTTACTTCAAGCATTTTTAATGTTGCGTGACACAAATTTTTTACACAAGTTTTCGGGGTAGGGGAAACACGTGGTAATGTCTCCTCACCCTGAAGCTCCACAGCATCAAACTACCACTCAAAATGTTGGTATTTAAATGCTCTTTCAGATGATATATAATAAATGCAAATTAGGTCAATACGTAGGTCACCAGAGGTCAAAAGGTCACAGAATTTAGAATTTAAAATTTAACCCATGCCTCTTTATGTCAGTGTCCTGATGCTAAATAGGGAATTTTGTCAAGTTAACACCCCAAGAAGTGACCCATGGTGCCCCTGCAACAAAACAAAAGGTCCAATATTCAATTATTTTGGCAATTGTTGCTTTTATTACAAGTGATGTAAAGGTATTTGTCAAAGATGATGAAAACCTGCTATTTTGGAGTAGGGGTAATGCAATGTAGTAATGTCTTTTTACCCAATAACCCAATTGCGATACATCACCACTCAAAATGTTTGTGGTGAACAATGCTTTTGACAGATTGGTTGTGATGATGTTATGCCACCATGCAGGAGAAGTTATCTTATGGCAATTTGCAGGCGTGTCAAGTCGAAAGTTCTAACATAAACCAAAATGTACATGTGACTAACATGGTCAGATTTATTCATCAGGACACCTGTTTCTTATTAGCATTTAAGCTATACCATCCTTGTCTTTGCAGGACTCTGAGGAAGATGTGATCCTCAGGTCGCAACGTTAGTCTCTCTGTATAATTTTGTTTCAGCACCTTATTAAAAATTTTCAGCACTTATTTCTGTGTTGCACCAGGTATTTTTTTCTCTTTTACAAGATATTTAATGTTCAAACTGATAAACTTTTTTGTTTTTGTGCAAATATTTGCTCATTTTGAAGTGGATGCCTGCAACACGTTTCAAAAAAGCTGGGACAGTGGTATATTTACCACTGTGTTTCGTCACCTTTCCTTCTAACAACACTCAATAAGCATTTGGGAACTGAGTACACTAATTGTTGAAGCTTTGTAGATGGAATTCTTTCCCATTCTTGCTTGATGTACAACTTCAGTTGTTCGATAGTCCAGAGTCTCGTATTTTGTGCTTCAAAATGTACCACACATTTTCAATGGACGACAGATCTGGACTGCAAGCAGGCCAGTCTAGTACCCGTACTCTTTTACTACAAAGCCACGCTGTTGTAACACGTTCAGAATGTGGCTTGGCATTGCCTTGCTGAAATAAGCAGGGACATCCCTGAAAAAGACGTTGCTTGGATGGCAGCATGTGTTACTCCAAAACCTGTGTAATTGATATTTGTTAAATAAAACAATTTATTTATTGGAGACACATTGCTTTACAGATATTCAGGCCTCACAACGGGGACCCATAACATGTAACATTTATTTAATAAAATAATTTATTACTGAATCGCCCACACACGGGGCTCCATTAATATGTAACATTTATTTATGGAATAAAACGCGATTGGCTTACACCGGGGAACCAGAGGAATGTAGCATTTTATAGTGAATAAGTAACTGAACTCGCAAACTGAATTAGGTTGGACTAGGCCCAATATAACGGGTCACCAAAATAATTAATTTAGGGTTTAATACTTATTAATTATTATTCGGGACACCACCTATTATTCTTTTTTATAGCATAGGTACTATAATTTAAACATTAATTTATCAGTCTCAAATGAATTAATCTGTCTCGATTTCATTTAATCAATCTCTGATCTGAAGTCTGAATTCTCATGATACAGTTGACCAAGAGTTTCCCTCTGAGCACAAATGACCACAGCAGAAATATTTACAATTTATTTACAATTTATACAAGAAAGGCATTTTGTTTGAATAATCAATGCAAACAAACATTATAAGTCTTTAGATATAAATGAAAGAAATACTAATCTAAATTTTTATTTCAAATCAAAGGACTTTTCCTTTGCTTTAAACCTCAAGATAAAAGATTGTGGAAGATTGTCCAGACAAAGTTTATGACCATGTGTTATAACGGAAGAGGAGATGTTCTGTCTTAGCTTGATCATACAATTTGGGTTCTTCTGGCCTGGAGAAACTCAGATTCTGGTGTAAAGCCATTATAATGTCATGTAATTCATAATGACCAAAATTTAACCGATAAAAGGCGAGGGCTTCCCTTTGAAGAACTTTGAATTACAGCTTTGTTTTTCCTCTGTGAAGCAGTGTTGGACCATTGGGGGACGTCTCCAAACTTATCTGAAGATCTCCAGATGACTTAGGAATTTCTCCACTGAGAGTGGAAAGCACAGTCTGTCTCCAGTTGAAAACTCAGGTTGTTGTTGAGACAGCCTTAATGTACTTTATTTAATTAGGGCAAGATCCTAAGGAATACCTTGAGGATCTCCTCAATCCCATTGTCACGTCTTTGGAAGAGGAAGCAGAGACTGGGGACTCAGAGGCGGACTCGTCCATCACCCAGGCCGAAGTCACTGAGGTGGTCAGAAAGCTCCTTGGTGGCAAGGCTCCTGGGGTGGATGAAATCCGTCCTGAGTACCTTAAGTCTCTGGATGTTGTGGGACTGTCCTGGTTGACATGTCTCTGCAACATCGCATGATGGTCAGCGATAGTACCCCTGGATTGGCAGACCGGGGTGGTGGTCCCTCTGTTTAAGAAGGGGGACCAGAGGGTGTGTTGCAACAAAAGGGGGATCACACTCCTCAGCCTCCCCGGTAAGGTCTATTCCAGGGTGCTGGAGAGAATTCGACCGATTCGAACCTCAGATTCAGGAGGAGCAGTGTGGTTTTCGTCCTGGTCACGGCACACTGGACCAGCTCTACACCTTCCATCGGGTGCTCGAGGGTTCATGGGAGTTCGCCCAACCAGTCCACATGTGCTTTGTGGATCTGGAGAAGGCGTTTGACCATGTCCCTCGAGGCACCCTGTGGGGGGTGCTCCGGGAGTACAGGGTCCTTTGCTAAGGGCTATCTGGTCCCTGTATGACCGCAGCAGGAGCTTGGTTCACATTGCCAGTAGTAAGTCAAACCTGTTTCCAATGCACGTTGGCCTCCGCCAGGCTGCCTTTTGTCACCGGATCTGTTCATTACCTTTATGGACACAATTTCTAGGTGCAGCCTAGGGGGTCCGGTTTGGGAATCACCGGTTTGGGTCAGTGCTCCGACTGCGTCCGACACATAACAAATACAGCATACTTTACTTGATGGTAATGAATAAAATTTTCTCCTAGAATTCCAAACCTCTGCATCAAGTTGTTAAATGGTATAAACCTTTTATTTTGAAAGAGGTGATGCAGGTGTGTGATTCCTTTCTGTTCCCATGTGCTGACATGAAGAGTTGCTTTATTGATCTAAAAGTCTGGGTTGTGCCAAATAGGAGCATCTGTACATTGTATTCTGTTTTTATAGCTGGATACAGCTGGACCCAAGGCATTGTTGGGAAGGTGTCGTGACACGGACCCACAACAGGGGGCGCTAAGGAACGGACAATGGATAAGCCAACGAGTAACAATTTAATGTTGTGAAAACACACAACGGAATACAGACAGAAATATGGATTGCCAATAATACACCAGGTGACGTGTGGGCAGGCTCGAAGATAGAAGACCTCTGGCGAGAGAAGAGCTGATTCCCACACAGCTTCCACCACCAACGGGCCTGAAGAACACCGGAGCAGCCAAGTCCTGAGTCCCCAGGTGGCCTCTGCCTTCGGCTGTCGACCCTGGTACTGCTGGCAGAGAATAGAGAAAGTCCAGGTGAGTGTGAGCCCGCACACTCAGTACTCCACTCACAGTTAATGTTCTTTTAGGAGGGGAATTCCTCCACCTCCAAACACACACTCGTGCAGCTCCTGTTACCACTTATCTGAGATGAGCGTGATGCGAAGTTGTCGCGGTCACGCCTTTACGCCAAGCTCCGATAAGGACACCACAGGGCAAACGGCTGCAAAGAAGAGTTCAGTTGTAGTTTAGCAGAGAAATTACAATAGAGACAGGTTACCGCTTGGTTGCTGATTTCTCGGCGGGGAGGTGGAGTGGCAGTCCGGTTTTTAAGGGTGAAGAGGTGATGAAAGACAGCTGGTGTGTAGGAGTGACAGCTGTCACGGCCGGTGGTTCCGGCGCCCTCTCGTGCTTGAAGCCCGCACTCCAAGCAGGGCGCCATCTTGTAGTGGTGGGCCAGCAGTACCTCCTCTTCAGCGGCCCACACAACAGGCATATTGAAATGGAGCGTGTGCACTGCAGTGGAAACAAACCAGGACAAGGTGATAAACCTAAACCAATTTTGGATCGTATGGCTGTGTTGGAAAAGGCAAAACTTCTAAAGGGATCAAGCATTTACATTAATGAAGACTTTTCTGAATCTGTGAGACAAAAATGCAAGGAGATGATTCCAGCAATGAAAGAGGCAAGACAACGAGGTGACATTGCATATGTAAGATTTGACAAACTTATCACACACCGACCAACAAAGCCAACAAAGGTTTGACATGCATTTTTTTTTTTACTTTAGCATCCCTACATGATTTTGGATTCATTGTCCACCAACTCCATGAATAGTGATAACAAATGCACAAAATGTCAGAAGCAATTAGGTTCAAGGCTTATTGGTTGTTCTCTTTGTAAAAATGTATTTCATCTTAAATGTGCACATCTTTCTGACAGAACTAAGAAAACAGATTGTACATGGTTCTGTGAAAGTTGTTGCATAATGTTCCTATTTTATTCACTGAATGATGAAGAGTTTGAAAGACATCTTCTTGCTAACTACAATAGCTTCGCTGTAAACAAGACTTTGTTATTCAACCCATTTGAACTTGATCGAGATGATGTAACTCATAGATTACAAATTGATCCTGATATGAACTTTTTCTCTAAGGTAAATAACCCTAATTCATGTGATTATTATGACAAACTCAAATTCAAACATCTACAATCTTATCCTAATACTTATAAAACATTTTCAGTATTACACTCAACAAAAATATAAACGCAATACTTTTGGTTTTGCTCCCATTTTGTATGAGATGAACTCAAAGATCTAAAACTTTTTCCACATACACAATATCACCATTTCTCTCAAATATTGTTCACAAACCAGTCTAAATCTGTGATAGTGAGCACTTCTCCTTTGCTGAGATAATCCATCCCACCTCACAGGTGTGCCATATCAAGATGCTGATTAGACACCATGATTAGTGCACAGGTGTGTCTTAGACTGCCCACAATAATATATTTATATTATTGTTGAGTGTACATTTAAATATTCACAGTCTTCCAAAAATTATGAGAAACTGACATATTTTATATCCTCACTGAATCATGCGTTTTCTGTAATTGCCCTTACAGAATCATGGCTGACTGAGCAGTGCAAATTACTTCTTTCCCTCAATTACCAAACCGACAAGTTACAAAACATTCTGCTACATTAATAGATAATATTTTATTTAATAATTTAAATTATGTAATGAAATCTGGAATATTGTTTACAGACATTCCAGATCATTTTCCAGTATTTCAAATTGTGGAATTGGAAAACTGTTAAATGCTGAATAAGAAATCAACTACGTATTATAGAAATTTTAATATTACAAATAAAATAAAATTCAATAGATTAATGGAGAGTATTTCCTTTGAAATAATATATATGGAAACAATCTGGCATATCAGGTGTTCATGAAATTTGTTCAATGAAGTTTACGAAAAATCATTTCCAATTATTAAATTATCTGGTGTTACATCCAAAAAGCAAAACCCATGGTTTTCTAGGGGGCGACAAAAATCCCTATTCAGAAAAAAACAAGGTGTATAAAAAATATTTATCATCTCCTTCACCTTTAAATTTATCAACCTACAAATTCTATAAAAAATAAATATACTACTCTTCTTAGGGCTGCAAAGAAGAAATACTTCAGTGATCATTTTCAAAAATCAATAAACAATATTAAAGGGACCTGGAAAACAATCAATGAACTACTTAAAACGAAAACATGTTCCTCAAAATATCCGGCAACTTTTTCAGATGGATCTAGAAGTTTCTCTGATCCCTTTGACATTAATAATTTCTTTTCAAATGTTGGTGCTTCTCTTGCAAAGAAAATTGACTCCACAAATATAAATCCGGTTAATTACATCAAAGGTTCATTTTGTTCTGTGAATGAATTTGAACCCACAAATTCCAATGAGGTTTGTGAAATCATTGCTGGACTACGTCCATCTGCAGCTGGCCATGATGGAATAAGTACATCTATTGTTAAATGTGTCATACAAGAAATTTCTGAACCACTTACACATATCTTTTTCTTTGTCTTTGAAAACGGGCATAGTACCTTCTGATTTAAAGATTGCTAAAATAATACCTTTGTTTAAAAAAGATGATTCAGCATCTTTTTCAAATTATTGCCCTATTTCAGTCTTGCCATGTTTTTCAAAGATCTTGAAGAAACTTGTTTATAAAAGATTAAATAATCATTTACTTAAGAATGCAGTTTTATATAATTATCAATATGGATTTCATAAAAAAAATCATTCAACTTATATGGCTTTGATCAAACTATTGGATAGAATTCATTCAGCTTTGGATAATAATGAATTTGGTATCGATGTGTTCTTTGACGTTTCAAAAGCGTTTGATAGAGTAAATCATGAAATTTTGCTCTCACAGTTAAACAAATATGGATTTAAGATTGAATTGAATTGAATGTATTTATTTATCCGGCAATTGTACATACAATCAATCAATCAATTTTATTTATATAGCGCCAAATCACAACAAACAGTTGCCCCAAGGCGCTTTATATTGTAAGGCAAGGCCATACAATAATTACGTAAAAACCCCAACGGTCAAAACGACCACCTGTGAGCAAGCACTTGGCGACAGTGGGAAGGAAAAACTCCCTTTTAACAGGAAGAAACCTCCAGCAGAACCAGGCTCAGGGAGGGGCAGTCTTCTGCTGGGACTGGTTGGGGCTGAGGGAGAGAACCAGGAAAAAGACATGCTGTGGAGGGGAGCAGAGATCAATCACTAATGATTAAATGCAGAGTGGTGCATACAGAGCAAAAAGAGAAAGAAACACTCAGTGCATCATGGGGACCCCCCAGCAGTCTAAGTCTATAGCAGCATAACTAAGGGATGGTTCAGGATCACCTGATCCAGCCCTAACTATAAGCTTTAGCAAAAAGGAAAGTTTTAAGCCTAATCTTAAAAGTAGAGAGGGTGTCTGTCTCCCTGATCCGAATTGGGAGCTGGTTCCACAGGAGAGGAGCCTGAAAGCTGAAGGCTCTGCCTCCCATTCTACTCTTACAAACCCTAGGAACTACAAGTAAGCCTGCAGTCTGAGAGCGAAGCGCTCTATTAGGGTGATATGGTACTATGAGGTCCCTAAGATAAGATGGGACCTGATTATTCAAAACCTTATAAGTAAGAAGAAGAATTTTAAATTCTATTCTAGAATTAACAGGAAGCCAATGAAGAGAGGCCAATATGGATGAGATATGCTCTCTCCTTCTAGTCCCCGCCAGTACTCTAGCTGCAGCATTTTGAATTAACTGAAGGCTTTTCAGGGAACTTTTAGGACAACCTGATAATAATGAATTACAGTAGTCCAGCCTAGAGGAAATAAATGCATGAATTAGTTTTTCAGCATCACTCTGAGACAAGACCTTTCTAATTTTAGAGATATTGCGTAAATGCAAAAAAGCAGTCCTACATATTTGTTTAATATGCGCATTGAATGACATATCCTGATCAAAAATGACTCCAAGATTTCTCACAGTATTACTAGAGGTCAGGGTAATGCCATCCAGAGTAAGGATCAGGTTAGACACCATGTTTCTAAGATTTGTGGGGCCTAGTACAATAACTTTAGTTTTATCTGAGTTTAAAAGCAGGAAATTAGAGGTCATCCATGTCTTTATGTCTGTAAGACAATCCTGCAGTTTAGCTAATTGGTGTGTGTCCTCTGGCTTCATGGATAGATAAAGCTGGGTATCATCTGCGTAACCATGAAAATTTAAGCAATGCCGTCTAATAATACTGCCTAAGGGAAGCATGTATAAAGTGAATAAAATTGGTCCTAGCACAGAACCTTGTGGAACTCCATAATTAACCTTAGTTTGTGAAGAAGATTCCCCATTTACATGAACAAATTGTAATCTATTAGATAAATATGATTCAAACCACCGCAGCACAGTGCCTTTAATACCTATGGCATGTACTATGATGAATTCTAAAACCTGACTGAAACTCTTCAGATAGACCATTCCTCTGCAGATGATCATACATGGCTTAGTAATTATTTATCTGAGAGAAAACAGTATGTTTTTCTAAATCTGGAATCAGATAACAATTCCACAGAGTGTGGAGTACCCCAAGGTTCAATTTTGGGACTGTTACTGTTTACAATGTATACTTTAATGATGTTGCATCTGTTTCTACTACTACATTCCTATTGTTGTTTGCTGATACTAACCTTTTTATTTCCAGCAAATATATAGATGGTTTGGTTAGTATCTTAAATAACAATCTTTTGAATTATTCAATCTGGTTCAAAGCCAGTAGATTATTGTTGAATATAAAAAAGTCAAATTTTATGTTATTTGCTGGCAATAAAAAAATGTAATCATGGTCTAATTAAAATTTGCATCGACAACGAAGTAATATCAAGGGTCTCATCTACATGTTTCTTGGGTGTGTGGATAGATGAGAAACTGTTGGAAAGAACATATTCATCATGTTTGTAAAAAAATAACCAAGTCAATAGGAATCATAAGCAAAATAAGACATTTAGTACATCACAAATGTCTTTTAACATTATATTATAGTTTAGTTTATCCATATTTAAGTTATTGCAATATTGTATGGGGAAGTACCATTGCAACGTATTTAAACAAAATATTTCTTCTACAGAACAAAATTTATTTGAATAGCTACTCATTCAAAACCTTGTGCTCCAAGTGCACCTCTGTTTTTTAAATTGCAGCTCTTGAATAGCTTCCAGATAAATATTTTCCTGACCTGTACTTTTGGTTTCAGAGCTCTCTATGATATCAAGTGGCCTTCCTTCATCAAATATTATTTTGTGCATAACCATCAAATTCAGAATTATCCGACCAGACAGGCTGCACATTTGCATTTACCTTTGCATAGAGCGACTCGTTATCAGCATCACATCAGATATCGTGGTGTTAAATCTTGGAATGATACGGTACATCTTGTAAATCCATCCATCACTTTATATGGATTTAAAAGTGGACTAAAAGCAAAGATCTTGTAGGAGTTTATATTATCTGGATAAATTGGTGTAATACTGTTGTATACTGCTGTGCTATGTTTGTTTTTGTTCAGGAGTGGGTTTTCAATAAGCCCTTTTGGCTTCCACCACTCCCTTGCACATTATTCATATTGTATCTTTTTTCTTTTATTGTTTTATGTTTATATATTATTTTGTATGAGGTTTATTTTTTGTGCTAAATAAACAAATCAAATCAAAATTCTATTTACATTTCACACAATGTCCCAACTTCATTGCAATTGGGGTTGTATAAATTTATCCAATCTGCTATTGTAAAGCTTTTCCAATATCTTAGAAAATTGTGACAATGGAGATACAGGCCTATAATTTGTAAAAAGATGTTTACTACCAGATTTAAATAAAGGTATCACTTTTGCCATTTTCATACTGTTTATACTTTCATACTGTTTTGCTTTATCGTGAAATGGTAGAGTGAAGGATTTTCACGAGATATGCAAGCCAAGATCTGATCTGTTTTGTTGTATCTGTAAGTGCACCACTGTCGTAACCCTGTCACGAACCCATAGATTAATGTACTTTTTGCTCCCCAGTCCCAAGACCTGCCGTGAGACTGGGTTGTCATGGCTGTTACGCTTATACAATGTTCTATGGAAGCTATCTGCGCTTAAACTCATAGACAGGGTGAGAAGCTCAACTATCTGGGAGGGACTCTGAGTAAAGCTGCTGCTTCTTCGATTCGAAAGGAGCCAGCTGAGGTGGTTCGGGCATCTGGTAAGGATGACCCTGGTCGAGATCTTCCAGGTGCATACAACTGCGAGGAGGCCCCGGAGACACCCTAGGACATACTGGAGGGATTATATTTTTCGTTGAGGGCTTGGGAACGCCTCAGGATCCCGTAGGCAGAGTTACAGGACTTGGCTGAGGATAGGGAAGTATGGGATGAGCTGCTTGGTCTGCTGCCACTATGACCTGGACCTGGATAAGTGGCAGAAAATAAATGAAAAAAAAAACAAAAAACGATGACTCAAATGATTTTTAGCTTCCCAAATTGTATTATAATGCATAAAAAGTATATACATTTCTAAAATTTTCCAGGGGGAAGCATTCCTTTGTATACCCAACCAAGTCATACCCCTCCCCCTCCCCCATGCTTCACCTGAAGCTAGATCCTGCACACTAAAATCACTAGTGATAAATTAACACTGACATTGTACATATGGTCCTACTCTGGGACCATATATACTACACTGGCAGTGTTCATTTAGTGTTAGTTTACACTGGTGATTTTACTGTGTGATATGCAGAGCTGGGTTCGAGTCTCGGTCATGCTGGCTTCAACAAAATCCCTCATCTGCACTACTGTCCATAGCTCCAAACGGGAAGCAGCCCTGACTGGGGAGGCGACCTGCGCGTTGGAGTTGTGGACTCTAATCTACTTCATGCTGCAGAATCCGCCAATAAACACCATGGTGCTTTTTTCCTTCTTCTTGAATTAAAGCTGACAATCTGCATTCCATGTGCGTCTTGATTGTCTCATTTCAACCCTACTGTAGTGGTATACAGAGGCAAAATTACAAAAATCCCCTCCAAAAAGAAAGAAAGAAAAAAACACCTATGGGCCTGACTGCATATGATATAGTGTAGACTGCCTCAAAATCTCTAGTAATCTTAAATATTTAATTCCTGTTGCCTCTACAACACGATCTATTTCCTTGACAGCATCACCACGCTGCAACAATCAATTTGTGGAGCAGAAACCTCCAGGCTAAGTCTGACTCTGAGCAACTCATTCTTCCACGGCTGCCCCACCCTTCAAGAATGTGTCTCCGGGTTCACACTCAAAGCCTCTCACCCTGCGTCCTGTGCACGCTCCATGAAGTGTAAAATGCTGTCCATTTTAGTGACAATATCACAGAAATGCCACGGCAGCCATTTTAGGTGTGTGCCTCTGTGCACAGCTCCATGGGAGCCGCTGCATTTTTTTTTTTCTTTTTGGTTTTTACGCGTCAGGGTGCGTTCAGAACCGCGGACAGCTCCGCGCGTCTCCAGGCCGATCGGCTGCTGCTCTCCGCGACAAAAGCCGCTCTCCTTCCCGCTTCACACTGCTCTACTTTCCCTCCCCTTCCTTCTGCTCCTTCCTCCCCTCCTCCTCCTCCTCTCACATCCGCAGCAGTGACGAGCCAATAAACTACAGAAAATACGTAAGCATCGACGAGCGCTCGGCGCAGGCGGAGAACGCGCTCACTGTGAAGCAGAGCCGCTCGTACTGCCTCCTCTCATCCCCCCCTCCACCCCAACCCCCACACCGATCCACTACAACCACGGCCTATTTCTCACTTCTCGCACCGTTCCAAACACGGAGCGCGCTTCGATTACCGTCCGAGGAGAGCGGAAACCTTGCCGGGACGCGGTATAGTCTCTTAACGCAGCGAGATGTTAGATCCGTCGTCCAGCGAGGAGGAATCTGACGGGATAGTGGAGGAGGAGAGCAAAGAAGCGATGGCACCTCAGGCCGGATCGCGCATCTCTCCCAGCAGGACCAGCGAGAACTCCGGAGGACTGGCGCCCAGCAGCAGCCGCGGCAGCGCGCGTCCGACCAGCCCGAGCCCTTCGGCCGTCAGCGACGAGAAGGAGGATTTGGAGAAGCTGCAGAGGGACGAAGAAGACCGCAAAAAGAAGCTGCAGTTGTACGTTTTTGTGATGAGGTGCATCGCTTACCCGTTCAACGCAAAGCAGCCCACAGACATGGCACGGCGGCAGCAGAAGGTAAGGGTGCAATTAATAACCACATGCTGACTAAACGCCTCCTTGAGCATCGCAGATGTTGTCATTGATGACCTACATAAAGCTACATCACACGCTGAGTTCGGTCGGTGGGCCTGGCGTTTAGCGCATGCATACAGCGCGCTCATTTTTTTTTTTGTCTTTTTGCTTTTGTTGTTTTCCTCTCCTCAATGAAAAACCTTGACATCCTCCGTGCATGCACAAGAACACACAAAAGCGCCCTGGGATAGTAATGGGAAACATGCTGCTGCAGAGCTGCAGCCTGAGCGCGCTCCAAAGCTCCTAAAGTGAAATCAATCCCCACAAACCCACCTCAGCTCGCCTCTTAAATGGAAGCGCGTTCAAACGATGGATATGATCATAAAGCAAAGTGATGTCGTCGTCCTCCAGCTTTCCTACAGGCAGCTGTTTGTGGCTCAGTGTTCCGTCCTACTGGCGCATTCCCAATTCCAACCCATTTGCGCCAACACTTATCCCGTCAATTTGGTCTCCCAAGGTGACTTTTAGACAAAGATCTCAGAGGAGGCTTCCTTAACAGCCTTTCCCTCCTCTGCAAATGAGAGAGGCCTATACAGTAAATTACACTGATGCGTGTGTGTTTTAATGTGTATTTGGTGCACTCTCAGGGCGCACTTCTTGGTTTCTGCTGCGAAGCTCCATTAACAGCATCTCTGGGTCATCATGTCCTTATAGTGTCCTATAGTGTAGGTCACCACGTACAGGCCCCATCACCATTCAGGCTTTTTGTGCATGCATGTGCACAAACATCAATCTAAAATGCAGTTATTATTAAAAATGGATTGTGCAGACCTGTAACAAATTAATCACATTGTCTGCATGAGATAAAAGTTAAGACAGAAGTTTATTACAGAAGTCTGCACAATCCTGCAGCAGTTATTCTTCTGTTATTGTCATAATCGACATACACATTTCCCCCTAATACACAGTTAAGCCATATAGTGTGAATTTGCTGACTCTTACAAATGCATGTGGGAGGATTAAGCTGCAGTTAGTCATTTGTTATTCAGCGTGGATTTTACCCATATGTGTTTTTATATAGCTGAGGTACATCTTTGTTCTAGGTGAGTGAATAAATGGAAAAAGTAAAGGAATTCAAAGACTGTCAGCCTACAGTCTGCCTCTACACTGTGATTTGGTTCAAATATTGTATGGCCTTGCCTTACAATGTAAAGCGCCTTGGGGCAACTGTTTGTTGTGATTTGGCGCTATATAAAAAAATTGATTGAATTGATTGATTGATATTCATCACACCCGTACACACACACACAAAACCATTCAGAAAAATTGCACACCGTGAGGAAGTTGAAATCAGTGACAGCTCCTCTTTTCTTTTCAAAAAGTGATTGTTTTGACATGAATGACATTAAAGGACAATCATTAATTACAAGCATGAACTGACAGAGACCACTTCACTTTGAGTTGATTACATTCTGACAGCTATGTGTATTTATAGTTCCGTTGAAAAGTGGCCATTTAATTAATTTCTGCCCAGCGCCGTTTTAAAATAATCAACAATGGGTCGGTCCCTCTTAAGCGGTGAATCTCATCGGCCTACAGTATAGTGCTGATCTCCTCACGGGTCCACAAACAATCACGCATTAAGGAAATTTCTCATCAGAATTGCTGCCCAGAGCGAATGTGCAGCCTATTATATTTTAGCTTCCACAGATGATTCACCAAAATATGATGAAGCAGTTTGTGTAATAAAAAGATTTAAAGGCCTCAGCAAAACATGTGGAGCAGCTCCATGATAATCCATTATTAGAAGCTTTGGCACATGAACAGTGATGATGAGCTATCAGAGAGAAACAGGCTTGGCTGTGGAGTAAAAGCTGAACTGCTGCTTCATGGAGCATATTGCTGTTGCAAGGTAACACATTAGGACAATTAAGGCAGCAGCATCATTCTCATTCAGCCTGAGAGATTTCTTCATCTGAATAATGGTAGCGAGCAGCTATATGATGGCGGTGTGCATTACAGTGTGCATATAACACTTTTGTGCACAGATACAGTGCTTACACAGATTTACGCAAAAAAAGCTTTTCTTTCAAGATGTCAAGATGCCACTTTTCATGTCTGATATGATACCAGTGTTGGAACCTTCAATATCTGCTTATACGTATGCCATGGGACAGAATGGTCCTGTGTTCTTTTGGGATAAATATTGACATTTCATTGTTTTATTTTTTAATTCAGTATTGCTGTAAGGTTATCTCCTTTAAGGTTTTAACAAGCCCTCCAGTCTGTTACTCCATCCACACGTACCACGCCATGTATTTTACAATGTCATGTGACTTTTCTGTATGTCGTACAACCTGTAATAGTGGAAAAATGTTTCCATTGTGATTTTATGAACTATGCCTTTTTCAAATTGCCTGAAAACACTCCTCTTGCTAGTGTACAAAGTTTTTTTTTTAACATTTGAGAGTTTTTTTGAAGTACATATTTTTGTTAAATGTATTTTCAATTCATTACTTCAAATCATGCATTAAGAAGGCTGGTGAAAACCCAAACAAACACTCTGCTGAAAATATTGTATACAATGACTGTGATAAGAGCATTACCCCCCACCCCCACCCCATCTAATCCAGTAATTTTAGCTAATATCAAAACATATCCATATCCAACATATCAGATCTGGGCTCACTGACTATTCATATGTAGATTGGGCTATCTGTCTGTCTGTCAATCTGTACACTGAAAAGAGAAAATCTAAAGTATTTATTTTAAAGAATTTATTTTAATTGATAGCACCCAAAGGAATTACATTTTTACAAATTTAATTAGCAAATTGTCAGAAATATTGCGAGATAAGCTAATTTGGCTCAATCCAGTTCTTGTGTGTTACCATTTGAAGTATTTTTTTTCAGTAGATAGATAGATAGATAGATAGATAGATAGATAGATAGATAGATAGATAGATAGATAGATAGATAGATAGATAGATAGATAGATAGATAGATAGATAGATAGATAGATAGATAGATAGATAGATAGATAGATAGAAATTAATTAATTTAAATAAATTGGTTGTCTGGATCAGAAATTTCAGTTAAATATATCATATAGCAGACGAACACACTGATATTTGAGAAGTGAAATGAAGTTTCTAGTATTTACAGAAAGTGTGCAATAATTATTTAAACAAAATTGCGGAGGTGCATAAATTTGAGGACCCTTGTCATTTTATTGATTTGAATACATTTAGCAATCCAATCATGAGAAAGGGTATTTAAGGTGGCCAGTTCCAAATGTTCCCCCTCTTTGCATCTCTTCTAATGAGTGGCAACATGGGAGCCTCTAAACAACTCTCAAATGACCTGAAAACAAAGATTGTTCAACATCATAGTTTAGGGGAAGGATACAAAAAGCTATCTCAGAGATTTCAGCTGACAGTTTTCACTGTGAGGAACATAGTGAGGAAGTGGAAGACCACAGGCACAGTACTAGTTAAGGTCCAAAGTGGCAGGCCAAGAAAAATCTCAGATAAGCTGAAGCGAAGGATGTGAGAACAGTCATAGTCAACTCACAGACCTGCTCCAAAGACCTACAACATGATCTTTGCTGCAGATAGTGTCTCTGCATCGTTCAACTATACAGCACACTTTGCACAAAGAGACGCTGTATGATGCTGTAATGCAGTGAAAGCCTTTTCTGCGCACACACCACAAACCATGTTGCTTGAGGTATGCTAAAGCACATTTGTTCAAGCCAGCTTCATTGTGGAATAAGGTGCTGTGGACTGATGAAACTAAAATTGAGTTATTTGGACATAACAAGGGGTGGGTGGTATGCATGGCTGAAAAAGAGCATTCCAAAAAAAAAAAAAAAAAACACTTGCTACTTACAGTAAAATTTGGAGGTATTTCCATCATACTGTGGGGCTGTGTGGCCAGTGCAGGTCCTGGGAATCTTGTTAAAGTTGAGGGTCACATGGATTCCAGTCACTATAAGCAGATTCTTGAGAACAATGTTCATGAATCAGTGACAAAGCTGAAGTTGCGCCGGGGCTGGATTTTTCAACACGACAATGACCCTAAACACTGTTCAAAATCTACTAAGGCATTCATGCAGAGGAAGAAGTACAATGTTCTGGAATGGCCATCTCAGTCCCCAGACCTGAATATTATTGAAAATCTGTGGTGTGATTTTAAGCGGGGTGTCCATGCTCAGAAACCAACAAACCTAATTGAACTGGAGATGTTTTGTAAAGAAGAATCTGCCAGAATCCAGACTTCCTCAGTTAGCATTTGTAGCCAATGTGGAGACTGAAGTACTGAACTAATGAAGTATAACTTGTTCCAATCACAAATCAGTATAGTTTCCAGTTAGATGTAAGACAATATTCAATAGCAATAAAACTAATAATCTCTTCTCTTTACATGTTAACTACTATACTTGCTATATTTAAATAGGCTCTGGTTTATTCTAAACATTAATATATCCTTCAAACATGTAATTGCAAATTCTACAATATATTTCCTATATTCATGCCTTGCATATGATTTCAGACATCCCTAAAGTGGATCATGCCATTTATTAACATTAGCAACACCTTTTTCAAGTCTATGGTCTAGTGTGTAGCACGAGCTAAAGGATACTGCAGTAGGTTAATATAAGCAGCTATCTAGCTTGCTAAATAGGTGATAAAAGCAGCAGTGGTGGGCACAGTTCAGCTAATCTGATAACAGATAATTATCAAAGCTAACATTTTTGCTAGCGGATTAGCTTTTCTGATAAGTTTTAAAACCATCATCAGACCATTTATCTTCCGATAAATTCAGTTCAGATAACTTTCAGTCCGATAACATTTTTTTTTTTTTTTTTTTTTTGCTGGTAAAGTGAGCAAAATTTAAAAAAACAAAAACATTTGTAAACCCTAAAATCAAACATTTGAGTCCATCTGTTGTGTTTGTAGCAGACTGGCTGCCTGTCGCTTGCTGATGACGTGATCATTAAGTGCAAAACGCGATTGGCTGGTCAATGCAGTGAGCATTGTGGGTAGTGTAGTTCAGGTTCACTTTGGACATTACAGTGAGTCAGTCCACAAAAACGAAATGGAATAATTTTAACATTATTTTATTTCTTTGTGGCTGTAATTTAATCGCCAAGACTCAGTGGGGGAGAGGAGCTCTCACGGCGCAGCTGTGTATACAGAGGGACTTTTCTTCACATTTAGACATTGTTTTGGATTTTATTTTTTAAAAAAGGATGCTTTATGTGGATTATTTATTCAGATGAATCCCACTGAAACTAAGAGGTAAGAATTTATATTTACTATGTGTATTTTACTCTGCCAATCAATGCATTAATGTAGGTATTTTGGTAGTTTAAGCCACAGGGTTCAAAGCGTGTGACAAAAACAGCAGCTTTTTAGTTCGTAAATGACGGTGTATCTAATACTGAAATAAACTGTGACTTCTAATACTGTGTTTTACTGCTTTTGAAAGCTGATGACAGTGTTTGGGGTTTTATTTTTTTATTCATTCATTTTTTTGCGCATTCTTATGTGTTTGTGATCCTTGAATTTACCCAGCAGCGAAAAGTGAAAGTGAAACTGGTTTATCAGAAGCCGACAGTGTAATCTGATGTGGCCGTGTCCGAATCAGTACTAAAAGTTATCAGTTATCGGTTATCTGTAATAAAGATAATTTATTTTTAGCAATTTATCGGTTTAGCATCATAAAAGATAATGTTTCAGTTATTGGATTAATGGTTACCGAAGCTAACTCTTTGGTTAGCTGTGCCGACCACTGAAAAGCAGTCACCCTCCCCAGAAACATATAGTCTGTCCAATCAGCTATCATAAATGAGCTTTATGGTATCTACTGTGACAGATTTTGTGTGACATGTTGGCAAATACAAGCTTCTTCTTCTTCTGTTGGTTTTCAAGGTGATGTGATATTTTATTCTGTTTCCCACAATTCTGTGTTATATTGTACAGTCTGCACTCATCAAATTTAGAGTCTTACCTAAGTTAAATGAGTCCAAGTCGCACAATGTGGCTTGCAGTGAATTTATAAGATTAGATTTAGATGCTGTCAAGCGTCCCTGATTGCTAACTTTAGGTAGTTTCTAATTTTTGCCTCAAGTTACACTTTGTAACTAAATGTTAGCTACCTAAAGCGAACATTTTCCTTACCAAACACCAGCTAACTAATATTAGTAAAGCAACCCCATTTGTCATTGTATAATTTCCACTCTGGTAAGGGCAGATGTCAACTTATTAAGATAGTGTGTGGAGCAATATACAAATAGTGACTGGTTTGGAGGGCATTCATAATGGAAATGGAAAACTCAAGATTCCCCATAATGTCAATACCCTTATCCTTAAGGTACCTGAATATCCTGTACCATAGTGAGTTCATGGTACTGTGTTTCAGCCTCTGGCCAGACCTGGAGTGCACTGATGCGTAGAACTGTCCCAGTTCATGGTCGAGTGTGGCATTGAGAAGCTTCGCGAACTCGTCGGGTGAAACGCCATGCAAATCTTTCCCGTCGTCCTTTGCTAAAAACTCCAGTGAACTTTTCATGATACTTTTCGTGGTACTCTCACTGTCTTTTTTGGATAGAAGAGTGTTTATCCTATCAGTTTCCACGGACACAAACCTTCTGCTTTCTGCCATGATGTCGTCTGTGACGCATCACCCCTGCACATGCGCAAAACATTTTGCCCCGTTATGACAAAACTGGTCCACAATCACTCATAATGTTGCCCGAAATGGTGCAGAATCAGTCAGTAATGTGGCTATTGTTAACTTTGGATGATTTATTGTGTAAAGTATTGCAATTATTACATGCAAATCAGCCAATCAGAACAAAGGATTTCAGTGAGATGTATAATAATTTCATTGCCAGACCTAAGACAGTATTTCATATGTTACTACCAAAATAAGAACAGAAACATTATCCAGTATTGTGTTACAGCTGACTACAAATTATTTTGATTTGTAATTGGGTCAGTGTGGAGGGGAAGGGTTCACTAGTCCAAAGGTTCGTTGGTCTGTGTGTGTATTTACTCCGTGGAAAACTGAATTAAATGCCAAAGTCTTAATTATGGTATATTATGTGTGACATTTACATTGTGTGGTGCATCATTATAACAAGTAAAGTTAGAAACAAAGTGACATGTCTTTTTTTTATTAAATAAACATTCACTCTCACATCACAGATGAAAGAAACACCTTTTTAATTGAAATGAAAAGCAGATGTAAATATCCAGCTAGTAGTGCAGCCTACTGAAACTTGGCATCAAAATATATTCATGCATTGACCTGAACCTTCGGACTAGTGGGATGTTCCCAGTGTGGAGGGGCGTGGTGTAGAATGTTGACAGGTATGAAGAATCTGTTGCAGGCACTGAATCATGGAGGTGATCCAGCTCTGGATTCGGGATCAAGGTTTATATAGGCTGTGAAGGATTATGTCAGAACTACTTTACGGATTCTCACCAAATTTGCACCACAGATAGATATTAGGGCATGAAAGACTCCAATGAATTTTTTTGGTGGACATCAGAAATCTCTAAATAATGTTGTTAAATCATATTTTTGGGGGTTGAGTGCTGGTTTTCATCACGATTCTTTGGCTTTGGTGAGGCCATTAAAAATTAGGACCCATTTATTTCCACAGTAATGAAAACCTGACATTTTCAAACTACTGACAACTACTCCAAATGCTAGTGCTATTTATATCTTACCAACAAGCTCAGCTAACAGGCTAACCTTGTTTCAGATGTTTACACCATATTTCTTGGGGGGGGGGGGGGCTGAGAGGTGATTCTTATAATGGTTTTGCTCGGATTGGCATTAAAAATTAAGACCTACGTATTTTCTCCGTAATTGTGGATTAATGACTTCATATCATGAAACTACAAATGCCAATACCATTAGCATCCAAACTGAGATCCAACGATAATTTCCCTCAATGCAAATACTGGAACACACATCTTAGATGATCTGTTCAGAGAATTAATAACACAAGAAGTCATATTATTACAGATATTTGTAATAAAATGCTCCAAAAACAGGTGGGCCATCACAGTAATTTCAGCCTTAGTTGGCCTCACACAAGGAAAAAAAAAAGCATTAACATACGAGCTATCACTCGATGCAGTCACACCCCTAATGTGTTAGGAGAACTGGGCTTTGTTGCATAGTGAACATGAGAACGAACATGATGGTGGTGATGTCTAAAAGACAATAAATACGTATTTAATATATATCACTGATTTTGATGTTACATGTATTTTGATCTATGGTGTTTCATTTCTTCAACTTGCTTCTCTTTTCCCTCACAAAAATGACAGCAGACATTGCAGGTATTTTTCTGGTGTTTTCCAAACAATTTGTTTTCTTACTAACATAATATGGATGCTGCATTTTTTTTTAAATCTTTTGTATTATGCATTCTACCTAACAGGTGCTAGTACCAGTAACTACTCTCACTCACTCATCTTCAACCACTTACTTGAATTAAGGGTAACTGGGGGGGTGCTATCCCAGCAGTCCTAGGGCATGAGGTGGGGTTACTAAAACAGATTGAAATGTGAAAGTTCCTTTTGGGGTCACTGTGCAAGTAATTTTGGACACCGTCAAAAATGATGAAAAAGAAAGGAGGAAGGCAAACTGATGTTATTGGAGGAATCTGGAATGAAATTAACAATATTAAAAATTATATGCTGAGTAAGACTTTTCATAAGCATGGCCAATTTTTTAATGCAATGAACTGATGATGTGACTTCCTCTCCCTCTTTTATCATCGGTTTCTGGGATGTTATTATATCTGTCAGTAGTCTCCTCAGTTCCTTAAATGAAATCAGAATTGACTTTTCAAAATCAGATTTGGATGATTATCATATAGGATCAGGTAAGTGATGTGGGTTTGGCCAAACTCATTCTGTTCATCAAAATAGTTGCACTGGCAAAAGACAGCAGTTATAAGTAGAGTTTAAATGTGACATTAATGCAACTTGCATGATTATGTAATATCTTTAAATGCAAAAGCACAGTTTAATATTAAAACGTGTCAATGTGAACTTCTGTTTAGCATAAAAAACAAAAGGCAAAAGAAAATAGTTATCTTTTGAAATATAGCACAATGCCGCACACCTGTTTCCTCACATTACACATTTTTTTTTTTTTTTTTTCATTCATTCTCTAGAGAAACATAACTAATGGATACGTCTCATGTAGAGCCTTCTACAATTATTACTGAGTTGAGTTGACACAGCAACACAACAAATCACAATCGTAAGCAGTGAGTAAAGCTGGTAAATATTCATTTGCAAACAAACTTGTACATATCATGATCATACACAGAAGGTTAACTGGTCACTACAAACTATAAGCAAATATACCAGATGTGTGTCATGAATATAAATGTGTAATGAGAATAAAAATGAAGCGCAACTTTTGTCCCAAGCAACTGGTAGCCACTAAAAAAATACAACGTAATGCTAAAATACCCTCGACCGTATGAGCATTGTGTTCTTTATAAATTGTCGTTGTTTAATTAATTACTAAGATCCTGTTGTCTTACATACAATTTATACATGTTCAATAAAGTCCATCTATCAATCAATCAAAACAATATTTATATTTTAAGAGAGGAAATTGTGCAAATCAAGGAATATTTGTAGATCACCCTCTGTGCATTTGCAGGTATTAATCAATCAATCAATCAATTTTTTTATATAGCGCCAAATCACAACAAACAGTTGCCCCAAGGCTCCATAGAACTCCATAGAAAGCTAGCTTTGAGTTAGTGGACGTTAGCATGTATGTCTTGTAAATGACTCCAGAGGTGTTATCAGGTTACATAAACAGTGTTTGCAGTTTTAGAAGTGTTTATTTCTTGCTAGAATTTATGACACACATATGACATATGATACACAGGATATATTTACACACAAACAAAGCAGAGTTTTACAGCTAGCTACCAGCTTGTGATGTCACCATGCTAACGTCCATGAAATGTCTTGTAAAGGAGTTCAGGGTTGTTATTACAGGGGTCGAATTAGTACGTGCATGTGCTAGTTTGTGCACATATTATTATACTGCACTAGCACTGGTGCAAGTAACTTTATCCAAGTTTTATAACTTGGATAAAACTATAAACACCAGTAGAATGAACCAATAAAGGAATAAATAAGGAAAAAACAATTTCCAGTGTGTTGTCTTCGTCTTCCCTGCGTTTTATGACTCTCACACATGGAGTGAGTTGCTGTACTCTATTTGTTGTGGAAAGCTGACAAACGTTGCCAGCGGCGCCGTCCCTGGGTTCACAACATCCTCATGAGACGTTTCCAATTCAGGCAGTTTCATTATTTCCTGCAAGAGCTGCAGCAAATAACTGGAGCTGCAGGAGCTCCAATTTGAGGACCTCCTGTCCCATTCGTGCGCGCGCATGTAAACAAAGAAAAGAAAAAAAAACTGGCTGCCTCTGCGGTTCCTCGCTCTTTCTCCCCTCAAACACTGTCATCATTGTGTTATAAAGCAGTCACCATTTGTTTTATTATACATCTGTGTAGTTAATAAAATTATCTTCACAGACGATTAGTTTGCGCGCGCACATGAAAAAAAACCTGGCTGCCGCTGCGGTTCCTCGCTCTCTCTCTCTCTCCCCTCATACTCTGTCATAATTGTGTTATAAACCAGTCACCATTTGTTTTATTATACATCTGTGTAGTTAATAAATAAAATAATCTTCATGGATGATTCGTTCACGCGCACATGAAAAAAAAAAAACAACAATAAAAACTGCCTGCCGCTGCTGCTGCTCTCCCCTCGAACTCTCCCCAGAGAGGAAGAGTCTGACACATCAGAGGAGGAGTTTTAAGGTTGATATAAGACTGGCTTTTAGTTGTGCAAGTAACTTTTTTTGGTGCAAGTAATTTTTTTGTTACTAGCACCAGTGCAAGTAGATTAAAAATGTATTTCGACCCATGTATTAGGTTCCAAAAACAGTACTTTCAGTTTTATAAGTGTTTATTTCTTGCTAGTCTTTACATAATATATGAGAAACATGCAAATTCTCAATGTCAGCCGTCCAGGCATTTAACCTTGAAGGGCGGATTTTGTCGGTGAAAACATCACAGAACTCAATACAAATACATGTAATTTGGTCACTTTTCAAAGGGATCAGACTCATTAATAAAGTCAATTTAATGTACAATGGTTCATTTCAGGTCAGCTTGATGTATAAATCTCATAATTCCAGGCAATGATAGTTGTCACCTGGCTGTTAGAACCAAGTTAGGGACAATAAAAAACAGCTGATTTAAATAGAACAGCATATGCCTGAGTGTGTTTTCACCGAGTGGCCAGTCACTGAAGCACGAATTCTCACCTTCAGACTGGCCACTTTGCCGAAGTGGCGTAGCTCCGACCTCGAGAATAAACACACAAAACAAAGGGATTTTGGAGGCACCAACCACTGATGCCACAGTGCAGCTCTACTCTGATTGGCTGTCATGCCTATCACTCAAACACAGAACTGCACAGATAGAAACAGAATGTGATTTTTTTTTTAACCTTTAAAAATACCTCTTAAAATAAGTCAAGGTTAGCCATCTTTGAACTTGTCCCAGGTCTGTTTCCCAAGAACATTCCTTGTATATTTGAAGACTCTGGCAGTAATATTGTACTCCGTAATTCCGTAATTATTGTATGGCTTTGCCTTACAATATAAAGCACCTTGGGGCAACTGTTTGTTGTGATTTGGCGCTATATAAATAAAATTGATTTGATTTGATTTGATTTAATAGGACTGGACTGCTGCTGAGCACAGACAGACCAACGGATGGATGGACACAAAGCCTTCGCAAAACACAATGGCTATATTTGATGGCCACAGGTAAAAAACATTCTGCAGTAACTTTTAAACTTAGTGAGCTGAAAGGATGATCTCAAGTGCATATGAATCAGCAAAGACATTGCCATATGCTGAGTTGTACATGATGTCATCATGATGCCACAAATTGATCATCAGATGGTATTGTGTTTGGTGATGGAACTGGACTTTAAATAATTTTTGTAACTCTCTTTCTTCCAAAGCTATCACAAAAAAGAAAAAAGTGATTTAAAGACTATTCAAAGACACTGACTGATCTTCATCTTTCAACTTTATATTAGGGCCCCTTCACACAGTGTCGAGTTTGGTCGAAATGCGCATGAAGCAGGAATCGTGTGCAAAACGTGTAAAATCGTTCCTGCCTTGAACGCCTCGTACACCTCTTGATACAACTATTTGTGCACACAAGCGGCTGAAAGACAGAGTGTGCACTGTGCGAACCCATCAATCCCTCTCACGGCAGGTGTCGGCCAAATTCCAGGTGACACACACGAACATCTAACACCGCTCGCATGGCACTTAGAAATTGTGTGGCCATTCACACTTTTGGCACGACAACAGTCTGCAGATAACCATTGTTGTGCTGGCAGTGAAATTTGTCCAAGTTCCCCATGAGTGTGGCTTCGGTGTGTGCGCTAAACTGACAAGAGGTGTGGCTGCCGACAGAAGCAGCTGTGGACATCTGTCGATCTGGACATCCTAGCTGGACAACACGTACTGTGTTTGGATGGACATGGACTAACAACTGCCCACTGTGACACACGTGTATCTGTTTGCTATCACGTGGACATAAATAAAAACCTATATCGCTGTGGCAATATATGCTGTGGGTTGCAGCGAGTGTGCGTGCTCCCTCGCTACAGCCCATTGACAGGCTAGACCCAGGCTGAAACGGACAGTCAGATCAGAACACACAGCAGGCGTTCTGACTTTCATTTCACCCACGTAAGTGCTGTTCCATATGATGCGGTGTCAGTTCTGGTGCGCTGTCCACAAGACATGCATGTCTTTCTTTTAGTACTGTGACATATTCTTCCCTTCCTTCTGTTCTCGATTACTCATATCTCACTGAGGAAAACACTCAATACTAAATATTATGATTCTTTAGTTAAAGTTTATACAAGTTTTGTGTAATCATCAGCAAGCTTATCTACACACACACACATACATATCGTATGTACAAATTTATCTAATAGATTACAATTTGTTCATGTAAATGGGGAGTCTTCTTCACAGACTAAGGTTAATTATGGAGTTCCACAAGGTTCTGTGCTAGGACCAATTTTATTCACTTTATACATGCTTCCCTTAGGCAGTTTTATTAGACAGCACTGCTTAAATTTTCATTGTTACGCAGATGATACCCAGCTTTATCTATCCATGAAGCCAGAGGACACACACCAATTAGTTAAACTGCAGGAATGTCTTACAGACATAAAGACATGGATGACCTCTAATTTCCTGCTTTTAAATTCAGATAAAACTGAAGTTATTGTACTTGGCCCCACAAATCTTAGAAACATGGTGTCTAACCAGATCCTTACTCTGGATGGCATTACCCTGACCTCTAGTAATACTGTGAGAAATCTTGGAGTCATTTTTGATCAGGATATGTCCTTCAATGCGCATATTAAGCAAATATGTAGGACTGCTTTTTTACATTTGTGCAATATCTCTAAAATTAGAAAGGTCTTGTCTCAGAGTGATGCTGAAAAACTAATTCATGCATTTATTTCCTCTAGGCTGGACTATTGTAATTCATTATTATCAGGTTGTCCTAAAAGTTCCCTGAAAAGCCTTCAGTTAATTCAAAATGCTGCAGCTAGAGTACTGACGGGGACTAGAAGGAGAGAGCATATCTCACCCATATTGGCCTCTCTTCATTGGCTTCCTGTTAATTCTAGAATAGAATTTAAAATTCTTCTTCTTACTTATAAGGTTTTGAATAATCAGGTCCCATCTTATCTTAGGGACCTCGTAGTACCATATCACCCCAATAGAGCGCTTCGCTCTCAGACTGCAGGCTTACTTGTAGTTCCTAGGGTTTGTAAGAGTAGAATGGGAGGCAGAGCCTTCAGCTTTCAGGCTCCTCTCCTGTGGAACCAGCTCCCAATTCAGATCAGGGAGACAGACACCCTCTCTACTTTTAAGATTAGGCTTAAAACTTTCCTTTTTGCTAAAGCTTATAGTTAGGGCTGGATCAGGTGACCCTGAACCATCCCTTAGTTATGCTGCTATAGACGTAGACTGCTGGGGGGTTCCCATGATGCACTGTTTCTTTCTCTTTTTGCTCTGTATGCACCACTCTGCATTTAATCATTAGTGATCGATCTCTGCTCCCCTCCACAGCATGTCTTTTTCCTGGTTCTCTCCCTCAGCCCCAACCAGTCCCAGCGGAGGACTGCCCCTCCCTGGGCCTGGTTCTGCTGGAGGTTTCTTCCTGTTAAAAGGGAGTTTTTCCTTCCCACTGTAGCCAAGTGCTTGCTCACAGGGGGTCGTTTTGACCGTTGGGGTTTTACATAATTATTGTATGGCCTTGCCTTACAATATAAAGCGCCTTGGGGCAACTGTTTGTTGTGATTTGGCGCTATATAAAAAAATTGATTGATTGATTGATTGATTAAAAAAAATTCAAGCTCTCTTCCTTTGCTGATTAACTGCTTGTAAATTTGGTACACTCAGAAAATTATGCTGCTTCTTCATTATACTACGTTTCTTCCTCAAAATATGTAACATTCATAGACTCAATGAATTGGAAAAGCATGTACCATTAATCACAGAATGTTATTTTTTGTTCTAATACAAGTTTTACCATGCAAAATAATAAAGGAAGTGACTCCGTAGCCGTTAAGCCATTATAATAACATAATATAATATAAAATAAATCTTGCAGTGAAAGCCACCTCTCTGAGATCTTGCAGGATTTGAAACCTCAATAGGGTGAATTGATTGCCGGCTATGGAGAGTGTTGCTTTCCATAGCCGATTAATGTCTACGAAGTCTCAGTCAATAATAAAAGTACCACAAGACTGATCCATGAAAAATCTAGTTAAACTCCCAATTTTCTATAGGAATACAAAATTCCTACAGGCACTGCACTCGTAATTCCAATGCATTATTATATGCCAGTTGAAATGAACAGAAACTGAAATCATTCATGTCGGTGCAAGATGAGTTTTGTTAACTGCTTGTGAACTGTGGGCCCAGTTATCTTCTCATTGAAGTATTTGGCAAGATGGCCCATGCGTGTTTTGATGTAGCATGATGCAATACACTTAATGAAAATGAACACGTGATTGTGGTCTGGTGAGGAATCCAGCATGTGTTCAGCGAGCTGCATGAATATCCGTTGAGGTCCGACATTATGGAGAACTGCACTTGACAACGCGGCTCTGATTCCAGCTGACTGAGGCAAAACACGTCATTTAGCTGCTTTGCACACCCTGATGACATCATCTGATGGTTTGACAAGGCCACCTTGTTTTTTTTTCTTAAGGAGGCCACCACCTGCATCCATGTGGTCAGAAATCAAACTGGCTTCACATTCGGGGCAAATGATCTGCCGTTTCACCATCTTCACCACAAATCCAATGCATCCGAGGGCTGCACGGGTGACATTTGGAAATAGTTTGGGACATCCGTATAGTCATAATCTTCTGCAATTGGATCACGGTTTTCAAGATCATACCTCCTGATGAGTAGCATATCATCCTCATCTGTGTAATTTGCATTTACATGTGACCTAGCACTTGATAGATGCAGAATTGGAGTACTTTCCTGAGCAATACAATTACCCCCATGTCCTTCTATTTCATGCCTTACAAGGAGTCGCTTGTAGATTGAATGAAACTGTCGAGCTGTTGTGTTGTTATTGGTGCCACCTCCAGATCTCACAGCACAGAAAAACAGCTCAAGATGATCCTGATTAAGCTTGTACATGAGTAGATATCTTAGTTTTGGGGTCTCACAACTGACAAGGTCGTCACAGAGAGTAATCATGCTTTTGATCCCTGCAAGGAAGCCAATGAAGGGAGTCTTTCTTCTTGATTGATAGACTGGTTGGCCATCAGAGTGTCTCAGACCAGAGAGAGATACAACCCCAATTCCAATGAAGTTGGGACGTTGTGTGAAATGTAAATAAAAACAGAATACAGTGAACATTAAATATCTGTCTTTGTGGTGTATTCAATTGAATATATGTTGAAGAGGATTTGCAAATCATTGTATTCTGTTTTTATTTACATTTTACACAACGTCCCAACTTCATTGGAATTGGGGTTGTAAGTGTAGGATTCTTGGAGAAATGTCCTCCAAAATGACTTGTTTTCCTTCTTCATTGGAGCCTTGTAGTTATGGGCTAGTGGGTTTTGTGAATTCATGATGTCAAAAAGATTATCAGCGTACCTGATGAATTCAACAGTAGCTTCTGATCCCTTGAATTGAAGTAGATGAAGCTCTTTATTGCAGACCTCTATTGCATCTGCTACACTGCTGCTCAGAGCTTGGGCTACGAGGTTAACTTTCATTTTCTGTTTTTCCCAATTCATGTGTGCTGCCTTAAGCTTATTCCCTAGTCGAAGTCCTTCATGTTCTTCAAGTTTGTTCAATTCATTGATGAATGCTCATGAGATCTTCTTTCCATTGTGATCCTGATGCCAGCATGTTCCCAATCAGCTTCAGCATATGGCAGATGTCTAGGTGGACATGCACACGTTGATTAGATTCTGCAGGATGGGGCAAACTAGGGTCCAGTGTCGGTACATCAACTGTTGCTCCCAGCTCTTCCATCATTTTGAGATCACACAATGGACCATCACATGTCAGTGAAACACAGGTGATACCAACATCATGAAGCTATGTCAGGCACTGCTGGACAAGGTTGGCCCGTTCTTCACCTGACATACCATTAACAAGAAAATATCCAACATGTACCTTCCAATTACTGTTCAAGGCCACCACCTTCAGAACCAGTGCATCATGTGCAGGTCATGTTGTATCATCTTCAATACCAACACTGACATCTACGAGGTCTGTCCGAAAAGTAACGGACCTTTTTATTTTTTTCAAAAACTATATGGATTTGAATCACGTGTGATTGCATCAGCCAAGCTTGAACCTTCGTGCGCATGCGTGAGTTTTTTCACGCCTGTCGGTTGCGTCATTCGCCTGTGGGCAGGCTTTGAGTGAGCACTGGTCCAGCCCCCCTCATCAGATTTTCATTGTCAGGGAAATGGCTGAGCGACTGCCGCTTTGCTCCATGAAAATTTTTTCAGAAACTGTGTGAGACAGCCAGGTGGAAACCATTCGGAAAATTCAGATGGCTTTCGATGAAGATTCTATCGGCGTCACACAGATTAAGGAGGATTACAACCGGATTAAAGTGTCTCCGTGTTGGAAGTCTCACAGGACATGTTGTGACATGCCCAGCTGTTACACAATTTCTCAGATACTCACTCGACTGAAAAGCCACCGAAAGCCGTCTGAATCTTCCAAATGGTTTCCAAAATGGACGTGTTTTTTGTTGTGCGCCATGAGCGGCTCCGTCCCAATGCGCGAATTCCTCCGCACGTCTTTCATTACAAAATCTCTTGTAACAGTGGAATGTGCAGCAAAAGTGCTGATGTCCACATTTTCTGCGATTTCTCTGGTAGTCATGTGACGTCCCGGATCAACACAGCCTTCACTTTGGAGATGATCTGGTCGTTTCAGCCTGTCGATGGCCACTCGAAGCGCGGCGCGCCCTGCGCCGCTGTGGGCAGTCTTTAATCCGGTTGTAATCCTCCTTAATCTGTGTGACGCCGATAGAATCTTCACCAAAAGCCATCTGAATTTTCCGAATGGTTTGAACCTGGCTGTCTCACACAGTTTCTGAAAAAATTTTCATGGAGCAAAGCGGCAGTCGCTCAGCCATTTCCCTGACAATGAAAATCTGATGAGGGGGGCTGGACCAGTGCTCACTCAAAGCCTGCCCACAGGCGAATGACGCAACCAACAGGCATGAAAAAACTCACGCATGCGCAAGGTTCAAGCTTGGCTGATGCAAGCGCACATGATTCAAATCCATATAGTTTTTGAAAAAAATAAAAAGGTCCGTTACTTTTCGGACAGACCTCGTACATACCCGTAGAACTTGGTGCCATCCCACTCAATATGTTTTTTGATTGCCATCTCATCCAACATGAGGGCACAGACAGCTTCAGCTATATATATATATATATATACAAGGGATTACAAAGGATTTTTTTTTTTTTTTTTTTGCGGGGGCTGTATGGTGGCTGAAAAATGCAAAACACTTTTACAAATGACCTGGAACAAATTTACAAATGACAGATGCTGACGAAAAGGGAATGTACCAAATGACTGACATTACCCTTCCATTACGTTCAGCATTTGGTACATTCCCGGCCACCATATAGCTGATGCAGTGATTTTTTTTTTCTATGAACAGAATTTAAAATGCAATCATTTCATCATTGTCACAATTTCGGCCAGATCTGGGCTTTGATTCGGGTTTTCCCACTTTCTTTTTCCCCCTTTACGTGCCCCAGCCTTGATTTTCTAGTTATTTTATTTTCATCATGTGGTTATTCTCTGTTCTGTTTTGATTTGTCACTTTGTTTCTTTGTTACTTTTCTTACTTTAGTCATGGTTTAGTTCCGTTCTTGTTTTATTCAGTCAGTCTGTGTTGTCATTGTTTATCATTTAGTTATCATTTGTCTTTCATTGTTCCCATTGCGTATATAATCTTTTGTACTTACATTGAGGAAAATAAGTATTTGAACACCCTGCGATTTTGCAAGTTCTCCCACTTAGAAATCATGGAGGGGTCTGAAATTTTCATCTTAGGTGCATGTCCACTGTGAGAGACATAATCTAAAAAAAAAAATCCGTAAATCACAATGTATGATTTTTTTAATAATTTATTTGTATGTTACTACTGCAAATAAGTATTTGACCCCCTACCAACCAGCAAGAATTCTGGCTCACACAGACCTGTTAATTTTTCTTTAAGAAGCCCTCTTATTCTGCACTCTTTATCTGTATTAATTGCACCTGTTTGAACTTGTTACCTGTATAAAAGACAACTGTTCACACACTCAATCAATCACACTCCAACCTGTCCACCATAGCCAAGACCAAAGAGCTGTCTAAGGACACCAGGGACAAAAATGTAGACCTGCACAAAGCTGGGATGGACTACAGGACAACAGGCAAGCAGCTTGGTAGAAGACAACAACTGTTATGATTATTTATTAGAAACTGGAAGAAACACAAGATGACTGTCAATCTCCCTCAGTCTGGGATTCCATGCAAAATCTCACTTTGTGGGGTAAGGATGATTCTGAGAAAGCTCAGAACTACACAGGAGGACCTGGTCAATGACCTGAAGAGAGCTGGGACCACAGTCACAAAGATTACATTAGTAACACATGATGCTGTCATGGTTTAAAATCCTGCAGGGCAGCAAGGTCCCCCTGCTCAAGCCAGCACATGTCCAGGCCCATTTGAAGTTCACCAGTGACCATCTGGATGATCCAGAGGAGGCATGGGAGAAGGTCATGTGGTCAGATGAGACCAGAATAGAGCTTTTTGGAATCAGCTCCACTTACCATGTTTAGAGGATGAGAACAACCCCAAGAAAACCATCCCAACCGTGAAGCATGGGGGTGGAAACATCATACTCTGGGGGGTGCTCTTCTGCAAATGGGACAGGACGACTGCACCATATTGAAGGGAGAATGGATGGGGTCATGTATTGCGAGATTTTGGCAACAACCTCCTTCCCTCAGTAAGAGCACTGAAGATGGGTCATGGCTGGGTCTTCCAGCATGACAATGACCCCAAACACACAGCGAGGGCAACTAAGGGGGGGCTCCGTAAGAAGCATTTCAAGGTCCTGGAGTGGCCTGGCCAGTCTCCAGACCTGAACTCAATAGAAAATCTTTGGAGGGAGCTGAAACTCCAAACCTGAAAGATTGGGAGAAGATCTGTATGGATGAGTGGGCCAAAATCCTTGCTGCAGTGTGTGCAAACCTGGTGAAAAACTACAGGAAACATTTGACCTCTGTAATTGTAAACAAAGGCTACTGTACCAAATATTAACATTGATTTTCACAGGTGTTGAAATACGTATTTGCAGCAGTAACATACAAATAAATTATTAAAAAATCATACATCGTGATTTCCAGATTTTTTTTTTTTTTTTTTTAGATTATGTCTCTGGACATGCACCTAAGATGAAAATGTCAGACCCCTCCATGATTTCTAAGTGGGAGAACTTGTAAAATTGCAGGGTGTTCAAATACTTATTTTCCTCACTGTAAATATCAGATTTTGTTTATCACTTAGTGTCTGTCTTATTTTCTGGTCTCTCTAGTCATTTTTGTTTTCTTAGTCAGTTCCTGTTCAGTTTGGACTTAGTGTTTATTTTCTTACTATTTTCTTATCAGTTCTCAGGTAGTTTCTTCTAGTTGTTATGCTCATGTCTGATTTCAGTTCCTGTTCATAGTAATATTGTTCATAGTAATATTCAGTTGTAGCTGTGTTCATTGTTCCCTGCTATTCTTCACGCCCAGTTAATTATGTTCACTCCACACCCTGCACCTGCCATTGTGTTTTTTCCCTCACTTTGATTCAGTCTGTTTTGTGTTTCCATTCACTCACGCTCTTTGCACCTGCTCACGCATCTTTTAAACCCTCACAGTCTCATAGTTCCTCACCAGTTTGTTGTCGCTTCTTGCACACATTCCAGCCTTTTGTTCTCAGTTCTGTTTTTGTCAAGCCATGTACTGATTATTGCTCTGTTCTCTTTGACCACGCCTTTTGCCTCATCTTTGATTACTGTGTTTGCTCGTGCCTTGACTCCTGCTTGATCATGACTGCATTTTTGTCTGACCCCAATTGTACCTCTTCTCCACTGCTTGACAACCTGTGCACCGAACCTAAGCCTGGAATAAAGATCATGTTTTTCCTACTCCTATGCCAAGTCTGGGAGTCTGCTTTGTGGGTCCAGTTGCTACGGTTGCCGGACAGCCGTCTGCCCTGACAATCATGACATTATTAGAATAGAATAGAATAGAATAAACTTGACCCACAAAGGTCACAGAAATTCTTCTTCAACAACTGGCTCATAAAACACATAAAATACTCACCCAAAACTTCACTGAAGAAAAAAAAAAGATTGATTGATTGATTAACAACACAATTGACAGCACAACCATCTATCTGGTCTTATTAAGGGCTACAGCAGACGGGATGAAAGAGTTCTTGTAAATATTTTTGTGTGCCAGGGGAACTCTGTACCGCCTGCCTGATGGCAGTAACTGGAAGGGGTGATAAAGGAAGTGTGAGGGGTCCTCAGTGATCAGGGTGGCTTTCCTGATCATCGAGCAACTGTGTAGTTCAGACAGAGGGGTTTGGGGTGAGCCAGTTATTTTGCTTGCATGACTGATAGTGCGGAGAAGCTTATTTCTTTGTTTGATAGTGAGGAAATTGTACCGGATGAGATATTGAAAATAAGAAGTGATTCAATGATGAATTTATAGACCAGAGTTAAAATGTCCTTGCTGATGTGAAAAGTCCTGTTTCCTCAGCAGGTGGAGACGCTGCTGTGGTTTTTTTTATATATTACAAATTTATACCACATTTACACATCATGTAAACAGACATTTTGCCTTGCATGCCATCTTACTATTCATGTATTAAAGAAACAAAATAAATCAAAGAAAACTGATTGGTAATTAATAGATGCACTCAAAATAATGTGACTTACAAACAACACACATGAAGCAAAGAGAAGGAGAAGAAAACAAAAAACCTAAAACAAGCTTCAAAGTGTCATTGCAAAATGTATACCTTCTTGAAATGGCTCTGAAACTGAAAAATCGTGTGAACTGCATCTTCTTTCAGACGTGCTGATTGGCCAGTGTGGCCAAAGCACTCTGCTTCAAAGGGGTCGCAAGTGCCTGTGTGTGGCTACATGGGATTCTGCACACAGGTAAAAGATGAAAATAAAAGAATAATATTTAGGTAAAGAAAGCCTGGGAGATTCTTAAATTTCTTCATGCGCATCTCTATATCAGAGGACAGCCCAGCCTTGGACACACCAACCTGCCAACCTAGACAACTCCACCTGGTTAAGTTGTCCATCTTATGGTGCTTTGCTAGACACCTTGATCCACTTTCTTAGTGGTAGATTATAAAAAATTGCATGTGTATACAGTCATGATGGATTATATAGCAATTGTAGTGCTCTCAACACTGACGGCATAATTCACTTTCTTATGAGTATTCTGTTAGGTGCCATGTGATTCATATAATAGGAGCGGTCCCTTTAAGAGTTCGGGTGACGTGCTCTTTTTTGCCTGCCTTTCTGTTGGCGCGCGACGCCATGTTAGTAGTCCGTATATTCTTACGGCGACATGTTGGTAGTCTGTTAATAAACTCGACTCAAAGAGTCTTAATGAGAGAAGTTTCGGCTCGTCTTTTCATCAAAAGACAACTTCTACACTGGTGACCCCGACGTTTGTCTGCTGGACGTATCCAGATCGTCATGACTGCCAACGCTGTGTCTCTCAACCTCCCCGAATTCTGGGAATCTTCTGCTTCGGCCTGGTTTGCTCAGACTGAAGCACAGTTTGCCTTGCGTCAGATCTCCACTGACGAAACTAAATACTACTACGTAGTATCTGCCCTCGGAAGTTCTACGGCATCAAGAGTGGTGAGCCTTCTTAAAAGTCCTCCTCTGACGGACAAGTATGAAACTCTGAAAGAATACTTACTTCGAACATTCGAACTATCTGATGCTGAGAGGGCCAATAGGCTTTTCAGTCTTCAAGGGCTCGGTGACAGCAAGCCTTCAGAGCTAATGGACAGAATGCTCGACCTGCTTGGTGACAACAAGCCAGATTTCCTTTTCCTCCACCTTTTCCTACGCCAACTGCCTGCTCATGTGAGAGCCGCTTTGGCCAACACTGCCAGCACTGATTGCAGAGCACTGGCTGCTGAGGCTGACAAGTGTTTCCTGGCGAGTCAGCAACCCTGCGCAGCCGCCCTTCTCCCTGCTGGTGTTGTATCAGAGGTACCGGATGATCATATGCTCATCGCAGCAGCAGCCCCGCGTCGGCAGCGGTCTTCAGGTGTGTGCTTCTACCACGCCAGGTTTGGCCCCAAGACCAAACGATGCCGTGAGCGTCGGCCATGCCGGCAGGTTGCTCTTCATCCATGACTCCGTCTCTGGCCGACGTTTCCTCTGCGACACAGGGGCACAGCGGAGTCTACTGCCTGCTTCACAGGTGGACATGGTAGCTGACACCCACGGCCCCCCCATGGAAGCCGCCAATGGTAGCCCCATCCGTACGTACGGCACAAGGCATGTTGAACTGTGTTTTGCGGGGCCAACGCTTTAGCTGGGACTTTGTGACTGCCAAAGTAGCCGTTCCCCTTTTAGGGTCAGACTTTTTGTGTGCATATGGACTGTTGGTGGACGTTAAAAATCAGCGCTTGATCGACGCCGTAACTTTCTGTTCATATGCATGCTTCCTCAACGACTCCGATGCACTGCACTTCTCCAGCCTGCTCTCTGTCATGGACAGTTTCCAGCGTCTGCTCGCCGAGTTCCCAGCACTCACACAGCCCACTTTCTCCTCTTCCACGGCCAAGCACGGTGTCGAGCATCACACTGACACCACTGGCCCACCTGTAAAACTTTCCTTTTTGCTAAAGCTTATAGTTAGGGCTGGATCAGGTGACCCTGAACCATCCCTTAGTTATGCTGCTATAGACGTAGACTGCTGGGGGGTTCCCATGATGCACTGTTTCTTTCTCTTTTTGCTCTGTATGCACCACTCTGCATTTAATCATTAGTGATCGATCTCTGCTCCCCTCCACAGCATGTCTTTTTCCTGGTTCTCTCCCTCAGCCCCAACCAGTCCCAGCAGAAGACTGCCCCTCCCTGAGCCTGGTTCTGCTGGAGGTTTCTTCCTGTTAAAAGGGAGTTTTTCCTTCCCACTGTAGCCAAGTGCTTGCTCACAGGGGGTCGTTTTGACCGTTGGGGTTTTACATAATTATTGTATGGCCTTGCCTTACAATATAAAGCGCCTTGGGGCAACTGTTTGTTGTGATTTGGCGCTATATAAAAAAAATTGATTGATTGATTGATTGATTGCATATGCCCGCGCTCGACGTCTCGAGCCGTACAAGCTTGCCATGGCCAAGACAGAGTTCGAGTCCATGGAGCACCTGGGGATTGTTCGTCGCTCCAACAGTCCTTGGGCCTCCCCCCTGCACCTCATCCCCAAGCCGGGGGGGGGGGGGGCTGGCGCCCTTGCGGGGACTACCGACGGCTCAACGACGCGACAACGCCTGACCGCTATCCAGTACCGCACATCCAGGATTTTTCAGCGCACCTGGCTGGTAAGGTCATTTTATCAAAAGTGGACCTGATCAGAGGATACCATCAAGTGCCCGTACACCCTCTCGACATCCCAAAAACAGCTGTGATTACACCGTTTGGTTTGTTTGAGTTCCTGCGCACCCCGTTTGGCCTCAAGAATGCTGCTCAAACTTTCCAGCGGCTCATGGACTTTGTGTTATGGGATCTGCCTTTCGTGTTTGTGTACCTTGACGACATCCTGGTGGCCAGTTCATCACCTTCAGAGCACCTTTTGCACCTACGCACTCTGTTCGAGCGACTTGCCGAGCACGGGCTCATCATCAATTCAGCCAAGTGCCAGTTCGGCCTGTCCACCATAGACTTTCTGGGGCACAGAGTCACAAAGGACGGGGTCGTTCCTCTTCCGTCAAAAGTGGAGGCCATCACCACTTTCCCACGCCCACTCACTGTCAAAGCCTTACAGGAGTTCCTAGGCATGGTTAGCTTCAACCACCGTTTTCTCCCCAGGGCCGCCCAAATCATGCGGCCCTTATACAAGGCTCTGAAAGGCGGCAAGCCTAAGCACACTGTGGGCTGGAGCCCGGAAAGAGACAAGGCTTTTGCGGACGCTAAGACAGCCCTGGCTAAAGCCGCCATGTTGGCCCATCCCTCCTCCTCCGCTCACATCGCACTTACCATGGACGCCTCAGACTATGCAGTCGGTGCGGTTTACGAGCAGTGGGTGGATAATGCCTGGCAGCCTCTCGCCTTTTTCAGCAGGCAGTTGCGTCCCAGTGAACGGAAGTATAGCACCTTCGATCGGGAGCTACTTGGGGTGTACCTCGCCATCCGACACTTTCGTTCACTGCTGGAGGGACGCCAGTTCACCGTTTTTGTGGACCACAAGCCTCTGACTTTCGCCATGTCCAAAGTCACTCAGCCATGGTCGGGCAGGCAACAGCGACAGCTGACTTACATTTCGGAGTTCACGACGGACATTGCACACCTTTCTGGAAAGCACAACCATGTCGCAGATTGCCTCTCCCACGCTGTTGCAGGGGCGGTCCACCTTGGCTTGGATTACGACAGCATGGCAGCAGAGCAGGCCACAGACCCGGACGTGCAGGTTTGCCGTTCATCCGTCACTGGGCTGCAGCTGCAGGATGTGGCATTTGGCGACGCTGGCACCACTCTGCTTTGCGACGTCTCCATGGGCTCTCCTAGGCCGGTTGTGCCTGCGAAGTGGAGGCGACCTGTTTTTGACGCCATCCATGGCCTCTCACACCCTGGAATCAAGGCCTCACAACAGCTGGTGGCAGCCAAGTTTGTGTGGCATGGTCTCAAAAAGGACGTGAGAGTCTGGGTGAACACCTGTGTAGCGTGCCAACGTGCCAAAGTACACCGCCACACCAAAGCGCCACTGGAACAGTTTCGAGTGCCGGAACGACGTTTCAACCACGTCAACATCGACCCTCGTTGGCCCGCTTCCGCCCTCCCAGGGTTACACTCATCTACTCACTATGGTCGACAGGACCACACGGTGGGCAGAGGCTGTTCCACTGTCATCTATAACATCGGCTGATGTGGCACGGGCATTTATTGGCACCTGGGTGTGCCGTTTTGGCACCCCATCAGACATTTCCTCAGACCGGGGCATTCAATTTACCTCTGACCTTTGGAACGCTGTCGCAGGTAGCTTGGGAGTTAAACTCCACCGCACCACAGCCTACCACCCCCAGAGTAATGGCCTCTGCGAACGTTTTCACAGATTGATGAAAGCCTCCCTGCGTGCTAGCCTGAAGGACAGTTCCTGGTCTGACAAACTCCCATGGGTCATGCTGGGCATCAGGACAGCACCGAAGGAAGACCTTCGCGCCTCCTCCGCAGAGCTGGTCTATGGTCAGCCATTACGGGTCCCCGGGGATTTTGTCCCTAACACCACGGCCCCTTGATCAGCCACATTCCAGCGTTCCAGCCTGTTGGATAATGCCAGGCTGTTTGCTCCACTTCCTACTTCCTGTCACGGTTTGCCGAACTCTCACGTCCCCAGTAGCCTACAGTCTGCTGGCTATGTTTTCATTCGAGCAGATGGTCACCACGGACCTCTCCGCCCGCCTTACGAGGGCCCTTTCCGTGTCGTGGAACCTGGGAACAAGCACTTTGTGGTAGACATTGGGGGCAAACCGGAGTGTATTTCTGTGGACCGCCTTAAGCCAGCTCACCTAGATCTGGCCACGCCAGTTGAGTTGGCGCAACCCCTGAAACGAGGGCGGCCTCTGACTAGACCCCCTTTGCCTTTTCCCCCCGCCCCTCGACCATGCCGCAGGGGAGCCCCGCAGACAGCCACTGAAGGGGCAGTTCCGCCTTCTCCCATGCGGCGGAGCCGCACTGGACGTTTGATTCGCCCCCCACGCTGTTGATACATTTATTTTCTCTCCTTTTCTTTTTATGTTCAGGTGTCCTTTTAAAGTGAATTCTGAGGGGGCATGTGTAGTGCTCTCAACACTGACGGCATAATTCACTTTCTTATGAGTATTCTGTTAGGTGCCATGTGATTCATATAATAGGAGCGGTCCCTTTAAGAGTTCGGGTAACGTGCTCTTTTTTGCCTGCCTTTCTGTTGGCGCGCGACGCCATGTTAGTAGTCCATATATTCTTACGGCGACATGTTGGTAGTCTGTTAATAAACTCGACTCAAAGAGTCTTAATGAGAGAAGTTTCGGCTCGTCTTTTCATCAAAAGACAACTTCTACACAATAGTGTAATTTTTAATAGATGCACTGAAAGAATAAAACACCACTTAAACTAGCTACAGGAGAGTTAGTTTTCTCTTTCAATGACAATATTTATTACACACATCTCTATGAGCTTTGCCTAATATTTGTAATAAAGCTCGTAGTAACAACACCTAAAGCTCCAAGACTATGCACAGTTGCACCTAGTGTTTTAAAATAGTTTGTCCAACACAAAACTCATCATGTGGCTACACACAAGCCACATCATTATCTATGCTAAAATGCTGGCATAAGGGATAGAACTCTTCAAATGTATTGTTCGTTAATTTCCATTTCCATCACACAGGTGAAATGTTTGTCCACAGCCTTTGAACTGGCGATTTGCACAGTTTATGTCTGCACAGGTAGGCATTTTTAGACAAAATTACGAAGCATGAAATTGTGTGCACCTGCTTAAAGATCAGTGGAAAAGAGCGTTCAGGAGTGGGACGTGAGAGTGGTAATATGGCAGCCGAGTTGCTTCAAAAATATTGGCCAATGAGCTATCCAGTAATATATAGAGATCAGTGGCTCAACACTAAAATTTTCTCCATTACAGTCATTCACAGTCTGGGTAAAAACTTTATGTATTTAGCCAACATTGGCCTGGTTTTTGTTACATAATTGTGTTAAAAAAAAACAGTTGCAGAAATCTGAAAATTATACCAGAGAGGCACTTTATGATGTGCTTTTTATGATGTACTTTATGATAAGGAGATAAGTTGCTTCTGTGATGTGCTGAAACACACTTTTGTTTTTACTTTTCTATACAATGCAGTGCATACGGGGTCTGTTAGAAAAGTATCGGACCTTTTTATTTTTTGCAAAAACCTGATGGATTTGAATAACGTGTGCTTGCATGAGCAAACCTTGAACCTTCGTGCGCATGAATTAACTTTTTCACGCCTGTCGATTGCATCATTTTCTGGTAAGCAGCGTTTGTGTGGGACGTGTGTAGTGCGCTCGGCGGATTTTCATTTCAAGGAAAAAGACGGAATGACAGGAGCAGCGCCGTATCAAATTTTGCCAGAAACTGGGCGACAGCCAGGTGGAAACCATTCAGAAGATTCAGATGGATTTCGGTGACGATGCTATGGGCACCACACAGATTAAGGAGCGGTACAACCGGTTTAAAGATGTCCGCACAATGGTGGAGAGTGAGCCACGCTCCGGTCGGCCATCAACATGCTGAAATGACCAGATCATTTCCAAAGTGAATGCTGTGGTGATGCGGGACCGTCGTGTGACTGTCCGAGAAATTGCGGAAGAGGTGGACATCAGCACTTTTTCAGTACATTCCACTGTGACAGAAGATTTGGCCATGAAAAGCGTGGCGGCGAAATTCATGCTGCTGCTGATGGCGGCGCAAAAGCACCTCCGTGTTGGAAGTCTCACAGGACATGCTGTGACATGCCCACCTCTTCCACAATTTCTCGGATAGTCACACGACTGAAAAGTCACCGAAAGCCGATTATATATAATCATTGGATTTCTTGGCCGTGAAAAGGATTATTTAGCCACTGGAATCAATATCCTAGGACATGTAGAAGCCAAGATATTTAAAAAAAACACCCATTTTAAGATGCTGTTATTGCAAATTAAAGCTGGCCGCCATGGTGACTTCTGGGAAAATGGAATAATCCATGCATGCACTTTCCAAAAATGTATAGTTTTACTAATCTCCATAAAATTACATCATAATCTTGACAAGTAGTGGTCATAGTGTCTCGTTTTATGAGAAAAAAATAAGCACATTTAATTACAACCTTTCAAGTGAATGTAATAAAGTTTAAAAGAACAGTGAAATGCTTTGTGGCTGTTTGTACTGAGTGAAGTGCATGCATTAGAAAAAAAACCCAGGACTTTAATTTTCCTTTAATGTCCAACCCAGTCTACTGTGCAAAGCTCAAATCACATTAAGTCTGCCTGTAACATGATGCTCACTTGATGCTAACTTTTGTGCTATTATTTCCCTTATAACAGTTTCATGTTGACATTTGCGAACATTCATGTTCTTATTTCTTACACAGTGACATAATTGTTAAGCACCGGTGTCGTGATTCACAGCGACGATTCACTGATTATCACCTCATTTCTGCTTAAAACTATCATCATCTAATTCAGCGACAGATATCTGAAGCTTTTGCACAACAATCATTTCCACATAAATTCTGCATTATTTCATAATAAAAAACAGGGGAAGCGATCAGAGCGCGACAGCCAGATGAGCTGCTGCTGCTGCGTTCACTGCACCTCTGTAATTTTGGTGCATCAGTGGCGACTCACCGATTATTGCTTCGTGTCTGTTTAAAATGGCCTTGTTTCTGCTTAAAACTGACTTTAGAATGATTTAAGAGGTTTTACTTTGTCATCTGATGGTTAATAATCACATTATTCCCTTTGATCGCTTTGGGTGAAGACATTCTGACTCACACGTGCTGCTGTCATCTGAAATGATGCATGCGCAGTGAAGGTATGCAGACCAATTTTTATGGGGGTACCTTTTGGTCTGTGACACCGGCTTTCAAACTCATCCATGTGCCAATCTCCTTGTACATCTGGAGTTGCATCAGGAAGGGTATCCGGTGTAAATTTTGTGCCAAATAAACATCCGCTGTGGTGACCCCTGTGCAAAAACACAGGAACAGCCAAAAGAATAAGACATTAAGAATGATTCAGAAGGGTTCCGGTTGCTGTCACTGAGGTGTCGGTGTGATAACAGACGAATGCTTGGGGCTGAGCTGGTGACAAACTGAATAGAATGACACTGTGGATACTGGTTCTATTGCAGAACCAGTGCTTCCTGTTTCCTCCCTGTTTGCTATGTGTTAGGCTGTGTTTACAGAGTATACACCTGACTGTTTACTGACCCAGTGGAGTGATATTTACTCAAGTATGAATGTGTGTGTGTGTCTTACATTCAGTCTATGCCAGCAGGTTTGGTGGGAGATAATAGCTTGTGCATCTGTTTTTGTACAGGTGTGTTTTTTGTGACTGCAGCAGTACACACTGATGGTGTGTTTTTAAGGTTCTGTGTATAGATGTTATGCGGAACTTGCTCCCATATTTGTGTTTATTATTGACTCAAACATGGGCCGCTGGAGTCATCTGCAGCCATGCTTTGTCTGGTGACTGGTCAGCTGAAGTCATGCTTGCTGAACACCAAGAGTCACCCCTTCTAGAACAAACACCTACATATTATATTATATTATATTATCCATTCATTTTTGACCCACATATAATGTAATGTGAGTCTATATAATATGTGATCCGTCTGTTGTTGTCATTTTTATGCGAGTGGGCCCTACATCAAAGTTTTTTCTGGACGCTATAGTTTCAGTAAGTGTGGGCATAGAGATTCCATATGCAGCAGTATCTTTTGTCTGGATAATTACTAGATGATGCATTGTTATTATCCTACAACCCCAATTCCAATGAAGTTGGAATGTTGTATAAAATGTAAATAAAAACAGAATACAATGATTTGTAAATCCTATTCATTCAATTGAATACACCACAAAGACAAGATATTTAATGTTCAAACTCATAAACTTTATTGTTTTTGTGCAAATATTTTCTCATTTTGAAATGGATGCCTGTAACACGTTTCGAAAAAGCTGGGACAGTGGTATGTTTACCACTGTGTTACATCACCTTTCCTTCTAACAACACTCAATAAGCGTTTGGGAACTGAGGACACTAATTGTTGAAGCTTTGAAGGTGGAATTCTTTCCCATTCTTGCTTGATGTACGACTTCAGTTGTTCAGAATACAGAACATTGCAGTAGTCCAATCTAGAAGAGATGAACGCATGGATCAGGGTCTCAGCATCAGCCATAGACAGGATGGGACGAATCTTCGCTATATTTCGCAGGTTGAAAAAAGCAGTCCTAGTAATGTTTCTAATATGGAGGCCAAAGGACAACGAAGGATCAAAAATTACCCCAAGGTTCCTCACTTTGTCACTGTGATGTATGACACACGAGCCTAGGCTGAGTGTTAACTGGTCAAATTGATGCTGATGTCTCACTGGACAAAGAACCATCATTTCAGTCTTATCAGAATTTAAAAGTAGGAAGTTTCTAGACATCCAACTTCTCACTGCTGCAAAGCAATCTTCTAAGGATTTTATGTGAACGAGATTACCAGCAGTTATCGGCATATATAACTGAGTATCATCTGCATAGCAGTGAAAGGTAATCCCAAAACGGGGTGCTATATAAAGGGAGAAAAGCAGGGGGTCTAAGATAGACCCCTGTGGAACCCCAAATTTCATGTCACTAAGGTTAGAGGTAGTGTGTCAGATCCCGCTTTATATAAGACCAGCTCTCCGTCTCTGGGGTCCGACCTTCGTGTCTCCGCGGGTATTACCCGGCGGGGCTGCACAAAGGCTGTTTAAGCTGGTGGCGAGGAGATTCGTCTAGCCGCTCACTGCCTCCATCCGGACGTCCACCCCGCTGACGCTGAGCTCGCACCCCGGTCGAATAGCCTCCTTCTGGAACCAGGATACGAGCCGGCCACGCCCGTTAATGGCAGCTCTCCTCTTATGGATCAGGGCTCTTGGAATGTTGCTAGATTTTAAATTTAGTGACTCGTACAGCGAGTCCCCAGGATGCGTTAATTTCGTTAAAAACCAGACTAACCTTTTAGAGCACTTTTTGATGTTGTACACCCAAAAAACTTTTACACCTTAAGAAGAATCAATAAATCCAATGTCCGAGCCTTAACACTTTAACTGCATGCTTGGAAATTTATTGCAGGTTTTGCAAGTGCTGACAACATAATCAATATCGGTTATGTGATGATAATTTCACAACAGTAATTCAAATATAATCAGAATAATGATTGGCAGAGATTTTTGTTTTTGATTCAGTAATGCTATCTGATCTTACTCTGACTGGACTGGATTAACTTCTCAACAAATTTCCTAGGAGTGAGGGAAGGAGGTCTTTTGATGTTAAAATCCCCAGTTCGATGAACTTGGTCTCCTCTTCATCAGCTTTTAGTTGTTAGCTGACCACGATCCTTGTGATGTTGTAATCCTTCAGGAAATAATCCACATAAGAGTTTATATCCTTCAGGAAATAAATCCACATAAGAGTTTATTCCTTCTTCAATCAACCAAAAGTTGATCTAATCCATTCTGGAAAGATGTGATGTTCCATGAGAGAGAAAACGATGAAACTTCCCCACTCAGACTTAAGGCCAGTGATTATTCTCCAATGCTCTGCTACTCCATGACTGGACGGCCTGAGTGGGAGGTGAAAACTCTCTCAAATAATCTCTTATGTCTCCAATCCTCTCGCTCCTCGATTCCAATTGCAACTCACAAGATGGTCAAGTCTTGTGATCTCCTCGTAGCAGCGGAGAAGTGACAACAGCACCTCTCCCTGGAAGAATAACCCCGTTTCCTGTTGTTGTACAGTTGTTATACGAAAATTCTTGCTGTTGCTGGGGTGATCTTGGTAACCATGGGGATGATGATGAGTCCAAACCTCCTCCCTTACCCCCTTCTTTTACTGGAAGCCATCTGGAGAACATTTCCTGGCTGCCGGTAACTGATGTCCCGATTGTCAGTAAATCTGTTGCGCAAGTTTCCTGTTTTTCTGTTTAACACATCTTTTCCGAGAATTCATTCTTTCTAAATCATGTAATATTAATCACATTTAATCATATTCAATCATTTCATTTCAATTCTTTTTCACATAAAAACATTTCATATCTCTGCACAAAAACAGCTTTTCTCATTTCCTCTTTTTAACAGCCAGAAAAACAACTCATATAATCATTCATTTCACTTATTTGTAAACCACATTCTTCTAATCAACTTTTACTTTTTATCACATTAATTATTCATTTAATCATTTTTATGTTAGAATCATTCTCAGATTTTACTTGTAACATATTAATACTTCATTTGATCATACTTTGTCCTTTTAAAATCATCTTAGACATATTCCATCGTCTTCACCACTGAGTTCATCCCGTGGGCCTCTCCATCTGCAATGGAAAAGTCCGGTATGACCTCAGTCACTCCAGGAAAGTACCAAACACTGTTCAGTTTATTCCAACAACGTGTGTATTAATCCAATGGCACGTATTATATTCCAAGATGAAAACAAGCTGATAGCAAGCTTAAAGTCATCTTTCTTGACAAGTGTTACTGTACAAAACACAGTGAGAACGACTGGTCAAGTATGACGTCAGTCATGCAAGGGCACTCTCAGTAATCCCAAAATGATTTTCCAGCCTATCAAGTAAAATATGATGATCAACTGTATCAAATGCAGCACTGAGATCTAACAGCAACAGAACCGTAGTGGTGTCCAAATCCATTGTAAGCAGAAGATCATTCACTGCTTTTGTGAGAGCTGTCTCTGTGGAATGATATTTTCTAAAAGCAGACTGCAGTGACTCAAAGAGATCATTCTCAGTAAGATAGTCTATGAGCTGCCGTGACACCACTTTTTCCAGAATTTTAGAGCAAAATGATAGATTTGATATCGGCCGATAGTTTTTCAATACACTAGGGTCAAGATTAGGTTTCTTAAGTAATGTTTAATCACTGCAGATTTGAAACATTTAGGAACAGATCCAGAAGTTAAAGAAAGATTAATCATTTCCAACACAATCGGCCCAAGAGTGGGCCACAGGTCCTTAAACAGTTTTTGTTGGTATAGGATCAAATAAACAGGTTGTGCTTTTTGTTGACGTTACGAGTTTGTCAGCATGCCTATTCATTATTCATGGACTGGCACCTCCCTACCTAGCTGACCTAATTAAACCTTACGTACCGGCCTGGGCTTTACGTTCTCAGGGTGCAGGACTACTTTGTGTCTCTAGGGTGAATAAGAAGTCTGCAGGTCACAGAGCTTTCTCTTATCATGCCCCTATTCTGTGGAATGGTCTCCCTGCGTCAATAAAACAATCAGATTCTGTGGAGACTTTCAAGTCCAGACTTAAGACGCACTTATTTTCCCTTTCATATGGCTAGCATACTGGTACAGTTTTGTTTTATGGTTTTTACTCTTTTAATTCATGTTATTAATAATTGGAGTGGGCCGCGGCATCAACTTTACCTAAATTCTGGGTCTTTTAGTGAAGTTTAGGGCTAATGGCCAGCGATCACCTTAGTATTTCTTCTGTTTTTGTTGTTGATTAATGCTGGCAAATTATACAGTATTTTTTGTCTTTCTGATGCCCGATTCTGTTTTTTCTCTGTTTAAGGTGCAGCTCCATCCAGAGATGGGAGTTGTATTTGTGTTGGCGACCCTCCTGTCCTGTGCACCAATAGCAATTCTTGTATATTCGTTCGGGAATTGTTCTGTGAATTGTTTCTGTAATTTATGTTTGTAGCATGGCCCAAGCAGAGGGTCACCCCTTTGAGTCTGGTCTGCTTGAGGTTTCTTCCTCAGAGGGAGTTTTTCCTTACCACTGTTGCTCTGGGGGTTGGTAACGTTAGACCTTACCTGTGTGAAGCACCTTGAGGCAACTCTGTTGTGATTTGGCGCTATATAAAGGAAAATAAATTTAAATTGATTCTGTGTAGTCTCTCAGTTGTCCAGGTGGTTTCCATAGTAGAGAAGCTTGAATCTTCGACTGGACTGGGTTGCTTGACGCAAGGCGCTTCGCTTCAAATCACAGAAGCTTCCTCAGCTAAAATTCTTGCTCTGGTAGTCTGACTTTTGTCTTGAGTCTTGTAGAGAAGAATAATGTTCTGAATGTTCAATGACCAACTACTCACTCCCAGATGTCCATCTATGGCAGCACAAAGCAGTGAAATATGATTATTGTGCAAGATCTTTACAGATCCTGCAAACACACTGTGATTTGATGCTGTATGAATAAATTGAAAAGAATCCCATTCACTCTAAATTCTGCATTACTTTACTTGCTTTATGTTCCAAGGATAAAGAATAAGTCAACAGACTTTAGAGCCTTTGTATATCATGCACCTATTTTGTAGACCAGAGTGCCAGTAGGTCTGAAGGTTCACTTCCACTGAATCTTTTAAGATTAGTGGCCTCTGTATATGTGTGCATGTATGCATGTGAGAAACTGGGGAGAGCTGACATTTGCTGTTTGGTATGCTTATGTATTTTGGGTCAAGGATGAACTCTGTGAAAACGGAAAATTGAAAGGACTAATATTTTTGGAGAAAATAGCGATATTAGTTAACAACAGTAAACAATGGATGTTGTGTACTGCAGTGCACTGTGGGAGTTTGGTGTTTGAGGGTTTTACACATTGTTATGTTTAACAACTTGTGTGTGTGCGCACATGTGCGTGTGTCAGGAAAAAATGGCCAAATGCAATTATTAAATGTTTCTTTTTTCACTTACAAAATGCAAGTCACAATTTGCACAAAGACAAATTTTAAGACATTGTCTCCCACCTGCTTCCCCACCTCTAAGACTGGCATGGAACCAGAAAGCAACATATGATTCAAATGATATACTGGGTTTTTTTTTAAACTGACTAACTGATTGACAACACATTTTTTTTTCCTTTTATAAAAAATGTTAAACTAAATCCTGGTGGTTGTGCTGATATCAGATTTATGTTGTTAATTGTTCCAACATGAATTTAATTCCTTAAATTTTGTTATGCTTCACTTTTAGTGGAGATCATGCTCTACCTGCAAATTGTTTTTCATGCCTCCATATGGGGTTTGCGCCGTCACTTTGGGACCAGTGCCTGAAAAATTTAATATATTTTGTAATTCAGTTCGTTTCAGAAGGTTTTGCGTGTGTGCTGTTGTTGTGTGTGTGAATTTGAGAGCATAAGTGCTTTAAAACAATAAGAAAACAGTTTACTGCTCTGATTTAGTCCATTTGTGTGGTGAAACTTTCTGTCTCTCTCATGTACTTAAATCGCTCCATACCTCGCTTGTGCCCCTTCCTTTGCTTTTGAGGTCTAAATTCACTGCAATACCTTTCCAAATAGTTATGTGGAGGTATGACTGTGTTGTTTGAGTTTTAAAATGTAACTACTGTGACACAGATGGTACACAACTCATCCAGCTGGTCCATCAAGAGCCACTTTCATTTCATCTGTCCATAAAACCTTCCCACCATATTTACTGTGTGCAACTAAATGTTTGATTATGTGGTTGTTTCAAAAGTGTTGCATCTTTAGAAAGTATTTTTTGCAATTTTCAGTGTCTGCTTCTTTTTTTTTTTTTTTTTACCCAATTATGCACAACTTGATATAATCGCTTGAGGCCACACCCTCCATCATACACAAATACATACCATGTGAAAATGCTTAAATCCAATAAGAATTCAGATTTATGGTAATTGGAGTTGGAAAATAGGCACAGATATGATGATAAGGTCAAAATACTTGTCTAAAAATTGTACACACAGTGTAAAAATTACAGTTATGCAATCCTGATGTTTGTGTAGGTTTATTATCCATGTTCAACAAAGTTCCTGCCCTACAGCCATTCAATACATTTGCAGAGGTCAAGGGAGTTCAGCTAATTTGATGTGATGCATTTTTGTATGTAAGGTATACGAGGTCTGTTAGAAAAGTATCCGACCTTATTATTTTTTTCAAAAACCATATGGATTTGAATCACGTGTGATTACATCAGACATGCTTGAACCCTCGTGGGCATGCGAGAGTTTTTTCACGCCTGTCGGTTACGTCATTCGCCTGTGGGCAGTCTTTGAGTGAGGAGTCGCCCACCCTCTCGTCGATTTTTTCATTGTTTAGGAATGGCTCAGAGACTGCTGCTTTGTTTGATAAACATTTTTTCAAAACCTGTAAGGCACAACTGAGTGGACACCATTCGATAAATTCAGCTGGTTTTCGGTAAAAATTTTAACAGCTGATGAGAGATTTTTTCTGGTAGTGTCACTTTAAGGACGGCCCACGGCGCCTGACGGCGATCTGCGCTTCGAGGCGGCAGCGTCTCGCCGTTTCCAGTTGAAAACTTCCACATTTCAGGCTCTGTTGACCCAGTAAGTCGTCAGAGAACAGAGAACTTTCAGAAGAAGTCGGCATGAGGAGTTTATTCGGACATTCCATTGTTAACGGACATTTTGTAATGAAAGAACGTGCGGGCAGAGTCGCATGTCGGGCTGGACCCGACCGTGCGGGGTCGCGACAGGAAAAACACCTCCGTTGGAAACCTTAACGGACAAGTTGGAACATGCCCAAGCTGTTAAACAATTTCTCAGTTACTCACTTGTTGAAAGCCATCAAAAGCCGCCTGAATTTTACAAATGGTTTTCTATACGGAGGTGGTTTTCCTGTCGCGGCGCACACAGATTCGCCGAGTCGTTTCTGTGACGACTCGGCGAATTTGCGCGCACGTCTTTCATTAAAAAAGTCCTTAAACAGTGGAATGTTTGCATAAAGTCCTCATGCCGGCCTCTTCTCAATCTTCTCTGTTCTCTCACGACGTCCTGGGTGAATTAAGCCTTAAATTAGGACGTTTTCAGGTCGAAATAGGCCGACGACGGCGCCAGGAAGCGCTGCGTGACGTCCCGCTCCGTGGGAAGTCCTTACAGCAACAGAAACACCCCATAATCTCTCATCAGCCGTTAAACTTTTCACCGAAAACCAGCTAAATTTCTCGAATAGTGTCCACTCGGATATTCCTCACAGGTCCAGAAAAAATTTTGATAAAGCAACGCGCGCTGTCTCGAGCAGCGTGTGAAACAAAGGAATTCAGCCGAGAGGGCTGAACCACATCTCACTCAAGGCCTGCCCACAGGGAAATGACGTCACCGACACGTGTGAAAAAACTCACGCATGCGCACGAGGGTTCAAGCATGATTGGTGTAATCGCACGTCATTCAAATCCCTATAGTTAAAAAAAAAATAAAAGTGTCGGTTTCTTATCTAATAGACCTTGTATATATATATATATATATATATATATATATATCCTATCAAAATGGCTGTAAAAAGGCTTCATATTATGAATTATCAACAACAAACTCCAGCAAGTACTATGTGCCACGCTATAAACTGAAATCCATAGTAATTTCAAAGTTTAATGAAGTTTCTGTATATTTGGACCTTGCAATGTGCCTCCTGTATTGATATGTGAAGGGTGATTAATGCCACTGCTTACTTCACTGCATACCAATGAATCACTGAGTTACGCTGCAATCTTGATAAAAGCCACAGAGAGAGAATCAATAAAGGAAAGCAGAAAAGTATGTCTTGGACATCTGATGAAAATGGAGGCATTTTCTCTCATCCATCAAGTTGTTTAGCACACTAATCAGCATAGAGTAATTCTCCAATCAGGCACTGAGTATGCAGCTCCGTATGCCAAAAACATCCAACTGGATGAGATTCACTTGATCTTCTGTTGTGCACTTATGCTGTACTGTCAGGTTTTTTGCCCCCAAATACATAGGCACACATAGCAGTTTGCTGTGGTGTCACATGAAGTCACATCAGCAAAACACAAGCTGTCAGCAGAAGGAAAAGTATTATTAGCTCTGACCTTTCATGGTAAAATCTTGAGATAAAACAAAAGTGCTCTGCCACAGTCTGGCCATAACTCATGTGCAGCAGTTTGATGTAATAGCTTTGCATTTATTCTTTAGGAACATGGAATATAAAGCGACTCTATGACATTAATCATGGTCTGAGCAGCAAGAGAGAGCGAGAGAGAGAGACAGAGAGAGCAAGCAATTTTTGGGTTGGCCAGGATTTAGGCAAAGCTAGACACTGCCAAGGTGACAACATTTGGAGTTGCGGCATTTGAACTTCAACACTACCCTTCAGAAACCCAATGGGTGATGTCACACAGAGTTTGTCCAGTATACATGTATAGAGTCCATAGAAAAGATTTTTTAAATGATTGTAATGACTGTCATTGTTTTTAGTTGGCCCTATTTCATTGCATTATCAATCAATCAATCAATCAATCAATTTTTTTATATAGCGCCAAATCACAACAAACAGTTGCCCCAAGGCGCTTTATATTGTAAGGCAAGGCCATACAATAATTATGTAAAACCCCAACGGCCAAAACGACCCCCTGTGAGCAAGCACTTGGCTACAGTGGGAAGGAAAAACTCCCTTTTAACAGGAAGAAACCTCCAGCAGAACCAGGCTCAGGGAGGGGCAGTCTTCTGCTGGGACTGGTTGGGGCTGAGGGAGAGAACCAGGAAAAAGACATGCTTTGGAGGGGAGCAGAGATCGATCACTAATGATTAAATGCAGAGTGGTGCATACAGAGCAAAAAGAGAAAGAAACAGTGCATCATGGGAACCCCCCAGCAGTCTACGTCTATAGCAGCATAACTAAGGGATGGTTCAGGGTCACCCGATCCAGCCCTAACTATAAGCTTTAGCAAAAAGGAAAGTTGTAAGCCTAATCTTAAAAGTAGAGAGGGTGTCTGTCTCCCTGATCTGAATTGGGAGCTGGTTCCACAGGAGAGGAGCCTGAAAGCTGAAGGCTCTGCCTCCCATTCTACTCTTACAAACCCTAGGAACTACAAGTAAGCCTGCAGTCTGAGAGCGAAGCGCTCTATTGGGGTGATATGGTACTACGAGGTCCCTAAGATAAGATGGGACCTGATTATTCAAAACCTTATAAGTAAGAAGAAGAATTTTAAATTCTATTCTAGAATTAACAGGAAGCCAATGAAGAGAGGCCAATATGGGTGAGATATGCTCTCTCCTTCTAGTCCCCGTCAGTACTCTAGCTGCAGCATTTTGAATTAACTGAAGGCTTTTTAGGGAACTTTTAGGACAACCTGATAATAATGAATTACAATAGTCCAGCCTAGAGGAAATAAATGCATGAATTAGTTTTTCAGCATCACTCTGAGACAAGACCTTTTTTATTTTAAAGATATTGCGTAAATGCAAAAAAGCAGTCCTACATATTTGTTTAATATGCGCTTTGAATGACATATCCTGATCAAAAATGACTCCAAGATTTCTCACAGTATTACTAGAGGTCAGGGTAATGCCATCCAGAGTAAGGATCTGGTTAGACACCATGTTTTTAAGATTTGTGGGGTCAAGTACAATAACTTCAGTTTTATCTGAGTTTAAAAGCAGGAAATTAGAGGTCATCCATGTCTTTATGTCTGTAAGACAATCCTGCAGTTTAGCTAATTGGTGTGTGTCCTCTGGCTTCATGGATAGATAAAGCTGGGTATCATCTGCGTAACAATGAAAATTTAAGCAATACCGTCTAATAATACTGCCTAAGGGAAGCATGTATAAAGTGAAATAAAATTGGTCCTAGCACAGAACCTTGTGGAACTCCATAATTAACTTTAGTCTGTGAAGAAGATTCCCCATTTACATGAACAAATTGTAATCTATTAGACAAATATGATTCAAACCACCGCAGCGCAGTGCCTTTAATACCTATGGCATGCTCTAACCTCTGTAATAAAATTTTATGGTCAACAGTATCAAAAGCAGCACTGAGGTCTAACAGAACAAGCACAGAGATGAGTCCACTGTCCGAGGCCATAAGAAGATCATTTGTAACCTTCACTAATGCTGTTTCTGTACTATGATGAATTCTAAAACCTGACTGAAACTCTTCAAATAGACCATTCCTCTGCAGATGATCAGTTAGCTGTTTTACAACTACCCTTTCAAGAATTTTTGAGAGAAAAGGAAGGTTGGAGATTGGCCTATAATTAGCTAAGATAGCTGGGTCAAGTGATGGCTTTTTAAGTAATGGTTTAATTACTGCCACCTTAAAAGCCTGTGGTACATAGCCAACTAACAAAGATAGATTGATCATATTTAAGATCGAAGCATTAAGCATTATGTAGGCAGTTAGCCTGTGATGGTGTTTGCATTCTCAGTCATTACCCAGATTAAATTCATTTTTGTGCCGAGTGAAAAGATGAACCCTGCAACTTCTAAAAATAGAGCTCAGCCTGAAAAATGTCAAACTTCCCCTTAAACAGCATTTCTACATTTCAGCTTCAGCACAGATAAACACATTTTTAATTTAATCATTTTAATTAAAATTATATTAGTGTTGTTTAGAAAGCAATATACCAGTTTTGAGTAATTAAAAATATATTTCTCAGGATCAAAACAGATTAAAGGTGAATCAGTGCTGGGCTACTCTCATGACTGAATTTGAACCAAGACATTTATGAACAACATATTCATTTATCATGTCTTGTTGTGTACAGCGCTTTGGTTGTTGGTATGCATTTTAAAGTGCTTTATAAATAAATTGAGATGTTCTTAGATCCTCCTGTACTTTCACAGTATGTGGACTTCAGCCTCAGAGTGTCTCTTTAGATCAGGTTCATTTGCATACTGGTGTTAATATTAATAATATTAAATTTTTTTGCCTCAGGGTGCTTCTTTGACTCCACGGTCGATTAAAATGTGGCCTTGTCTACACTTTGCCTTGAATCTCATGTCTTGCTGTGGCAATAGAGATGAATAAACCTGAAACCTGTATTGATCTTTGAGGTTGTTGAGGTGTTGTTATGTGCTGTAAGTGGGTTTTGTTGTTGTTGTTGTTGTTGTTGTTGTTGTTTTATGTTGGAGCATTTAGCAGCATGTTGGCCAGAGATTGACTGCCACTACAATCATCTTTGATTGGTTGAAACAGGAGCGGCCTTCTTGGTGAATTGATTTTTGGGACTTTGAGGTTACGATTGTATGATGTGTTGTTAACATCTCATAAATGTTTGTTGGAGTCAGTTTGGCATTATACATTGTCTTATCAGAATACACTCTGGCACGTTAGCATCTAATATTAATTAATTAATTAGTAAACAGAGCAGGTTGCAGCCTCAACTTTATCTAAAGTCTAGGCCTGTTAGTGAAGCTTAGGGCTAGTGGCTGGCGATCACCTTAGTATTTCTTATGTTTTTCTTGTTGCTTTATGCTGACAAATGATATTGTATTTGTTGTCTTTCTGTCACCTGATTGTTTTTTCTCTCCGTTTGAGGCTCCATACAGAGATGGGAATGGTGTCTTCTTCTGCAAGCTGTCCATCCTGTATGTTTTTATATATATATATTTGTATTGTCAATTGTGTCTGTAGCATGTCCCAAGCAGAGGGTCAGCCCTTTGAGTCTGGTCTGCTTGAGGTTACTTCCTCAACTCAGAGGGAGTTGTTCCTTACCATCGCCTGTGTGGTTGCTCTTGGGTAGGGGTGGGCAATGAGGGCCGAAACACTGCAGGTTTTCCTTGTAACCAGTCACCTCAGCAGATGGGTTGGTGATGAATTTCTCCCCTGAACATAAACACCTGATCATCAATGAAATCACTTGCTGAGGTGATTGGTAGCAAGGAAAACCTACAGTGTCTCGACTCTTCATGATACATGATTGCCCACCCCTACTCGAGGGGTGGGCAAATGAGGTGGGCTTCATAGATAATTGGCAAAGCTTCTGGGGAAAACCTGGTCTTGTTAGGAGAGACGGCATCCATCCCACTTTGGATGGAGCAGCTCTCATTTCTAGAAATCTGGCCAATTTTCTTAAATCCTCCAAACCGTGACTATCCAGGGTTGGGACCAGGAAGCAGAGTTGTAGTCTTACACACCTCTCTGCAGCTTCTCTCCCCCTGCCATCCCCTCATTACCCCATCCCCGTAGAGACGGTGTCTGCTCCCAGACCACCAATAACCAGCAAAAATCTATTTAAGCATAAAAATTCAAAAAGAAAAAATAATATAGCACCTTCAACTGCACCACAGACTAAAACAGTTAAATGTGGTCTATTAAACATTAGGTCTCTCTCTTCTAGTCCCTGTTGGTAAATGATATAATAATTGATCAACATATTGATTTATTCTGCCTTACAGAAACCTGGTTACAGCAGGATGAATATGTTAGTTTAAATGAGTCAACACCCCTGAGTCACACTAACTGTCAGAATGCTCGTAGCACGGGCCGAGGCGGAGGATTAGCAGCAATCTTCCATTCCAGCTTATTAATTAATCAAAAACCCAGACAGAGCTTTAATTCATTTGAAAGCTTGACTCTTAGTCTTGTCCATCCAAATTGGAAGTCCCAAAAACCAGTTTTATTTGTTATTATCTATCGTCCACCTGGTCGTTACTGTGAGTTTCTCTGTGAATTTTCAGACCTTTTGTCTGACTTAGTGCTTAGCTCAGATAAGATAATTATAGTGGGCGATTTTAACATCCACACAGATGCTGAGAATGACAACCTCAACACTGTATTTAATCTATTATTAGACTCTATTGGCTTTGCTCAAAATGTAAATGAGTCCACCCACCACTTTAATCATATCTTAGATCTTGTTCTGACTTATGGTATGGAAATAGAAGACTTAACAGTATTCCCTGAAAACTCCCTTCTGTCTGATCATTTCTTAATAACATTTACATTTACTCTGATGGACTACCCAGCAGTGGGGAATAGGTTTCATTACACTAGAAGTCTTTCAGAAAGCACTGTAACTAGGTTTAAGGATATGATTCCTTCTTTATGTTCTCTAATGCCATATACCAACACAGTGCAGAGTAGCTACCTAAACTCTGTAAGTGAGATAGAGTATCTCGTCAATAGTTTTACATCCTCATTGAAGACAACTTTGGATGCTGTAGCTCCTCTGAAAAGAGAGCTTTAAATCAGAAGTGCCTGACTCCGTGGTATAACTCACAAACTCGTAGCTTAAGCAGATAACCCGTACGTTGGAGAGGAAATGGCGTCTCACTAATTTAGAAGATCTTCACTTAGCCTGGAAAAAGAGTCTGTTGCTCTATAAAAAAAGCCCTCCGTAAAGCTAGGACATCTTTCTACTCATCACTAATTGAAGAAAATAAGAACAACCCCAGGTTTCTTTTCAGCACTGTAGCCAGGCTGACAAAGAGTCAGAGCTCTATTGAGCTGAGTATTCCATTAACTTTAACTAGTAATGACTTCATGACTTTCTTTGCTAACAAAATTTTAACTATAGAGAAAAAATTACTCATAACCATCCCAAAGATGTAGTCGTTATCTTTGGCTGCTTTCAGTGATGCCGGTATTTGGTTAGACTCTTTCTCTCCGATTGTTCTGTCTGAGTTATTTTCATTAGTTACTTCATCCAAACCATCAACATGTCTATTAGACCCCATTCCTACCAGGCTGCTCAAGGAAGCCCTACCATATTTAATGCTTCGATCTTAAATATGATCAATCTATCTTTGTTAGTTGGCTATGTACCACAGGCTTTTAAGGTGGCAGTAATTAAACCATTACTTAAAAAGCCATCACTTGACCCAGCTATCTTAGCTAATTATAGGCCAATCTCCAACCTTCCTTTTCTCTCAAAAATTCTTGAAAGGGTAGTTGTAAAACAGCTAACTGATCATCTGCAGAGGAATGGTCTATTTGAAGAGTTTCAGTCAGGTTTTAGAATTCATCATAGTACAGAAACAGCATTAGTGAAGGTTACAAATGATCTTCTTATGGCCTCGGACAGTGGACTCATCTCTGTGCTTGTTCTGTTAGACCTCAGTGCTGCTTTTGATACTGTTGACCATAAAATTTTATTACAGAGGTTAGAGCATGCCATAGGTATTAAAGGCACTGCGCTGCGGTGGTTTGAATCATATTTGTCTAATAGATTACAATTTGTTCATGTAAATGGGGGAATCTTCTTCACAGACTAAAGTTAATTATGGAGTTCCACAAGGTTCTGTGCTAGGACCAATTTTATTCACTTTATACATGCTTCCCTTAGGCAGTATTATTAGACGGTATTGCTTAAATTTTCATTGTTACGCAGATGATACCCAGCTTTATCTATCCATGAAGCCAGAGGACACACACCAATTAGCTAAACTGCAGGATTGTCTTACAGACATAAAGACATGGATGACCTCTAATTTCCTGCTTTTAAACTCAGATAAAACTGAAGTTATTGTACTTGACCCCACAAATCTTAGAAACATGGTGTCTAACCAGATCCTTACTCTGGATGGCATTACCCTGACCTCTAGTAATACTGTGAGAAATCTTGGAGTCATTTTTGATCAGGATATGTCATTCAAAGCGCATATTAAACAAATATGTAGGACTGCTTTTTTGCATTTACGCAATATCTTTAAAATAAAAAAGGTCTTGTCTGATCATCTGCAGAGGAATGGTCTATTTGAAGAGTTTCAGTCAGGTTTTAGAATTCATCATAGTACAGAAACAGCATTAGTGAAGGTTACAAATGATCTTCTTATGGCCTCGGACAGTGGACTCATCTCTGTGCTTGTTCTGTTAGACCTCAGTGCTGCTTTTGATACTGTTGACCATAAAATTTTATTACAGAGATTAGAGCATGCCATAGGTATTAAAGGCACTGCGCTGCGGTGGTTTGAATCATATTTGTCTAATAGATTACAATTTGTTCATGTAAATAGGGAATCTTCTTCACAGACTAAAGTTAATTATGAAGTTCCACAAAGTTCTGTGCTAGGACCAATTTTATTTACTTTATACGAGGTCTGTCCGTAAAGTATAGGTCCTTTTTTTTTTTTCAAAAACTATATGGATTTCATTCATATGTTTTTACGTCAGACATGCTTGAACCCTCGTGCTCATGCGTGAGTTTTTCCACGCCTGTCGGTGACGTCATTCGCCTGTGAGCACTCCTTGTGGGAGGAGTCGTCCAGCCCCTCGTCGGAATTCCTTTGTCTGAGAAGTTGCTGAGAGACTGGCGCTTTGTTTGATCAAAATTTTTTCTAAACCTGTGAGACACATCGAAGTGGACATGGTTCGAAAAATTAAGCTGGTTTTCAGTGAAAATTTTAACAGCTGATGAGAGATTTTGAGGTGATTCTGTCGCTTTAAGGACTTCCCACGGTGCGAGACGTCGTGCAGAGCTCTCAGGCAGCGTCATCAGCCTGTTTCAAGCTTAAAACCTCCACATTTCAGGCTCTGTTGATCCAGGACGTCGTGAGAGAACAGAGAAGTTTCAGAAGAAGTCGGTTTCAGCATTTTATCCGGATATTCCACTGTTAAAGGAGATTTTTTTAATGAAAGACGTGCGGGCGGATTTTCACAGGAAAAACACCTCTGCTGGAAGCCTTAAGGACAAGTTGGAACATCTCCAGCTGATAAACAATTTCGCATATACTCACTCCACTGAAAGCCATCAAAAGCCAACTGGATTTTAACAAATGGTTATCAACACGGAGGTGTTTTTCCTGTGCCGCCGCGCCGCGTCGGCTGTGTCCCGACGCGCGGACCCGTCCGCACGTCTTTCATTAAAAAAATCTCCTTTAACAGTGGAATATCCGGATAAAATGCTGGACGACTCCTCCCACAAGGAGTGCTCACAGGCGAATGATGTCACCGACAGGCGTGGAAAAACTCACGCATGCGCACGAGGGTTCAAGCATATCTGACGTAAAAACATATGAATGAAATCCATATAGTTTTTGAAAAAAATAAAAAGGACCTATACTTTACGGACAGCCCTCGTACATGCTTCCCTTAGGCAGTATTATTAGACGGTATTGCTTAAATTTTCATTGTTACGCAGATGATACCCAGCTTTATGTATCCATGAAGCCAGAGGACACACACCAATTAGCTAAACTGCAGGATTGTCTTACAGACATAAAGACATGGATGACCTCTAATTTCCTGCTTTTAAACTCAGATAAAATTGAAGTTATTGTACTTGGCCCCACAAATCTTAGAAACATGGTGTCTAACCAGATCCTTACTCTGGATGGCATTACCCTGACCGCTAGTAATACTGTGAGAAATCTTGGAGTCATTTTTGATCAGGATATGTCATTCAAAGCGCATATTAAACAAATATGTAGGACTGCTTTTTTGCATTTATGCAATATCTCTAAAATTAGAAAGGTCTTGTCTCAGAGTGATGCTGAAAAACTAATTCATGCATTTATTTCCTCTAGGCTGGACTATTGTAATTCATTATTATCAGGTTGTCCTAAAAGTTCCCTAAAAAGCCTTCAGTTAATTCAAAATGCTGCAGCTAGAGTACTAACGGGGACTAGAAGGAGAGAGCATATCTCACCCATATTGGCCTCTCTTCATTGGCTTCCTGTTAATTCTAGAATAGAATTTAAAATTCTTCTTCTTACTTATAAGGTTTTGAATAATCAGGTCCCATTTTATCTTAGGGACCTCGTAGTACCATATCACCCCAATAGAGCGCTTCGCTCTCAGACTGCAGGCTTACTTGTAGTTCCTAGGGTTTGTAAGAGTAGAATGGGAGGCAGAGCCTTCAGCTTTCAGGCTCCTCTCCTGTGGAACCAGCTCCCAATTCAGATCAGGGAGACAGACACCCTCTCTACTTTTAAGATTAGGCTTAAAACTTTCCTTTTTGCTAAAGGTTATAGTTAGGGCTGGATCAGGCGACCCTGAACCAACCCTTAGTTATACTGCTATAGACGTAGACTGCTGGGGGGTTCCCATGATGCACTGTTTCTTTCTCTTTTTGCTCTGTATGCACCACTCTGCATTTAATCATTAGTGATCGATCTCTGCTCCCCTCCACAGCATGTCTTTTTCCTGGTTCTCTCCCTCAGCCCCAACCAGTCCCAGCAGAAGACTGCCCCTCCCTGAGCCTGGTTCTGCTGGAGGTTTCTTCCTGTTAAAAGGGAGTTTTTCCTTCCCACTGTAGCCAAGTGCTTGCTCACAGGGGGTCGTTTTGACCGTTGGGGTTTTACATAATTATTGTATGGCCTTGCCTTACAATATAAAGCGCCTTGGGGCAACTGTTTGTTGTGATTTGGCGCTATATAAAAAAAAAAAAAAATGAAAATTGAATTGAAATTACTCTAGGGGTTGGTAAGGTTAGACCTTACTTGTGTGAAGTGCCTTGAGGCTGCTTTGTTGTGATTTGGCGCTATATAAATGAATAAATTGAAATTGCAATTGAATGGTGTGAATAGAATGGGGTTGCACAGACACACACATGATGTTGAGGTTGCCTCACAGGCACATAATATACTGTACTTTTCCATTTCACTCCTAAACAAAAGTCTGTCACCTCCAGTGTGCATCTGAACATACAAAAACACATTCATGCTCTCATGTTTGATTGACGTACCGATCAGTTACAACACCTATAGTTTTAAGACTCCTGTCAGGTGGCGATGGTCAGGTCAGATTGACTAACCAACCGACTGACCATCCGATCGACCATCTGTGAAATCGATCAAAAATCATTAAAGTTCTTGTGGATCCAAATGGTAACAAACAGAGAAAGAATGCAGTGATTTTTACATGGTGCCAGGTTTGCCTTAAGTGATTTCTGTTAGTTTTAAAATGCAGTAGAGTCATGACCTCAGGACAAACACCTACGTGCACTCTGCATATTCCGCATTTAATCCCCAGTGAGCCATAATAGAAGAGCACAAGTTCAAGCTCATTATTTTTGATAAAACACAGATTCTTCTGTGGTTATGAACTGTGTAAAAATGGAAAATATTTATTTGTGTTTCAAGAAAATCATGTAACCAGTCAGAAGCACTTATTGCTTCCACCAATCATATAGTCTTCACTCCTGAAAATTTTTGCCTCTATCTCTAGTCTTCTTTTGGCTGCTCCCGTCAAGGGTCATCGCAGTAAATCATCTGTCTCCATCTCACCCTGTCCTCTCTGTCTTCTTCTGTCACACCAACCGCCTCCATGTCCTCCTTCACTACATCTATAACCCTCCTCTTTAACCTCTCTCTTCTCCGCCTGCCTACCAGTCCATCCTCCCGATATACCCAGCATCCTTCCTACACATGCCCTAAACATCTCAACCTCACCTCTCTGATTTTGTCTCTTGACTCTAATGCCCCTTTGATATGCCCTTTCCTAATTCTATTCACCTTTGTTACTCCCATGGAAAAGTTCAGAATTTTAAGATGTGTTAAAAAGGCATTCCCTCCTGTATTTCTACAATTGTACATGAAATGATCTGGCACATGGTGTTCTGACGAGAGAAAATGTCTTCCCAGCTGCCATAATAATAAATCTAGTCCAGATTCTCTCTGATACTGATCAACAATAAATGAGGGTTTCAAATTACTTACTGCTTTTCCTTAGACTGTTACATTGGCAATAACATATTTGTATTATTTGCAGTGAATGTCATATTCATTCAACTTGTGTCCGAAACAACAAAAGTGATACCATCGCATGATTTCATGGCTTTGACTGTTTTGAACCATCTGTTCTGTGTTCTTAGTCCTTAATCAGGGATTTTCATTTTGGCTATTGTTTTCTGGAAGGGATGTCCCCTGTCATCTGTTCTGTTTTGGATATTTTTAGACAGGATATGAAAGTGCAGCTGAGGTCTGCAGAATCCATTTGGGTGATATTAGAGTTGTGTCTTTTCTATGCAGACGATGTGATTTAGGCTTCAGGTGACCATGACTTCAAATGGTCACTGGAGCTGTTTACAGCTGACAGTGATGTGGTTGGTAGATCACTCAGTTGCTTCTTCAGCCAGAATCACTCAATGGAAGACTCCAGATCATGGGCTTTTATTCACAATGTTGGAAAATAAGTTTCGGGAAAAAGATTGACAGTTGGTTAAGGGGCGGAGTTATGCAAGCCTTGAATATGACTGTAGTGCTGAGCCATAATGTAGTAATTTAAAAGTCAGTCCTACTGAGTGGATGATACAGCCTAAATGTGATATTCTATTATTTCTTTTTTTTTTGGCCAGTGACAGTATTATATCACAGTATTACTGGTTTTGCATTATATGACCCTTTTAATATTTATCCTATTTGAGCAAGAGTTTAAGGTGGATTATCTAGTGGTTAAGGTGTTGGGCTTGAGTCCAGAAGATCATAGGTTCAAATCCCTGCCTGACTGGAAAATCACTAAAGACCCTTGGGCAAGGCCTTTAATCCCCTATTGCCCTAACGTGTGTGCAGCGCAACGATCCACTGGTCCACAGAACACAATCACAGTTTAACCATATTTCCTTGACCATTACATCTTCATGTCAAAATGACTATAGCCAGATACTCTATAAGAAAAGTGTTTAGCAAGTGTTTTGACTCATGTCAGCAGAGCAGGAAAAAATTATTAATGGCCACATACACCACCTCCATCAGCTGATAAGAGCTGTGCCAAGTTTTTGATTTCCATTGGCATCATTAAAAATCTATTTCTGGTCTAGCGGGGGTTCTGGACATTTATAGGGGAAAAGCTGTTGGCGGTATTGCACAATCCATATCATGGTGCACCATGATATGAGGGAGGTGATGGTCTAGTGGTTAAGCGTTGGGCTTGAGACCAGAGGATCCTTGGTTGAAATCCCAGCCTGACCAGAAAATCACTAAGGGCCCTTGGGCAAGGTCCTTAATCCCCTAGTTGCTCCCAGTGTGCAGTGAGCACATCGGGGTGAATGTGAGGCATTATTGTAAAGTGCTTTGAGCATCTGATGCAGATGGAAAAGTGCTATATAAGGGTGATTCTTTAACTACGGGCACTATTGGCCTTGTAAATGTAATTTCCACCACACCATTGCCTTACAATATAAAGCACCTTTGGGTAACCCTTTGTTGTGATTTGGCGCTATATACATGTGCTCTGATGTCACTGTTTATCTCCATAGAAACTACCCAAACAATCTTTCATACAAACTGTTTAAAGGGACATTACAGTGTTGTGGTGGAAATTACGGCAATAGTGTGGGACAACTACATTTTGTTTAAAAAAATCACAACAGTTTTATGACATTGAATACCCCAATTATGTTTTGATTATTTTACTTATATTTTATTCAGAGATATTTTAAAACATTAGAAAAAACGTTTCTTTACCATTCATTTTTATCATTGAAGATCAAAAGTCTGGGTGTGGGACAAGCACAAAACGGCAATATTTGTATATAATGATGCTGAAAAAAGGTGAAAAAGTCATCATAGACTACTAGAACAATTTCTTAACACACTTTCATTGTAAAGATAACTATAAAAGTGTGGAAATTTCCCCTTTTTTATGTTTTTCATACAATATGATCAAAGGACATAATAAGTGCCCGTAGTCTAAGAATCACCCATAAATGCAGTCCATTTATCACTGTGAAGATGACTGTGACACTAATGTACTGCCCACCCCCAGCAGAAACAGTATCTGCTATGTGGTTTTAGGTCTGAATAATAGCACAAGAAGCTCAAAGATTAGGGAGCATGTTGTTGCTCCTAGTATACTGTATGCATTTAGTCCCAAGTCTTTCTTACTGTTGACTCAAAGCATGACCTAAAAAGACTTGTAGGTGTCAACTTGTAGACACCCTGGAGGGTTTACATCTCCCAGGTGCCCTTAGAAGGTTTCTGGGGAAAAGGATGTTAGAGCACGTCTGTTTGCTCTTTTGCATCAATAAACAGTTGAAAAACTGAGCGACGTTGTCAGTACTTAAAGTAGCACTTTTTTTTCTTGCATGGGTGTTATTGCTGAGATGTCCTCTGTTTGTCATGTTCTCCCACAGATATCCAAACAGCAGCTTCAGCAGACCAAGGATCGCTTCCAGGCTTTCCTCAACGGAGACACACAAATTGTGGCCGATGAGGCATTCATCAATGCCGTGCAGAGCTACTATGAGGTACAACCACACCATAACCTGCACCGGCATCCTCAAACTCACAACCACTTTCTAACTGATCCAATAGGACTGGATGCTGTCAAATGAGTCACCGAGTGCGTCATGTTACATGTTCATATATGTGTGTGTGTGTGTGTGTGTGTGTGTGTGTGTGTGTGAGAGAGAGAGAGAGAGAGAGAATGCACAAACATCATCATCATCTATTGATATCTGTCACAATTTTACGATGGAGGTTGTTTTATAGATCCTGTTAATAAATGAGGAGCTGTCACTGACGTCATTAGGAACAAAGAAACGGATCATTCGGAACGGCTCCCTGTCAGTGCGCTGTATTCAGGCGGCTGAGTGGTAAAATGGTGGCTGAAGTTATTCACTGCAGACTGAGTCAGAGAATGTGGCTGACACAGCCGTCGTTCTGACATCATCATTCAGCCCCACAGCTGAAAAAGCCATTATTACTATGCATAAATTACAACAGGCCTGGAGGATATTGGGATTGTTCAAGGCCAAGTCTGTGATAGAAAAAATAAACAGGTCACACCCGTTATGAGAAAATCAAGTATGTGGATGGAATAATAAGCAAATTCATATAAATCTATTATAATGTAAGGGCTAGCTGAGAATTTTTCATTTTAAGTTGATATTTAATATTTGCATACAATGGCAGTTCTACACTGAATAACTTCCTGGGTGACACTCTGTCCGAGAGCCCCCACCCCCACCCACCCACCTAAAAAAACAAACAAACAAAAAAAAACAAAACAGAAGTTTGCACAAACAGCCATTTTTAAATTATTATATTAATATTTTAGAAATGCTCCTGAAATTGCTATTGAAATTGACATCAAAAACCCACAGGCTACAATATTACTCCAAAAACAAATCCATGAATTGCAAGTTTGAATAAACATGCCCTTACATTAGATACTTTATTAATCTGTTTTTCAGGGAGGAACAATTAGCTCTTTTATTAAGGTACATATTTGTCTCAACATTTAGCTAAATATTTAGCTTGATGTTTGTACATATTAGGCTAAATGTGTAAATACTTCACATTAACTAATCTGCAAAGGTTTTAGGTTTGACAGAAATTTGATCATGTAGTATATGCCTTTTTTTTCCTCACAGTTTTTGGTCTTCATCTGTGGATCAAACAAAAATTTAAACTGAAATGTTACTAGCGTTCCCATGCCAATGAAATCAAATGTGATTCTTTTTCAACATTAAATAAACCAGTTAATTATGATGATAAGTCTAATTTTAAATTATCATTATCATTTCATTTATAATAATAATTATTATTATTTTGTCAGTGTAAATGACAAACAAAATCGGTGCTTGGTTTCAGTTCAGAAGGTTCCGGGTTCAAATCCCACCCCTGCCACATTTCTCCATGTAATGTGGAGTTGCATCAGGGTTGGCATCAGGCATAAAACTTGTGCCAATTCAACATGCAGATCCACCTTGGATTTGCTGTGGCGACCCCGAGTGCAAACAAGGGAGCAGTGGAAGGATCTTACTTTTTACATGACAACAAAAAGAAAATTATTGTAAAAACACACTCTTGCAGGCACAAAAAAAGGTCAGATTCAGTCACTTCAGCTAGTCATGTGAACACAGCATAAGTTCTAAGCCGTCTTTAAAAATTGGCAGGCTGTCCTTTTTGAAAACTGTTTTTCCACAAGTGGACAGATTCAAATCCGTTCTTACACCTTGTCTGTCTGCTTTCAAATGCCTTTTATTTTAATAACTGGTTGCCTACCTTGTTTGCTGCGTGATCCACAGAGAAATGTGGCGCAAATCTGTGCTGTGTCCTAAGTGGACGAGCCAAAGGGAGGTGAGCGCCTGTCCAGTTTCCTGCTGCACACGGAGAGAATTCAGTGGCGCCCAGCTCGGGATGAAGCTGAATCCTCTCCGTGTGCGGCAGGACATGTCATACAATTCAGAAAACATGCAGGAATTATAAGCCTGTATTTATAATGTTATGAATGAGATGTGCGTTATTTGGAAGAAAGTCGAGGTGTCATTGACTTTTGTCCACGAACCCCCCTCCCCAACTTGTCCGTCTCATTAGAGAAACCCAGAGATGAACTGTCCTTTCACCATCATCTCACTGCTTCAGCAAGCAGGGGCACCTGCAGCTGCCTACAGGGGGCGCCAATTTGCCAATTCTACACACAGTGACAAGAAAACCATTTTGCGGTGGACCTGTTGTTTTTTTTTTTCCAAGTGCCTGTCTCCATGGTGTCGCCCCTCCATAAATGCTGCCCAGAGCAATGGCCTGCATGGCCCGTATCAAAAACTGCCACTGTTTGCATAAAATATGTCAAGTTATTGTTTAGAAAGTATGGAAAGTATGATTTTACAAAAAGTTCCAAACAGAATGAGTCAAATGCATTAATAAACTTACAACTTGCAACAATATCATTTCAGGGCCCTTGCCCATGACCGAATGTGTCATAGTTATGTGTTTGTTTGTTACCTCCACCAACAAGGTTGGAGGAGGTTATGTTTTTGCCCCTGTTTGTTTGTTTGTGAACAGCCTGGAGCCCACAATTTCTTGATATTTCGTTATGAAACTTTTACTGAAGATTCATAGCCTGAAAGGTAAGAACTGATTCCATTTTCAAGGTCATAGGTCAAAGTCAGGAAAATCTTGAAAGATCAAATTTCTTTCATATTTGAGAGCATTATGGAGGATGGTATCTTTTATCGACTGACAAAGTTTAATGCAGATGTGATTCAGATTACAGAGTTAATGGCATTTTACAAAGGAATAGTTTGCACCATTTGTTATACAGTGGTCCCTCCCTATAACGCGGTTCATCTTTCGCGGCCTCGCAGTTTCGAGGATTTTTTTAGTGCAATTTTGCATGCTTCTTCTTTTTTAACAGCACATTGTGTTCTGCTTCCTCATCAGGCAAGCCCGTCGTCACCTCGATTGCTCTCACTGCCTCCGATGCACTTACCGAGCCCGTCTGCGGGCCACTCACACCGCCCCACTGTCTGCTGTGTGGAGTTGCGGCCAAAATCTGGCAACAGCTCCAGAGACTACGCTCGCTGTTTTGATGCAGAGTGCTCCCTGCAGCCCGCAAGGATAGAATTCTTGCGGAAAAATCCGCAGCTCTGCATGGTCTCAGTAACCACAGCCGCAGAGCTCCGTGGCCACTGAGAGAGGTTTGTATCTTTTAATGACTTGGATTCTTTGCGGGTCCCGCATCTGTCCCGCAACGGTAACACCAGAGGCAGTGAGCGAAGAAAGAGTACGCGCATTGTGTTCTGCGTGTGCCTGTTTATAATCTTCTCACCCAGAAGAAAAAAGAGCGCCAACAAATACCCATAACTGTGTTCTTCACTCGGAAAAAGACACCTGCACCGAGGTGACACTTAGTGGAAAAAGATGCGACAGCGGAGCGGCGCCAGGACGAAGAGGCACGATCAGAGGAACTGTGAAATACTGGTCAGTCAATATTAATAATTTCTTATGTGTCCAACCTCATAGGTTGATCATTAAAATTAAATTTGTTAGTTCTAAAAGCCATCATAATTATTTATAGGAAAATGTTCTATTTTTATTTCTTAAACAAATGTTTGGGCCTGAAAACAGGTTTTGATCTTTGGTTTCATTCTTATAATGCTGGACTTATTTTTCTACTAAGGTTTGAACTTTGAGTGTTTACACAGGAGAGAAAAGTGAGAAAATGTTAATGCCTGTTTGAGAAAAGTGTATAAAGTGTGTAGTGATGGGTTTTACAGCCTTAAAACATCTGTAATGATTGTAAAAAATAACGCTGACCACTTCGCGGATTTCGCCTACCGCGGGTTATTTTTAGAATGTAACTCCTGCGATAAACGAGGGACCACTGTACTTCATTATCATGTTATGGGGTAACATATGTCACATGTCATAGAATCCAGTGGATGTCAAACGTGTTTGAGCTTTACTTTGGAGACCAAGCATTCAACATAGTCAAAACTATTCCATTTTTGAATCCTTTTATTTCAACCAATAATTTGCATCACTTTTTACCTTGATTGGACCAACGTTAACTTTTGACACCTGTACAAACTGAAACTGACTTTGTCACCATTTTTGCTGTTTTTACATTCAGTCATAGATAGTCCAAACTATACCTTTTTGGAATCGTTATGATCAGACAAACAATGTGGTATAGTTTTCAACATGATTAGAGCATTTTAAAATTTTGAGTCATCAGTCTCAGTCATCATCTGTCTCAGCGACAGATATCTGAAGCTTTTGTACAACAAACATTTCCACAAAAATTCAGCATTATTTTATCATAAAAGACAAAGGAAGCGATCAGAGCACTGCAGGTACATGAGCTGCTAGCTGATGCGTTCACTGCGTGTCGTCATTTAAAAGCGTCACCGAGTATCACTTCATTTCTGCTTAAAATGGCCTTGTTTGTGCTTAAAATTGACTTTAGAATTATTTGAGAGGTTTTATCTTGTCATCTGGTGGTTAATAATCCCATTAATCCATTTGATCACTTTGGGTGAGGAGACTCTTTCGGAGACCAGCTGGTGAACTTCGAAATGACGCATGCGCATTGGAGGCAGGGTGGACCAGTTTTTAGGGGTGGAACGTTCGGTCTGCGGCTCTGGGTTGTGGATTTTGTGGGCATTTGAATTTAATATTGAAAAGCCCATTTGGTGTACATTTTGCAATATCTCTCAATCAAAAGTGCCTTAATCACTCATGCATACATGTCAACCTATACGGATTGTCCATAAATTATATGGATTTTCCAAGTTTCAGAGTCATACGGACGTGCAAATAGTCTTACAGATATTCAGGGTTTGGTCTGCAGCGGGTCTGTAATCAACCGTTTCTGCAGCGCGACTCCACTTTGATGCGTGAACCATTGAAGCAATGCTTCGATCCACTAGTTCGTTGGTTCTTTGATTTGCTGCTCTCCAGAACGGCAAGTCCGCTTCTTAACTCCTCTCAAAGCCATTAAAATACCGTGTCACTTTTGTGTGTATTAAAGTCACTAACTGGGACTCTTGTCTTGTTGCAGTCAAGAAACGAGAATCGTCTTCCGTTCCGTTGGCACAGCTCCAAACGCTGCGTGGCTCTCTCTGCCGAGACAGAGTATATTAATAACTTCAAAAGGAATTTCCGCTAGACAAGAAACTACAATCCACTAAAACGTTTTTTTCCTCCCAAAATGAGACGTGCTGTATTCTTTATAAATTACACCTTGATGTTCAGTGCAGCCAGCTGGAAGAGCTCAGCTCAGATGTATGGAGAGACATTTATACCAATAATGTCTGAAAGGAAATGCTTTTGACAATAGCTACAGATTTTGTTTATTCCTATTTATGTCCAGAGATCAAGGATTCACCATGTAGATTTTATTTAGGTCCAGAGTTTAAGGATCCAGTGACCAATTTCATATTTATTTACTTTAAGACTCAATAAAATGTTCAATTTCAATTCAATTTCAATTCAATCAGCTTATAAAGCGCCAAATCACAACAAAATCCGTCTCAAGGTGCCTCACATAGAACAGTTCAACATAAAAAATTAAAATAAATAAATAAAAATTCAAAAACATAATTAAAAACAGAAGTAAAAGAATAAAACAGATAAAACAAATAAAAAGTATTCATAAGAAAGAGAATAAAAATAGGCTTTAAGGCTTGACTTAAAACACCACAAAAAACTTCTATTCAAGTGTATGAACTAAATACAAACTCCTGACATTTGATCACATCTACTTTAGCTTATGAAAAGCCACTTCTAACAGGACTTTGACCTTGAAAATTTTTTCCAAGGTAAAATTTTGTGAGATTGAAAACTGGTGCTGGTGCAGGTTTGCACTCTGCTAGTGTGGTGCTCTAGGTTGTTTGTTTGCTTGTTTAAAGTTTGGGTCTAAACTGGAAAAGAAACTTTTACATCTGAAGACATATTCTGAAAAAGGGATGTTGGCAGGAATGTACAACCCCTGGCAAAAATTATGAAATCACCGGCCTCGGAGGATGTTCATTCAGTTGTTTAATTTTGTAGAAAAAAAGCAGATCACAGACATGACACAAACTAAAGTCATTTCAAATGGCAACTTTCTGGCTTTAAGAAACACTATAAGAAATCAGGAAAAAAAATTGTGGCAGTCAGTAACGGTTACTTTTTTAGACCAAGCAGAGGGAAAAAAAATATGGACTCACTTAATTCTGAGGAATAAATTATGGAATCACCCTGTAAATTTCCATCCCCAAAACTAACACCTGCATCAAATCAGATCTACTCGTTAGTCTACATCTAAAAAGGAGTGATCACACCTTGGAGAGCTGTTGCACCAAGTGGACTGACATGAATCATGGCTCCAACACAAGAGATGTCAATTGAAACAAAGGAGAGGATTATCAAACTCTTAAAAGAGGGTAAATCATCACGCAATGTTGCAAAAGATGTTGTTGTTCACAGTCAGCTGTGTCTAAACTTTGGACCAAATACAAACAACATGGGAAGGTTGTTAAAGGCAAACATACTGGTAGACCTGGAAGACATCAAAGTGTCAAGACAGAAAACTTAAAGCAATATGTCTCAAAAATCGAAAATGCACAACAAAATAAATGAGGAACGAATGGGAGGAAACTGGAGTCAACGTCTGTGACCGAACTGTAAGAAACCGCCTAAAGGAAATGGGATTTACATACAGAAAAGCTAAACAAAAGCCATCATTAACACCTAAACAGAAAAAACAAGGTTACAATGGGCTAAGGAAAAGCAATCGTGGACTGTGGATGACTGGATTAAAGTCATATTCAGTGATGAATCTCGAATCTGCATTAGGTGATGATGCTGGAACTTTTGTTTGGTGCCGTTCCAATGAGATTTATAAAGATGACTGCCTGAAGAGAACATGTAAATTTCCACAGTCATTGATGATATGGGGCTGCATGTCAGGTAAAGGCACTGGGGAGATGGCTGTGATTATATCATCAATAAATGCACAAGTTTACGTTGATATTTTGGACACTTTTCTTATCCCGTCAATTGAAAGGATGTTTTGGGGATTTCTCTGGGCCCCTCCCCAATCGGACCGGGAGTGACATGTTTAGCCGCATGTTCTCCTTGAATTGCTGGCTGTCTGAGTGGTGTCCAAAAAATGAGGTGGGCTTCATAGATAATTGGCAAAGCTTCTGGGGAAAACCTGGTCTTGTTAGGAGAGACGGCATCCATCCCACTTTGGATGGAGCAGCTCTCATTTCTAGAAATCTGGCCAATTTTCTTAAATCCTCCAAACCGTGACTATCCAGGGTTGGGACCAGGAAGCAGAGTTGTAGTCTTACACACCTCTCTGCAGCTTCTCTCCCCCTGCCATCCCCTCATTACCCCATCCCCGTAGAGACGGTGCCTGCTCCCAGACTACCAATAACCAGCAAAAATGTATTTAAGCATAAAAATTCAAAAAGAAAAAATAATATAGCACCTTCAACTGCACCACAGACTAAAACAGTTAAATGTGGTCTATTAAACATTAGGTCTCTCTCTTCTAAGTCCCTGTTAGTAAATGATATAATAATTGATCAACATATTGATTTATTCTGCCTTACAGAAACCTGGTTACAGCAGGATGAATATGTTAGTTTAAATGAGTCAACACCCCCGAGTCACACTAATTGCCAGAACGCTCGTAGCATGGGCCGAGGCGGAGGATTATCAGCAATCTTCCATTCCAGCTTATTAATTAATCAAAAACCCAGACAGAGCTTTAATTCATTTGAAAGCTTGACTCTTAGTCTTGTCCATCCAAATTGGAAGTCCCAAAAAAACAGCTTTATTTGTTGTTATCTATCGTCCTCCTGGTCGTTACTGTGAGTTTCTCTGTGAATTTTCAGAACTTTTGTCTGACTTAGTGCTTAGCTCAGATAAGATAATTATAGTGGGCGATTTTAACATCCACACAGATGCTGAGAATGACAGCCTCAACACTGCATTTAATCTATTATTAGACTCAATTGGCTTTGCTCAAAATGTAAATGAGTCCACCCACCACTTTAATCATATCTTAGATCTTGTTCTGACTTATGGTATGGAAATTGAAGACTTAACAGTATTCCCTGAAAACTCCCTTCTGTCTGATCATTTCTTAATAACATTTACATTTACTCTGATGTACTACCCAGCAGTGGGGAATAAGTTTCATTACACTAGAAGTCTTTCAGAAAGCGCTGTAACTAGGTTTAAGGATATGTTTCCTTCTTTATGTTCCCTAATGCCATATACCAACACAGTGCAGAGTAGCTACCTAAACTCTGTAAGTGAGATAGAGTATCTCGTCAATAGTTTTACATCCTCATTGAAGACAACTTTGGATGCTGTAGCTCCTCTGAAAAAGAGAGCTTTAAATCAGAAGTGCCTGACTCCGTGGTATAACTCACAAACTCGCAGCTTAAAGCAGATAACCCGTAAGTTGGAGAGGAAATGGCGTCTCACTAATTTAGAAGATCTTCACTTAGCTTGGAAAAAGAGTCTGTTGCTCTATAAAAAAGCCCTCCGTAAAGCTAGGACATCTTACTACTCATCACTAATTGAAGAAACTAAGAACAACCCCAGGTTTCTTTTCAGCACTGTAGCCAGGCTGACAAAGAGTCAGAGCTCTATTGAGCCGAGTATTCCTTTAACTTTAACTAGTAATGACTTCATGACTTTCTTTGCTAATAAAATTTAACTATTAGAGAAAAAATTACTCATAACCATCCCAAAGACGTATCGTTATCTTTGGCTGCTTTCAGTGATGCCGGTATTTGGTTAGACTCTTTCTCTCAGATTGTTCTGTCTGAGTTATTTTCATTAGTTACTTCATCCAAACCATCAACATGTCTATTAGACCCCATTCCTACCAGGCTGCTCAAGGAAGCCCTACCATTATTTAATGCTTCGATCTTAAATATGATCAATCTATCTTTATTAGTTGGCTATGTACCACAGGCTTTTAAGGTGACAGTAATTAAACCATTACTTAAAAAGCCATCACTTGACCCAGCTATCTTAGCTAATTATAGGCCAATCTCCAACCTTCCTTTTCTCTCAAAAATTCTTGAAAGGGTAGTTGTAAAACAGCTTACTGATCATCTGCAGAGGAATGGTCTATTTGAAGAGTTTCAGTCAGGTTTTAGAATTCATCATAGTACAGAAACAGCATTAGTGAAGGTTACAAATGATCTTCTTATGGCCTCAGACAGTGGACTCATCTCTGTGCTTGTTCTGTTAGACCTCAGTGCTGCTTTTGATACTGTTGACCATAAAATTTTATTACAGAGATTAGAGCATGCCATAGGTATTAAAGGCACTGTGCTGCGGTGGTTTGAATCATATTTATCTAATAGATTACAATTTGTTCATGTAAATGGGGAATCTTCTTCACAAACTAAGGTTAATTATGGAGTTCCACAAGGTTCTGTGTTAGGACCAATTTTATTCACTTTATACATGCTTCCCTTAGGCAGTATTATTAGACGGCATTGCTTAAATTTTCATTGTTACGCAGATGATACCCAGCTTTATCTATCCATGAAGCCAGAGGATACACACCAATTAGCTAAACTGCAGGATTGTCTTACAGACATAAAGACATGGACGACCTCTAATTTCCTGCTTTTAAACTCAGATAAAACTGAAGTTATTGTACTTGGCCCCACAAATCTTAGAAACATGGTGTCTAACCAGATCCTTACTCTGGATGGCATTACCCTGACCTCTAGTAATACTGTGAGAAATCTTGGAGTCATTTTGATCAGGATATGTCATTCAAAGCGCATATTAAACAAATATGTAAGACTGCTTTTTTGCATTTACGCAATATCTCTAAAATTAGAAAGGTCTTGTCTCAGAGTGATGCTGAAAAACTAATTTATGCATTTACTTCCTCTAGGCTGGACTATTGTAATTCATTATTATCAGGTTGTCCTAAAAGTTCCCTGAAAAGCCTTCAGTTAATTCAAAATGCTGCAGCTAGAGTACTGACGGGGACTAGAAGGAGAGAGCATATCTCACCCATATTGGCCTCTCTTCATTGGCTTCCTGTTAATTCTAGAATAGAATTTAAAATTCTTCTTCTTACTTATAAGGTTTTGAATAATCAGGTCCCTTCTTATCTTAGGGACCTCATAGTACCATATCACCCCAATAGAGCGCTTCGCTCTCAGACTGCAGGCTTACTTGTAGTTCCTAGGGTTTGTAAGAGTAGAATGGGAGGCAGAGCCTTCAGCTTTCAGGTTCCTCTCCTGTGGAACCAGCTCCCAATTCGGATCAGGGAGACAGACACCCTCTCTACTTTTAAGATTAGGCTTAAAACTTTCCTTTTTGCTAAAGCTTATAGTTAGGGCTGGATCAGGTGACCCTGAACCATCCCTTAGTTATGCTGCTATAGACTTAGACTGCTGGGGGGTTCCCATAATGCACTGAGTGTTTCTTTCTCTTTTTGCTCTGTATGCACCACTCTGCATTTAATCATTAGTGATTGATCTCTGCTCCCCTCCACAGCATGTCTTTTTCCTGGTTCTCTCCCTCAGCCCCAACCAGTCCCAGCAGAAGACTGCCCCTCCCTGAGCCTGGTTCCGCTGGAGGTTTCTTCCTGTTAAAAGGGAGTTTTTCCTTCCCACTGTCGCCAAGTGCTTGCTCACAGGGGGTCGTTTTGACCATTGGGGTTTTTACGTAATTATTGTATGGCCTTGCCTTACAATGTAAAGCGCCTTGGGGTAACTGTTTGTTGTGATTTGGCGCTATATAAATAAAATTGATTGATTGATTGATGAAATAATTTTTCAAGATGATAATGCATCTTGCCATAGAGCAAAAACTGTGAAAACACTCCTTGCAAAAAGACACATAGGGTCAATGTCATGGCCTGCAAATAGTCCGGATCTTAATCCAATTGAAAATCTTTGGTGGAAGTTGAAGAAAATGGTCCATGACAAGGCTCCAACCTGCAAAGCTGATCTGGCAACAGCAATCAGAGAAAGTTGGAGCCAGATTGATGAAGAGTACTGTCTGTCACTCATTAAGTCCATGCCTCAGAGACTGCAAGCTGTTATAAAAGCCAGAGGTGGTGCAACAAAATACTAGTGATGTGTTGGAACATTCTTTTGTTTTTCATGATTCCATAATTTTTTCCTCAGAATTGAGTGATTCCATATTTTTTTTCCTCTGCTTGGTCTAAAAAAGTAACCGTTACTGACTGCCACAATTTTTTGTTCCCGATTTCTTATAGTGTTTCTTAAAGCCAGAAAGTTGCCATTTGAAATGACTTTAGTTTTGTGTCATGTCTGTGATCTGCTTTTTTTCTACAAAATTAAACAACTGAATGAACATCCTCCGAGGCCGGTGATTCCATAATTTTTGCCAGGGGTTGTATAAAGCATTAAAGACCAGGGGCCTCATGTACAAAAAACCTTCACCACTGTCTCCACGTCCACATGCAGATGTATCAAAAGTGACTTGACCGTGGAAATGTGCAGTGCGTCACACAAAAATGCAGGTTGGCGTACACATGTTTCTGCAGCTATTGTTCCACTGTAGACATGTAAGGGTGATGCTGGGAACTGTTAATAGTGTGAAAACACGAAGTTATCAGAGTGATGTGCACATCAGAGACACTTACTGTATGAACAATTAACACACCCACATGTTTGCAATTATATGGTTGGATATAAAAGCACGCGCAAAGTGATGCATGAAATGGCACTAACAATGGCGTTGTTAGAGGAACTTGAAAATGGTGCAATCCAACATGAGCGTGTATTCAGAGAATGATTTCAATTTCAATTTATTTAATTTATATAGTGCCAAATCACAACAAAGTTGCCTCAAGGCGCTTCACACAAGTAAGAACACGACTGGCACATGCCTGACCGATCAGCCAGCTCACACTGGAATGCCCCTGATGCCAGGATGCCCAGCATGGTCAGCACCTGTGTGGGCACAGACAACCCCTGGCTCCTTGCCGTATTGCACTCTGGGCTGGCCGCAGTTCTGTGCGCAACTCCAGTAAGGGCCACTTCACACATAGTGCGAAGTTTGGACGAAGTGCACACTTAGTGCACATGACACAGGAATCTTGTGCAAACCATGTAATGTCATACCTGCCTCCAATGCCTTGTACACCTGTTGCTACAACTGTTTGCTCACACAAGCACCTGAAAGACAAAGTATGCACTGTGCGAACCCATCGCACCCTCTCGCGGCAGGTGCCGGCCAAATTCCAGGTGACAAGCATGAACATCTAACACCGCTCGCATGGCACTTAGAAAATGTGTGGCCAGTCACACTCTTCACATGACAACAGACTGCAGACAGTGACTCTCATACTCACAGAGAAATTTGTCTAAGTCCCGCACGAGTGTGGCTTTGGTGTGTGCGCTGAGAGCTGACAGGTGTGTCCTCCCACTGAACCGGCTGTGGAAATCTGTGGATCTGGACATCCTAACTGGGCACCATGTACTGTGTTTGGACGGACATGGACAAACAACTGCCCACTGTGACGTGCGTGTGTCTGTTTGTTGTTATCAAGTAGACATAAATAAAAACATATATCACTGTGGTGATGTGCTGCAGCGAGTGAGTGCAGACAAGCTGCTCCCAGTTTGAAACGGACTGTCAGATCAGAACATGCAGCTGGTGATCTCACTGTCACGTCACCCACGTGAGCTCTGTTCCACATAACGCGGTGTCCTGCGGCGCGTCATCCACAAGACACAGACGCGTGGCCGGTTGGAGACGAGCCAGCAAATGTGGACATGAATGAGACGAGCGAACTGCTTCTCATTCATTGTCATTTCATTACTATATGTCTGTGTCCAAGGGTCTTTTACAGAGGAACAGAACGGATCATATTTGTATTGCTCACTTGATAAATGCGAGCAATACAAATATGAATGCTTGATAAATAATTATATGGTGTGTGATTTTAACTTTTTTGTCATACTTCCATGTCCTTCCTGATATGAGGCAGATTCCCGCAGCTTTCAAAGAACAGCTCCGTAGCTCAGTGGTAAAGTCGCTGACTGGTAATCAGAGCTTTTGAATGGCATGAGTTTGCGTCCCGTGGGTGGTGTTTTTTTTCTTTTTTTTTAATTATTCCACATAAGCGGCATGATGTGGTCCCATAGATACTGGCTGGTTTTTATTTTTTTATTTATTCCACATAAGCAGCGCGACACATTCCAGCTGGATTTATTTTTTTATTTCTTCCACATAAGCGGTGCCATGTGCTGCACCTGGCACTGTTCCCGCTCAAAAGACACCGACCGGCGCGTGCACGAACTCTCGCACCAGGTTCGTGCACGCCTGCCCATTGGCACAATGTTTCATGGTGCGCTATTTCGAACTGTCTCACGCTGTTTTGCCATAATCGACCAGGCGTTGACCATATTATGTGTGAAGGGGCCCTAACAGTGGCCTTGGTAATCAAAATCGGTTTATTAGCCAATTATCATCATTTGCAAGTGTCAGGTCCGTTGCCCTAACTGGACCTGGCACTTAAACTGTGCCTGAGATTGTATCCTGCAAAACACAGTTTCTCAAAGCACAATCACATAAAAAGAGACAACATTAGACAGAGATCTCTTTTGTGAGCTTTGCGCAAAGGGGAGAAGCTTCGGAGAGAGCGTACAAACCTAAGACCAACCTTGCTTTCCCTGCTCCTCTCCGCTGCCCCCCCCGGCGCTTGCTCTTTTATTGAAAAAGAAAAAAATCATAAACAATACAACGTAGCATTAGGGTACATTGCGTTTGGGGAAGGGAGGGGTGAACGGTTGCTTGTGAGTTACGGTTTCCTGTGAAACATGCTCGTTTCTTTCACTGAAAGAAGGGAGTATAAGCAGTTAAGTTTCAATGTCAACAGAGTCCTGAAACAACCTTTAGTTCATCACTGTGGCTGAGCAATCATTTAGCTTAAATGCAGCATATATGAATGGGTACATAATTATTATGATTGAATGAGTAAATGAAGTATAAAAGAATATAATTCAGACAATAATAAATGTAGAATCCTTTAACAAGTCAGCTAAGACACATATTCTTTCAGTCTTTCAGTTTCACTCCCACATCATACAGATAACAGATAGTTGATACAATTCATTTCACAAGAAGCAGAAACTTAACTCAGACTACTTTTGATTACATTGAATATCATGTAAGCAGGCAATGATTAATTAAATAAATGGTAACAGCTCATAAAATCTCCATCACTTCCCTCCTCTTTTAGCATTTATTTGTAGTTAGCTAGTGTAAAAATAAATGTATTTACAGTGTATGACAATAATTCAGCATAATTTCACTCATAACTGCATTACTTTACACTGTCAATTATCATCATAAGTGTCTTGTCCTTAGTCCACATTATCACATCCTTCCTGGGGCTCCTCGAGGTTCAAAAGTGTACAGGTTGGTGTGAGAGCCAACTGTAATTGCACAAACAGCTTGGTTGTCAACCTGGTAACCATTGCCTTAATACAGGGTATGGCACAGCAGGAGAAAATAATCAAAACTCCAATCAAAATCAGAACCGGTGTAAAGAATTTTAGCAATATTTGCCACCAGGAGCCGGAGGTAAACCACCCCCACAGGCTCCATCGAGCTGCTGTTTCCTGAAACTCGGTGGTCATAGTACTTTGCATTTTTTCCAGGACCCTCATCGCCTGTTGTGCCGAATCAGAATTTATCTCATCAGATATATATGTACAGCACGTGACATTTATCATTCCACATACTCCGCCTTGTGCTGCTGTTAACAAATCTAACACTAATCGATTTTGGAGGACCATCGTACGGATTTCGGTCAACATTTTGTTTTGGGCTTTGTTGACTACGAGAGACGCGTTTAGGAATACAGCCAATCGATAATTTACTGTTTCTAATCGAAACTGTAAGTTTGGAATACCCAACCAGGGCAACATGGACAGACCACCCCTCTCCCAATCTTTCCGGATCTTAAACTCCTCGGGCACATTACCGCTCTGCCAGATGTGTTTTACCTGGTGAATCTCCACATCGTCTAAATTCCGCCTCACCCTTTCTGGCCTTTTGGGCTCGGCCGCGACGACAAAGGTGTGATCTGACACCTGGGTAGGGCCGCAAATTCCATCCCATCCCGGTGGGAGATTCAGGTACAAGCGTGTACCACAAACCCAGAACACGTCATCCACTGGCCATGTTCCGTTCCGGGCTGGTAACCATAATTTTGCTATCCTGAAGCAATTGTGATCTGTTGGACAGGAGGGTCTGTCCCACTTTCCACAATATAGGGTTTCAGATTTGGTTGTGTTAACTTGAATACACTCTCCAACATTTAGGCGAGTCTCTACACATCTCTTAGCAGTCAACCGTCCCACTGATACATTCCCTTCCTGATAATAACAAATTGGAAATTTAATTCCGTGGGGTATTAATTCAATTCAATTCAATCAATTTTTTATATAGCGCCAAATCACAACAAACAGTTGCCCCAAGGCGCTTTATATTGTAAGGCAAGGCCATACAATAATTATGTAAAACCCCAACGGTCAAAACGACCCCCTGTGAGCAAGCACTTGGCTACAGTTGGAAGGAAAAACTCCCTTTTAACAGGAAGAAACCTCCAGCAGAATACACCTCCAGTGTATTATAACAGTTTTGGCCATAAGTGCAGATGCCTTAATTCTAGTTAAGGTTACTAATTGACTACACGGGTCATAAATTTTCCCCCAATGAGATCCATTCCATCCGCTGTATGCTTTGGACATATATACGTGATCCTCACCAGTCATTGTTACGTACATAGCTTGAACAATACAGTCAGTGACACCATAACTAAATGGTCGTGCCCATAAAGTTGGTTGTGTGCTGGATATTGGGATGTATGAACAGACATAACAGTCTGTCTCATTAACTGATTGAGCTACGATCGTTGCATAATTGTACCATGAGTTTTGCTGTAATGGATTGTCTGTGGTATCGTTTTTTATCTCATCGAGTAGTGCTAGCATCTGTTTAGGTATGTATCTTTTATTGATTTTTGCGAACGCTTCGCTTTGTCTAGCCATCCCATGTAACCGGAAATGATGAAGTAAATATATTACCCCTGCTAACAGAAGCAACATTATCATACAACAACAAAAACAAGAGCATTTCTTTCTGCTATGAACCTCTCGGATTTCTCCCTTACGTCGTCTAACTCTCTCCTCAGCAGGAGCTCTTCGTCCGTCATGTTGACTGGTACAGGCGTCATCTTTAGTGACAGTTCAAAAGGAGCAGTTTATGTGGGCTTAGGGACTGAAGGTGACAGTTCGCAGTCTCAGTTCAGTTCAGCAAGGGACTGAGGGAATCTGGAACCTTTTTTTTATGTTATTTCCCTTCAGTTGTAGTGCATAAATCTGTACTATTATCAGTATGTGTAAGGCATGTTGCAAGTGGACTTAAGATAATGTGTCATGTACTCTGTCCTGTGCCCTGTTCTTGACGTTTCTTTTAAACACAGGTGCACAGGATTAGAACAGGATCGTCTTGTCTCCTGTTTTCAAAGATGCAGTTTCGTCTGCTTCTGTCTCCTGATCTGGTCACGTTAGCTTCAGTGCTCTTATTTCAAGCTTGTAGTACGTCTGCTTCAACCTTTGGTCTTTGTCTTTGTAGTGGGATAGATGCACCCAAGATGATCTTATCCTCTGGGCTGGATGCCTTGTCCTCTGGGTTGTCTAGGAGTTTTACCAGCTTACAGTGACTTAGGTGGATCCAACTCCACCTCTCAGCGATTTTAACTGCAGTTGGTGGTGTTAGTAACAGTTGGAATGGCCCTTCCCACTTTGGGCTGGATCAAGATTTCCTTTTGATTACTTTAATGTAGATCCAATCTCCAGGGTGTACTTCCAGAGTTTGTTAAGTTGTGATTGTTGTTGTTGTACTTGTGAATTCTGCTGTGATGGTTGTTGTACAATTTGTTGTCCAGGTTGTGGTCTCGGCTGTAATGGTGGCTGTTGTCGTCCGGTCACTGTCTCATTATCTTCAGGTCTTACATACATTATCTTATCCTTTCCTTTCTGACTCTTCCTGTCATTGATTGCTTTCTGTCTCTTCTGTGCCTCATCTAACCATCTCTTCGCTACTTTCAATTCTTCCTCCTTTTTTAACTTACTCTTTCCTATCTTTGTGGCTACTTGAAGTGTGACGTCACTTACAACCTTTTGACAATTTCCCACCACAAGTTTATTTGTGAAACCATATTTCTTTTTCCAGTCTTTACAGTACTGTGTGGATCCCGGGGAGACCCTTTCCATATATTTGGGGTCGCCCTCAAGTTTTAATGTACCCTGTGTGTTTCCCTTTTTAGACCACTGAGGGGGTTAGGCCTAGGGCCATCTAAATCAGTGGTATTTCAAGACCCCTTTAATGACTCTGGTGCATCCGCGAGGTGCCGACCAAGCTTCTACCAAATCCTTAGATTGGGCGGGTCAACCTTGCCTCTGCTTCCTTGCGGTCGCTGTTGAGTTTTTGTGCGTATGGAATGTCACGCAAGCTACACTGCAACTGGAGTTACATGAATTCGCTTACGATCGTTCCCAGTCATACATTCCATTCATTCATCATTCATTACCCCTTCAGATAAACTTGGGTTTTCAGTACTTTTGTCCAATTAGAATTGGTGAAATTATTTGGAAAAAAAAACAATCCTACACTTTGTCACAGTTGTCTCTCTTTGACGTAAATATAGTCTTAGAATTGCCCTCCAGGTCAAGTGTTAACTGTCTTCCTGTGGCAAACATCACATCGGGTCAAGAATAAATCTGTCTTCCCGTCACAGGTCACGTATTAAACGGTCTTCCTATGTTTTAATCACAGGTCATGTGTTGAACGGTCTTCCTGTATTTTAGTTACACTGCAGTGATTAACTTAAAGTCCACAATCCCACACACAAAAGACTCCTTACTTACGTCAAAATTGTGATTCTAGTGGCTTCGTAGAGCGTCGTCAATCCCTCCTCCGAGCCACAAGTCGACTTCAGTCTAAAACGCCGGCCACGTTTGAAGTGGTGATCTTTTCCTCCGTCTAACGGGGTTGCGGCGCGTCATCTTCTGGTTACGGAGGGAGGATGTGTCGACGCCCCACGTTGGGCGCCAGGAAAATGTCAGGTCCGTTGCCCTAACTGGACCTGGCACTTAAACTGTGCCTGAGATCGTATCCTGCAAAACACAGTTTCTCAAAGCACAATCACATAAAAAGAGACAACATTAGACAGAGATCTCTTTTGTGAGCTTTGCGCAAAGGGGAGAAGCTTCGGAGAGAGCGTACAAACCTAAGACCAACCTTGCTTTCCCTGCTCCTCTCCGCTGCCCCCCCGGCGCTTGCTCTTTTATTGAAAAAGAAAATCATAAACAATACAACGTAGCATTAGGGTACATTGCGTTTGGGGAAGGGAGGGGTGAACGGTTGCTTGTGAGTTACGGTTTCCTGTGAAACATGCTCGTTTCTTTCACTGAAAGAAGGGAATAAGCAGTTAAGTTTCGATGTCAACAGAGTCCTGAAACAACCTTTAGTTCATCACTGTGGCTGAGCAATCATTTAGCTTAAATGCAGCATATATGAATGGGTACATAATTATTATGATTAAATGAGTAAATGAAGTATAAAAGAATACAATTCAGACAATAATAAATGTAGAATCCTTTAACAAGTCAGCTAAGACACATATTCTTTCAGTCTTTCAGTTTCACTCCCACATCATACAGATAACAGATAGTTGATACAATTCATCTCACAAGAAGCAGAAACTTAACTCAGACTACTTTTGATTACATTGAATATCATGTAAGCAGGCAATGATTAATTAAATAAATGGTAACAACTCATAAAATCTCCATCAGCAAGTAAATCCTTGTGTTCCCTGAATACACGCTCACGTCAGAGTGCACCATTTGCAAGGTCATCTAACATCACTAATGCAGCCACTGTTAGTGCCATTTTCCGTATCACTTTGCACATTATCCATCCATATAACTGCAAGCACGTGGGTGTGTTAAATGTTCACCAGTGTGTCTCTGCTGTGCACATCACTCTGATGACTTCTTGTTTTCGCACTATTAACGGTTCCCAGAATCACCTTTATAAGTCCACAGTGGAACAATAGCTGTAGAAACGTGCGTACGCCAGCATGGATTTTTGCGCGATGAACCACACATTTCCACTCTCACGTCACTTTTGATACATTTGCACGTGGATGTGAAGACGGTGAAGGTTTTTGTGTGCAAGCACACTTTGTACATGAGGCCCCTGGGGATCATCTCTTCAAATCCTTTTCAGACAAGAAAAAAAATTCACTCAGGTCTCTTGGGTCCTTAATCCTTAAACTGCTCCCAGTGTGCAGTTGAGCGCCTTGCGTGGCCAACAGCTGACATCAGTGTGTGAGTGTGAGCATCTGCATTAGATGCAAATGTGGCATAGAAATGCAGTTTACCATTTCCTGATAACACTCACCTCTTCAACAGGAGAACTGTCCAAACAGGGGGAAGTGAAAGGGACAATAAGTAATTACAGGGCAGAAGAAGAACAAATTCATTCTTGAAGTCTGTCAAAGCAGCAGATAATGTGCAATTATAACTCAAGTGGGTGACCTGGTTACACGGATATATACAGGAGAACAAATGGACAAAATGGCATGCCACCATGGTACAATGTCTTAATCGTCAATTAATTTAGTCATAATGGATGCTAAAACCCCAACATGTGAACAGAATGTGAGTGTCAGTGTGACATAGCGGTCAGCACTGATGGGTACAGAGTGTGTCCTCAGCTATACTGGCTCACAGCCTAAAACTGTTTTTCAACTCAAAAACAAACTGCCTTGTTAATTCTAGTTTTTGTTATGTTTACAGTTTAGACATTTATTTTTAGACTTATCAATCTTGTACATTAGTGTTGAAGAAAATTATAGGAGACATATATTATACAGCTGCCAATATATTAACAGTGAATACTGAAAATTAGATTTTTACCAACTGGCCATTATTGATGTTTTTTAGACCTGCAGCACAAGTTGTTCACAAGAAAGTTCTGACAAGAAGAAATTTGTTTTTGAGAAGACAGTCTTTTCAAGGAGAACATCCTCATTGTTTGTATCCACCATTTTCTATATCTGTTTATTCCAGTTATGGGTCATGGGGGGCTGGAGCCTATCCCAGTGAGCAAGAGGTGAGGTGCACCCTTGACAGGTCATCAGTCTGTCACAGGGCCCATGCATATAAACAGACATATACATGTTTGTTTAAATGGACTGCATTTCTATACTGCTTTTCCATCTGTTGCAGATGCTCAAAGAGCTTTGCAATGATGCTTCACATTTACCCTTTGACACAAGCTCTCGCACACCAGTGTTAGCATGCCGCCACGCAAGGATTTTACTTTACTTCAGGATTGAGGAACTTGTTGATTTTAGTGTCAGAGGGGGAATTGAACTGAGAATCCTCTGGTCACAAACCAACATTTCTGTCCCTAGACCAGGGGTATTCAACTCGTTCCACAAAGGGCCGTTCCACAAAGTGGGTGGTTGCAAAGAAAACCTGCACCCCTCGGCCCTTTCTGGAATGTGTTGAAGACCCCTGCCCTAGACCATTACTTTCCCAATTACATTCATTTTAATATAGTGAATGTCTGTTTTTCACACATCTCCGTGTCTTCTGTAACTGATTTTTTTGTATCTCGCAACATAGGTTTTCTTAAAGAGCGACCGTGTGGCCAAAATGGTCCAGAGTGGCGGGTTCTCGGCCACTGATTTCAGAGATGTGTTCAAGAGGCACATCGAGAAGCGTGTGCGTAGCCTTCCAGAGATCGATGGGCTGAGCAAGGAGACAGTGCTCAGCTCGTGGATGGCCAAGTTTGACACCATCTACCGTGGTGATGAAGACCCACGCAAGGCACAGCAACGCATGACAGCTAGTGCGGCGTCCGAGCTAATCCTAAGCAAGGACCAGCTCTACGAGATGTTCCAGAACATCCTTGGCATCAAAAAGTTTGAGCACCAACTACTGTATCAAGCCTGTCAGGTAAGTCTTAAGTTGTTTGATGAATGTTGTCACATTTGTCTCAAATACTTGATGATGAGCTGTGCATTTTCCAACATTCTACACTCACATTTCCATACGTTAAACTGAGCAAGAACCCAGCGTTTAAGTTGAACCTGACAATTTTCTAAGCAATTCTGGATTAAACAACAACTTCAGTTAGTCGTCCAGTGTACTACATTGTTGTGGAAGACAGATTCTTCTTCTAAGAATAGGTGCATATTCTGCACTAGCCCATGGTGCCCCGGGGTTACCATTGACAAATGATGTTTTTCTGCAGAAGGCTTTTACAAAGTGCAGTTTAATCAATCGGCTTCTTGCGGTTACTACATTTAACACACATAATAAGTTTGGTGAGAATCTGGCAAATAGGTAAGAAATGATTATGCTTAGAAGATTTTAGGGTGCCTTCACACATAGTACGAATGCGGTGGAATTGCGCATGAAGGGCACATGAAGCAGGAATCGTATGCAATACATGTAAAATCAAAGCTGCCTCCAATGCCTCGTACACCTGTTGCTACAACTGTTTACACATACCAGTGGCTGAAAGACAGAGTGTGCCCTGCAACAGCCCATCGAACCCTCTCGCGGCAGGTGTCCGCCAAATTCCAGGTGACACACACGAACATCTTACACCACTCATTTGGCACGTAGAAAGTGTGTGGCCATGCTATTAGCACGAAAACAGTCAGCAGATGATCACTTTCAAGCTGGCGGTGAAATTTGTCTAAGTGGCCCCATGGCTGTGGAGTTGCCGAGTACACATGGTGTGCCAGAGTATCGGTTCCCCCCGCAACACATGTGTGCGCGTGTGTTTTGCGCGCTCTTCCAAGCTCCGCCCTGCAGCCCCAACACATGCGTGCGTGTGGTTTGCACGCTCACCCGCAGGCGAGATGCCTCTCATCTGATCACAGAGTGACACCTTTGTCTGCGCGCTGAACGGACAGGGGCGTGGCTGGCTGCCAACAGCAGGAGCTGTTGACAACTCTGGTCCTGGGTGTCATAGCTGCAGAACACGTACCGTGTTTTGATGGACACGCGCTTGTGTGTGCTTGCTGTCCTCACGTGGAAATACATACAAAACATATTTTGCTTTTGAGTCGGGCTGGAGAACGCTCATATTGACAGGCTGTCCCAGCTGAAATGGACCGTCAGTTCATGTGGACATGCAGCAGGTGATCTGAATGTCACCTCTGTCTGACAGGACATGCGTGTCCTGTGAGCGGCGCGCTGCAGGACTATATGACAAGCCAACAGTGCAACAAATATCCCACTTTAAGTCATGTATCAGCAGAAATACTGCTTAACAAACACCGTTTGGACAGTTATCATGGTGCTTATTTCTCTTTTTTAAAAAATAAATTAATGTCCTTGTTGATTTCAGGCATTTTTCCACACCCTTTACAGGACAGCGATGGTAGCGCAGTGGTAAAGTTTCTGGCTGGCAATCAGAGCTTTTATAAATTGCACGTTCAAATCCCGTGGGTGGCATGTATTCTTATTTTTTTCACGCTGAGCGATGTGGTTACACATACTCCAGCTCAGTTTATTTTCATTTATATAGCGCCAAATCACAACAACATTGCCTCAAGGCGCTTCACACAAGTAAGGTCTAACCTTACCAACCCCTCGCACTGTGTTCCCACTGCGTTCACGCCTGCCCATCGGCTCGATGTTTTCGTGGTTCGCTCATATGAGCTGTTTTGCCGTGATTTGTACTTATTCATAGTGTGTGTGTGAAGGGGCCCTTAAAAAGTACATGTCAGTGACCTTGACCTTTGACCTTTTAAACCAAAACCAATAGGATTCTCGGGGCCTCTATGCGTAATGCATATACTAGGTTTGGTGGCAACCAAGCCTCTCTGCACAAAGGGCCATCTAGTCCACTGGCTGCACCATTGGGGTAGGAAGCTGGTTTGAACCCAGTGTGGATTTGTCTTAATTGTACAATTATGATATTGAACATGCATTAGCAGTCAAAATATGTCAAAAGTAGTCTATAAATCTAATATTGCATGAGATAAATCCTTAAAAGTACACTAATTTTCCATTTTACTCCTTCAAAATGATTTTCAGCAAGCAAGTTTTGGTTTATGAGTGTTTGTTTTGTGGTGTTGTCCATGTTGTTGAACATACTGTGGTAAAAAAAAAAAAAACAGCCATTTGATCCCAAGACCTAGCTACAGATCCATGCAATGTTACTTCAGTGATGGGGACATGTGTTGAGATTGCAGGTGGATACTGGTCTACTGGTGTATCTGTGTCGAACATAACACTAGCTGCCTTTATTGGTTTCTAATGCTGAAGGCAGCGCTAATGCATTCTTTCTTCAGAGCTTGATTAAAAGTCTTATCACACCAGGATTTGGAAGAAGGCTCAGACGAATTTACATTTGCTCATCATTTAATGCATGAGGACACATGCACCTCTTCAACTTCTTCACTTCATTTAGGTCTTATGAACACACCTCTTAGAACACTGCTGAAGTCTCAAAATGACAAAATTCCTGAGGATAAGATGGAAGCCTTCTTCCTGTGGTTACTAAAGCAGATTTCAGAGCACATGGCATGATTTGCTAGTTAACAAATTATATCATTCTAGATAGCTGATACATGGGTAAGTTGTGTGTTACCTTCACTAAAAAGGTTGTGCATTTGTTGGTCTGTTAATAGGATTATTCAAAATTTAAATAAAGAAACATTTAACTGTTAAACTTTTTGGAAGGTTTCATGTTAAACCTCGTCAAAATCCCACAATTCTGTTGTCTATGCATGTAGAAACTCCCTCTGCTGTAAACCAGACAGACTAGGCAGTGTGATGAGTAGCAGTTCTTTTCTGTGCAGCAGGCACAGAAACAGGTCCTTCCTTTTATAAATGTGCTGTTTCATATGTATCACTTCAGTGTCTGTGGGATATTTTTGGCTACTAACTTTAATGTCTGTTTTTAAAGCCCCGGTCACAACCCACCGTGCGTTTTTTTTTTTCGCCGTACGTTTTCTGCAGATGCCACGGCCACTACGTTTTTGTGAAAACGTACGGAGGCAGTAGCAAGAGGAGGGAGGGAGTACGTTCAACGCACGTCTCTAGGAGTGTAACGATAAAGAGAGTTGACAATAAAGCAGTGTGTGTGTGTGGGGTCGGCTTTTCTTTTTTATGAGGGGTAGGAGCGGCAGGTGTTTTTCGGCGTCTGTGATGCATGAGCATGTCCAGCCTGCAGCGGTCAGTTGTACGAGTGTTTACTTGCCTCGAAAAGTTACAGCTAGTTAACAGACTGAAGCTGTGGAGTGTGTGTTGCTGACGTTTGGAAATAAAGTCCAAGTTCAAGTGAGAAGCTGCGTTGTGCATGCAAGTCTGTCGGCCTCCAAATCCGTACTGCCTACTTACGGATTTGGTTAATTCAATAGTAATTGAATGAAAATGTGCTGCGTTGAATCCGTACTGAGGCAGTACTCACAACGTGCATCATCTGCACTGCTGGTGAATCCACAGCCTGACCGCAGCGAAAGTTCTGCATGCACTAAAACCTCTACAGCGTGTCTGCGTGCTCCTAAATTCATACTGAGGCAGTACTTACGAAGTACGGATCTCCAAATTTAGCCCACGTTTTTGCAAGTAGACTGCACGCACGTGCAAGTACGGCGGGTTGTGACCACGGCTTAAGACACCTAATAATCCATATTTGCTTGTTGAAAAGCGCCATAGTTTAACACCAGTTAAAAACAAAAAACAATTTGGCACCGCAGTCTCATTTGACGGCAGGTGCTAAAGGGGTAAAATATGACACATATGAGTTTTTTGGCAAATTACACGCAAACAAAGTGAAAAAGTGGACTTGTGTTGCGGTTTGTTTATGACCCAGAGCTCAAACGTGTCCAGGTGGTTTTGCAGGCGAGCGAACGTAGCTACTCTGGTTAGCTGTTATTGGGATATTACAGGGGTCTCTTGTGACCTCACCTCCCCTGCCTCTCATCCCCGCGCGTCCATTGATTTGAAAGAAGGTATTAACCAGTCATTTAAATTCAAACACAATTACTCTGAGGGCTAGTCCACCACTCAGAGATTTATTGAACAGGATTTAACTGTCACAAATTTTGAGTGAGATAAACAAAAACATACCCAGACGTTCTGAGGGTCCCAGGAGCTGTGAGCTTCCAACTAGCAATCTGGTGTCCCAACAAGCTGACAGCAGAGAGGAACCCTGAACGGTGGGCTGGCATTTAAATTTATACCCTAAGCTGCTACAACATCTTTCTGCTAATCTTGGGCGGTGTCCTTCATCTGGGTGGTCTTGATCCCTCCATGTCGTGGCATGGTCCTACCCACACGCACTGTGAAGTCTTCTGATAAGGTTTTTAGACAACAATCACTATCTGAAAAACTGTCAGCAAACAGCATTCAAACATATAACTCAAAATATATTTGCATATATACATATCATGTAATTAACCTTAACTATTGTTTACATGGTTAATAAGCATTGATAAATATTGATCACTATGAGCATATGAGTGATATATTCTTCAGCAACAAGCTCTAGTAATATACAAATGATGACTTCTAAACATTAAAACACACTCATGTAACAATATATTGTTAGCTCAATAAAAGATAAATAATATTATGATGATACTGATTGGGGAAAAAGCACAAAGGTTAATGCATAGTTTAAGCACATTTAGGATATATTCCTTCACTGTGTAGGCTAACAATTACAGACACGACGTCTCCCACTCGCTTTGTCTTCCCTTCTCCACTGGGAACTGGAAAAAAAAAAAAAAAAAAAACTTTTTGCAACGGCTTTGGTGATTGCAGCCAAAAACAAAACAGTACACCATTTGTCTATGTGAACTTATGCTGTGTATATATTGCACAATGGGAGCGGAGCTCCCCATAAGTCATCAAATCCTGCAGTATCACGCAGGGTTCAAACGAGACTGCGGTGCCCTATTGCATCACACATATGCTCTGTGAACTTATGGCACACTGCTTATGGCAAACTAGACGTCTATCAGAAAGCTTCCATGTAAAATTCATAGAATAGCAAACAGACATCCTCTACGAATTAGTGAACAGTCGCTACTCTTCTCTAAAGTTAAGAAACAGCTATATTGCCCTCGAAAAAGCCAACCAAAATTTAAAAATCCACTAAACCACTGGAGAGCACAGCCAGCCAGACGGCGCTGGCAAGCACTGATACTAGCAATGATGAGTCAAATAGCTCTTGACCAATTCTCAACGTCATTTACACAATGAAAGAAGATTTTGTATCAAGGTTTGATGAACTACTGAGGGTTATTCAGGGAGTACAGGGCTGGCCAAATGACCAAAGGGGAGGACAGAAATAGCACTATGGAATCATCCACTTTGCTCAGCTTCTGGTGACTGTTCAGGGACGTCAGCATTAGAAGTGGAGGCGTTAGTGCAAAGATTGAAGTCTGATATTCAAACCATAGAAACAAATGAGGCAACGCCGGACACAGAGTAGCACCATTTCAATGCAGACGCAATTCTGTTCCTGGACTATTTAAGAATTGTTTAACTTATGCTACAAAGTAGCTACCGAGCTCTGTCATGATTGCCAGGCATGCTGCTCCCCATCAAGGATGGACCGGTATCGCTCCATAGTCAGGCTCTGTTCAGGGGCTGTTTGGCTGTGTGTATTTCGTTTGGTGAAATATACTTTATGTTTTTGTTTTAAGGCACATAATTTTGTTTTTCTTCATTAAGTTTCATTCTTGCTTAATTTTCAATTCCAACCCACATTTGCATTGTAATATGACATTCTGAACTCCAGTTCACGTCTCAGAATGTAAGAGGCTTAAACAAACTCATCAAGCTAAAGCAAGTATTGAGTAGGATTAAACAACTAAAAGCTAAGATATTCTTTCTCCAAGAGACACATTTAACACCTGAAGATGTAGTAAAGGTGAGGAGGAGATGGCCATGCTGAGTATTTTCAGCCTCATTCAGTTCTCGCTAATGTGGGGTGATAACTCGAATGCATAATTCCCTAACATTTCACCTCATTAGTGTTGATAAAGACCGGTTTACGACATACCTCGTTGTTCAGTGTGAAATTCTTACAGTTTGGCTAAATCTTGTCAAATTATATGGACCCAGTCATGACAACCCTTCCTTCTTTAGAAACCTGTTCTTGTCCCTGGTTGACCTGGCTGGGTGTCTCATTATAGGTGGAGATTTTAATTGGACTGTCCAACCTGATATACACAGATCTACAGAGTTCGATAGCTCTCATTCCCAGACAAGAAACGAATTATTGCAATATATTAAAGTGTTATATATTAATTGATATATGGAGAAAGGACCACCCTGATCATTCTATTCTTATCTGTCTGTTCTCCCAGGCATTCTCCAGAATTGACTATTTTTTGGTCTCTGGTTCTTTACTATCCAGAATCTCAAGAAACTGGTACATGCTGCAGACCTTGAAACACTCCACAAGGTGGCGCTTCCAGTCATTCTGGCTTAAAGACCCAGAATATATGGAATTCATTGGGGTACAAATTGTGTTTTGATTATTATTGTGATTATTTTGAAAATAACACAACCAAATATCAGCTGCTGCATGGTGGGAAGCATTCAAAGGCTCTTGAGAGGTCAGCTGATAAGTTTCACAAGCTCTAAACACAAATCTTGGAAGTTAGATCTGGAACACTTAGAAAATAGATAAAAGAAACTGAAACAGACTACTATACAAATCATACAATCATTTAAAGAACTCAATGAACTTAGAGCTAAATGTAATGTTTAATCTCTAAATAAGGCAACTAAAAACTTTAAAGGCATATTGATAAGAGAGCATCTTATAGCCCTGTATGCTGATGATATAATTCTGTTTTGCTCAAGTTTGAAATGGACTGGCATGGAATTTTATTCTTGGATGAAAATGAGAGACAAAACCCTCCAGTTCAAACTCCTTTAATGCTTTCACCTATTTAGGGCTTCAGATCCCCCCTACTGCTGACAAAATTGTTCCCGATAACTACAGTACTCTGACAGATAAGGTTACTCATATTATAAATACATGGACAAATTTAGCTATTTCTGTGATTGGTCAAATAAATATCTTGAAAATGTCAATTTTGCCTAAATTTTTATTTCTTTTCCAACTTGCTCCCCTGCATTCACTTTCATTTACTTCAAAAGCTATTTTCATAATTTATATGGAACAACAAGTATCCCAGGCTCAGGTTGGCTCTGTTGTTTTCCCATAGTATGACAGGTATGGCGCAACTACTAAATCTCAAGTGGTGTTAGAGTGCCGTTCAAATTAGAGCAGGAAGCTTTTATTTAGAGAGAAACCATCCTCCAGCCTGAGTTTCAATAGAATCACACTCAATTAACAGTCTCCTAAACTTGTGTATTTACTTGGCAAACAAGCTAAATGTTACGGTTAGAGGACCGAACCAGTACAGATGATGAACTCATGCTGGGAGCAAGGAACAGAACTGGTTGTGAATGAAAAGATATTTACAATAACTGCATAAATAATATTGCTGCGCTGGGGGTGCCTGCAGAGTGGAGAGTCAGCCCGCTCGTAGCGGAAGAGATTAAGGAGCTGCAGGTTCCCAAGCCAGTCTTGTAAGATAACTGAAATCCTGGAGTATATGGTACTGGAGCTGGGGCCAGGTGGGACGCACAGAGCTGAGAACAGGAACTAGGAGAATGGGGAGAGAGGTGGTGAGCGATTACACTTGTTAACACTGAAGCCTTTAACAACAGACAGTTCACTGAAGGCTTAAAACAGGAATGTTCACAGTTTAGGTAATGTTTGCAGTTCAGGAATTGTTCACAGTTCAAGAATATCTTCAGAGGTCAAAGGTCAGGTGCTGTGCATCTTGTGATGCAGTTTCAATTAAGCATTACTTGACTTTAGACACAACTTGGAAATGTCTTAGTAGTTCAATATCAGAGTTCATACAGTTCTGGGAAAACAGTTCTTGGAAATAGTTCTTGGAACAGTTCTTAGTCATGCACTGTCATAAACAGGGGCAGGGTGAGAACGGGATCTCACAGAACAGAAGGAACATAACTGAAGCGTGGCAGAGCTATGTGCTCTGTAGCTGAGAGCCAGAGAATTTCATAGTGACGTCATGCAGGAATGTGGTGTGGGAGCCAGGAACATGTGCGACAAGGAAGCAGTGCAGGAGAGTGTCTGGGAAAACCAAAAACATCAACGAGCTCTAATACAGAAATTACAGTTGGCCAGGTTACCTTGGAAGAAGCTGCAAAGAGCTCAGATGTCAGAGTGCATGGAAGCGGCAGGAAAAACGAGGTCAAGGTCATGGAAGCTTCACGATCAGGATGCAATGCAAGAATCTGGCAGTGAATGAGCACAAAGCCAGGGTTTAAGTAACCCACTCCTGATGAGACGCAGATAAGCTTCACGTGCGAAGCAGCAGGTGTTCCTCGGCTCTGCAGCATGCCACCTAGAGGGAGGACAGACCAACTACACACAAGAGGTTAAAAAGGGAAGGGGAGAGAGGCAGCCCCAAAGGCTGGCCACAACACTAAAAGCCCTTTTCTGAAAAACACTTTATTAGTTTGGCATACGGTATATGTGGGAGAAATCAATTATCTACACTCAACAAAAATATAAATGCAACACTTTTGGTTTTGCTCCCATTTTGTATGAGATGAACTCAAAGATCTAAAACTTTTTCCACATACACAATATCACCATTTCCCTCAAATATTGTTCACAAACCAGTCTAAATCTGTGATAGTGAGCACTTCTCCTTTGCTGAGATAATCCATCCCACCTCACAGGTGTGCCATATCAAGATGCTGATTAGACACCATGATTAGTGCACAGGTGTGCCTTAGACTGCCCACAATAAAAGGCCACTCTGAAAGGTGCAGTTTTATCACACAGCACAATGCCACAGATGTCACAAGATTTGAGGGAGTGTGCAATTGGCATGCTGACAGCAGGAATGTCAACCAGAGCTGTTGCTCGTGTATTGAATGTTCATTTCTCTACCATAAGCCGTCTCCAAAAGCGTTTCAGAGAATTTGGCAGTACATCCAACCAGCCTCACAACTGCAGACCACGTGTAACCACACCAGCCCAGGACCTCCACATCCAGCATGTTCACCTCCAAGATCATCTGAGACCAGTCACTCGGACAGCTGCTGAAACAATCGGTTTGCATAGCCAAAGAATTTCTGCACAAACTGTCAGAAACCGTCTCAGGGAAGCTCATCTGCATGCTCGTCGTCCTCATCGGGGTCTCGACCTGACTCCAGTTCGTTGTCGTAACCGACTTGACTGGGCAAATGCTCACATTCGCTGGCGTTTGGCACGTTGGAGTGGTGTTCTCTTCACGGATGAATCCCGGTTCACACTGTCCAGGGCAGATGGCAGACAGCGTGTGTGGCGTCATGTGGGTGAGTGGTTTTCTGATGTCAATGTTGTGGATCGAGTGGCCCATGGTGGCGGTGGGGTTATGGTATGGGCAGGCGTCTGTTATGGACGGACGAAGAACACAGGTGCATTTTATTGATGGCATTTTGAATGCACAGAGATACCGTGACGAGATCCTGAGGCCCATTGTTGTGCCATACATCCAAGAACATCACCTCATGTTGCAGCAGGATAATGCACGGCCCCATGTTGCAAGGATCTGTACACAATTCTTGGAAGCTGAAAATGTCCCAGTTCTTGCATGGCCGGCATACTCACCGGACATGTCACCCATTGAGCATGTTTGGGATGCTCTATACCGGCATATATGACAGCGTGTACCAGTTCCTGCCAATATCCAGCAACTTCGCACAGCCATTGAAGAGGAGTGGACCAACATTCCACAGGCCACAATTGACAACCTGATCAACTCTATGCGAAGGAGATGTGTTGCACTGCATGAGGCAAATGGTGGTCACACCAGATACTGACTGGTATCCCCCCCAATAAAACAAAACTGCACCTTTCAGAGTGGCCTTTTATTGTGGGCAGTCTAAGGCACACCTGTGCACTAATCATAGTGTCTAATCAGCATCTTGATATGGCACACCTGTGAGGTGGGATGGATTATCTCAGCAAAGGAGAAGTGCTCACTATCACAGATTTAGACTGGTTTGTGAACAATATTTGAGGGAAATGGTGATATTGTGTATGTGGAAAAAGTTTTAGATCTTTGAGTTCATCTCATACAAAATGGGAGCAAAACCAAAAGTGTTGCGTTTATATTTTTGTTGAGTATACATATATACATATACATATATATATAAACCCCAATTCCAATGAAGTTGGGACATTGTATAAAATGTAAATAAAAACAGAATACAATGATTTGCAAATCCTCTTCAACCTATATTCAACTGAATACACCACAAAGACAAGATATTTAATGTTCAAACTGATAAACTTTATTGTTTTTGTGCAAATATTTGCTCATTTTGAAATGGATGCTTGCAACATGTTTCAAAAAACCTGGGAGAGTGGTATGTTTACCACTGTGTTACATCACCTTTCCTTCTAACAACACTCAATAAGCGTTTGGGAATTGAGGACACTCATGATTGGGTATAAAAGGAGCATCCCCAAAAGTCTCAGCTGTTCACAAGCAAAGATGGGGCGAGGATCACCAACAACTGCATGAAAAAATAGTCCAACAGCTTAAGAACAATGTTTCTCAATATTCAATTGCAAGGAATTTAGGGATTCCATCATCAACAGTCTATAATATAATCAGAAAATTCAGAGAATCTGGAAAACTTTCTACACATACGCAGCAGGGCCGAAAACCAACATTACATCCCTGTGACCTTCGATCCCTCAGGCAGCACTGCATTCAAAACCGACATCATTCTGTAAAGGATCTTACCTCGTGGGCTCAGGAACACTTCAGAAATCCATTGTCAGTTAACACAGTTCGTGTTAACTTCTAGAGTGCAAGTTAAAACTCTACCATGCAAAGCGAAAGCCATACATCAACAGCATCCAGAAACGCCGCCGCCTTCTCTGGGCCCGAGCTCATTTGAAATGGACAGATGCAAAGTGGAAAAGTGTGCTGTGGTCTGATGAGTCCACATTTCAAATTGTTTTTAGAAATCATGGACGTCATGTCCTCTGGACAAAAGAGGAAAAAGACCATCGAGATTATTACCAGTGCAAAGTTCAAAAGCCAGCATCTGTGATGGTATGGGGGTGTGTTAGTGCCCATGGCATGGGCAACTTACACATCTGTGATGGCACCATCAATGCTGAAAGGTACATCCAAGTTTTGAAGCAAAACATGCTGCCATCCAAGCAACGTCTTTTTCAGAGACGTTCCTCCTTATTTCTGCAAGACAATGCCAAGCCACATTCTGCACGTGTTACAGCAGTGTGGCTTCGTAGTAAAAGAGTGCGGGTACGAGGCTGGCCTGCCTGCAGTCCAGACCTGTTGCCCATTGAAAAAGTGTGGCGCATTATGAAGCGCAAAATACGACAACGGAGACCCCGGACTGTTGAACAGCTGAAGTCGTACATCAAACAAAAATGGGAAAGAATTCCACCGACAAAGCTTCAACAATTAGTGTCCTCAGTTCCCAAACATTTATTGAATGTTGTTAGAAGGAAAGGTGATGTAACACAGTGGTAAACATACCACTGTCCCAGATTTTTGAAACGTCTTAAAGGCATCCATTTCAAAATGAGCAAATATTTACACAAATCATTGATTTGCAAATCATTGTATTCTGTTTTTTACATTATAAAGCCGGAACATGCCATTCAATGAGGCGAAGCCGAGTTGAACGGTTTGTTCCAGCTTTAAAAAACCCATAACAAGTACCTTCTATCATAAGGAATTAATGCATTTCCAGACGTCATCTTCCAAAACAAGGGTGTCATGTGGAGAACAGTTTTCATCTGTGATGATGAATCCTGGGAACAGGGCAGATTAAAAGACTTTATTTAATCCATGAGCCGGCTTCTAAAGTTTTAGCTTTCGTTGTTAGCACCACTTCTTCTTCTCCATTTTTTGTAGAAGCGTTACACCACTACATACAGGCCTGGCATATATACTACAGCATTTTCACATGGTTTCACTGGATCTGTGAGAATGGAGACATTTCTTGAATGAAACACTTTTTGAAAATGACAAAGAAAAAGGTTGTATTGGAGAAGTTCAGTTTCAGTGTAGATAAGGCCTTAAAAACATGGGATAAAATTAAATTAAAGTAGTAAATGAGGAATTATTTTCTTGGGGGTGCTATGACAAATCCAGGGGGAGCTCTAGTGCCCCCTAGCCACCCCATGGGGCCGCCCATGCTTTTGTTCATATGGCAGAACTTTTAAAATAAAATTGTGCTATACACTACTTTTGAATTCATTTTGGAATTATGCTTGTAACAATGCGATTAAAATTTTAATCGTTACCCACCTCTAATATATATATATATATAGATAGAGAGAGAGAGAGAGAGAGAGAGAGAGAGAGAGAGAGAGAGAGAGAGAGAGAGAGAGAGAGAGAGAGAGAGAGAGAGAGAGAGAGAGAGAGAGAGAGAGAGAGAGAGAGGTTCCAGCCAAGTAGTAGCAAGAAGCTGGAATAAGAATAACTTCTGGAAATAACTACCAGGCAGTGATTACATTAGCTGTCTTGCCAGCTGATCTCTGAATATCCTCAACTCCCTGATGGCTGCAGTTATTGAGTTGTGTCAAGAACATCTCTATCCACACAATAAAAGAATGTGTTTGGTGTCTTTACTGCAAAACATCATTGCATAAACTAAATGATAAAATGCATTTGGACCAATTTGGTCATCTTACCAAGTTGCTCAGAGTAAAATTTATTATAATAAAAATACTTTCTGAAAACTCGTTTGTTCTGTACTTGCATGCAGCATAATAGTTCAACAGAAATACTATGAAGCGTAACATGAGATACCGTGTAACATATAGGTCAGGCGATCACAAAGAGACGTGAGCCACAGTAAAACTATCGACTAACTAAACTGTACTATGTGTATTATGTGTCCTTATCTATCACATTGCAATGATGCAAGGGTTTGGATAAAAGCCTTCACAACCTGGCATTATTCAGTCTATACTTTTGACATATACGCTGGTAGCAGTAGGCAGACAGGTTATGTGTCACAAAAAGACATCTTTGTACCAAAGTAACTTTGCTATTCACACACTCTTTGAATAGCGCACGTCAGACTTTCCATGACATTTAACAAACAGCCTTGAAGAATCTTTGCTGTCACGACAGCTACATGCAAGAACTTCACAAAACAAATGTCACATTCCAGTTCTATCCAATGGTTTTGTGTGTGTGTGTATGTGTGTGTGTATAGATAGACATAGATATAGATGTAGCTATTAAAGGATTATTAACCAACCGTGAGGTCTGTACAGGGATATATAAGACCGACGTGTTGTAAGTACGGACCGAGCGTTAGGGAGATCTGTGCGAAAAACACAGAGGTCTGATATCCCATACAGACCGAGCAAGCGAGGTTAATAATTTGTTTATTATATGGCTATTATATATAAACACACAAATATGAAAGCTGCTGATGGCTCGTAGTCAGACCTGTTCGCTTCACCTCATGAAGAACTTGCTAACAGATGGTCCGGTCGTTAGCTGGTATGCTTTCAATCTTTGTGTTTTTTCAGATGCTGTTTAGATATTTATGGAGTATGTTCATGTCCGACTTCGTTTTTCTAATCATGTTTTTAACTTTCTGGTTTGTAATGAAAATACGCTTTCTGACCTGTAATAAGCCAATCACAGCGCACGTAGCATCACAGCCATATAATAAATGCGGTTCTGCCATTGTTGGAAGGCCTCTTTGAGAATGGTGTCCAGCTGGGCTGTCACATTCTACATGATGTCTTCTTGCAACTCAAATTCAGTCCCTTTTAGTGTTGTTTTGATCTTGGGGAACAGCCAAAAATCAGACGGAGCCATGTCAGGAGAATAGGGAGCCTGATAAATTGTAGGAGTGTTGTGTTTGGCAAGGAAATCCTGAATCTGCTGAACAGAATGGGTGGGTGCATTGTCATGGTGGAACTTCCAACTTTTCACCATCTGCAGTACACAGCATCGTGAAGGTGATGCTATAAGGACCTCTAGATAATACTGTTTATTAATATTTTGGCCTTCTGGTGCTTACTCATGATGCTCCACCCCATGGAAGTCAGTTTTAAACAAAACAGTCAACATGACTTTGGCATTGCTGCACACCTGCCATTCTTTCTTTGGCCTCAGTGATGTTGGATGTTTCCCTTGGGATGAATGAAATTTGGTTTCCAGTTGTGCCCATAAACCCATGTCTCATCTTGAGCGATGATGATGTTCAGGAAGTCTGGGTCCCTGTTTGCACATTCCAGCATGTCCTTCAAGACTTCTAGACGCAGTTGCTTCAGCTCTTAGCAGGTAGGGTTGCCAACCGTCCCTTGAAAAACAGAATCGTCCCTTATTTGGAAATAAAAGTGTGCGTTCCGTATTGACCTGAAACGGGACGCAGTTTGTCCCGTATTTCTTTGAGAATCAAAAAGTCTGTAAAATGTCAATGGAATTGACTGGCGCTTTATATGGAAACTTACGGTAAATTTGATCCCAGCCTCTCTCCTGCTCTTCACCAATGAGCTGACAGACACGAGCTGACGATACAGAATCACTCTTATCTCATTGGTCGAGGGACATCTGCTCGCAAGAAGATACCGACGTCATGAGCCGACGATGGTCGTCGGACGACCATAGCAGCATGGCTGATACCGACACAGACACCGACACTGCAGATACGCCTACGAACAGCAATGTCTGTAACGTCGTTACTCCTTCTCGAAAAAAAAACTAAACAAAAAAGAAAGCAAAAATACATGGGCAAATGGGAAAAGGTGCGCGACAACAGCTATAAGTATTGTAAGTATTGTTTACTTTTTCAGACTTTCACTGTTACATTGTTTTGCATTATTTTTTTTATTTTTTTTTGTTAATTCATACACTTTTATAACAATAACATGACAGAGAAAGATTTATTTTTAAAGACATTTTTTATACTTTGAAGCAGGACAGGATGCTCATATTGAAATTGTAAGTGAAAATTTATTTTGCACTAAAAATAAATTGCTAAATAATAATTTGTTTTCTGCATGTTCATATCATAACAAATGCATGTGTGCATCTTCTTAAATTTAGGGTCAAGTCAATAGTCAAATGGTTAAAAATCGTTTCACACACACGCTGGGAAGGGTGAAGGCAATGGTCAGTTGGCCGGTCCATGGAAATAGAGACTGGAATGGACGTCACGTGACTAGCGGCGTGCCCCTCGGCGGCCATTACTGAGGGTGGAGAGAGACCTTGATCCTGTTAAACAGAAGCGATATGAAAAAAAGGCAGCCAGTGCTTCATCATCAACTGCACGAACCACAAAATCAAATTCTCCAATGCTAAAATGAACTGTACAAGAGCCTTAATGTAATTATGTAAAACAAATGTCTATTTTAAAGTCGTTATGCCGCAATTTAATGTCAATATACTGAGACTATAACTCAATGCCATAATTTCTTTTAATTAAGCTGCGTTCACATGCGGAAACAAAAATGTTTAAATATATTTATGTATATATACTTGCAGCTGTTGTTTAATCTGATATGTACATGGTGGTCACAGCAGGCATTTAAATTTGAACAGTGTGGTTGGAGGGGATGGAGGAGGTACTTTTTACCCTGACTGAGGGTCAAAAGTCATAAATTCTGAATGGCTTTATATCTACAAGCCAAAAGCTTGCTGAATCTTGCAAATGGTTTCCACTTGGTTATCATCGAGCTTTTGGCAAAATTTGATCCAATACCTTTGCTCAAGTCATTCTGTCATATCATAGAATATCAGAAACTAATGGTTGCTCAGTGCACATGTTTGCGCTAACGCTGACTGCTGGTGACTGATGCACTCTGCGGGTCGGAAAAAAATTCATGCATGCGCAAGAAGGTTTCCTACACCTCCCCACCAAACAACTCACACACTTCATTTCTTTCATGCTTCATTTGGCAATTTATTCATGCCCCTCATATTATATATATATATATATATATATATATATATATATATATATATATAATATATTATTATATATATATATCATATATATATATATACACGCGAGGTCTGTTAGAAAAGTATCCGACCTTTTTATTTTTTTCAAAAACCATATGGATTTGAATCACGTGTGATTGCATCAGCCAAGCTTGAACCTTCGTGCGCATGCGTGAGTTTTTTCACGCCTGTCGGTTGCGTCATTCGCCTGTGAGCAGGCTTTGCGTGAGCAGTGGTCCACCCCTCTCGTCGGATTTTTATTGCGAATAAATGTCTGAACGATTTGGAGCTTTGCTGCATCAAATTTTTCCAGAAATTGTGAGAGACCTCCAGGCAGGGCCGCTGCTAAGGTTTTGGAGGCCCTAAGCATAACTGGTCACGGAGGCCCCCCCCCATCCCCATACAAGAGAACCCCCCCCCCCCCCACACACACACACACACACACACACACACACACACAAAAGTTCTACTCAAACCGTTACTATTTATTAAAGCATTTAAGTTTAGCATTTAAAGCTACATCAGATCAGCAAAGCCAGCGCAACCTAGCTTAAGCAGCACCACTGAACATTAAGTAATCAAAACAATTTAAACCTTTAACACGTACTTACCAGCAAGGGATGCACGGGCATCATCTTTTTGTTTCTTTTTCCTCCGTTTTTCAGCTCCAGACTCCTGCTGTCGCTTCATTGTTTAATTGTGGCATAGTGGCAACTTGTCGTCTCGTGTCAGAATCAAATGTGGGCTAGCAATGCTACTTCAGTTAGGCGCAGGGTTGCCAGATTGCGTGTTTTCCCATCCAATTGGTTTGTTTAGGGTAAAAATATGGCACTGGACGAGTTTTTGTATAGAATTGCCACACACATTTTAAAAATCAGTTCAAATTGCGCAGGATTTAGTGCCTCCATGCATTTTTGAGCATTTATTGGACTGGAAATCGTCACATCTGGCAACCCTGGTTAGGCGACACAGCGAACAGAGAAAGACGCAAACAGGGCTGTACCATTTCAGGGAATCGGGGCGGGGGTGGATGGGGGCTTTATATTAGGCAAAAAAAACTGTTAATTTGCCCCAATTAAGTAATGGGGTAGGGGCCTACACAATGTTTAAAGACAAAAACGATGGGCCTATTCATAAATAATTCATATTGATTTTGAAATGTAATAATCAGTGTTGCCACAGTTACTTTGATAAAGTAATCCAATTACTGATTACTCCTTGAAAAAGTAACTTAGTTACTTTACTGTTTACTCAATTGTAAAGGTAACTAAGTTAGATTACTAGTTACTTTTTTAGTTACTTTCCCAAGCTGCCGACAACAACCCTCTGCCACCTCAACATGACAATGATACCTGTTTTGCCAAAACTCACTTTATAGTCACCCTTTCTTGATTTCAATGAAAATAAATACTTGTTTTATAAAAAGTAAAATAATCTTTCTTGACCTCATATTTAACTGTTGACAGCACTGTAACAGTAAAACTTGCAATTTCTAACCTACATTGTTTATAAATGTAACTATTAAATTCTAACATTTTTCTAACATTTAAATTCTCTATAAACATTTTACTTGTCAAAATTATTATTATTTTAAGTACTATTAGTAGTTGTAGTAAAAAAAACGGCTTCAAAACTGGACCTTTAATCTGGGGTGTTGTGGGGGAGGGGGGCACATCCCTCCCCCACGCCCCCATTCCATCTGGATTCGCCCCTGCTTTGGCGTTTGAGCACAAAGAATGGATAACATTTATTTATGCAGAAAACATGACCAGATTTACAGGTAATAAAGTTTTATTGTGTTTTCACATCATGTGGTCCTCAGAAAGAGTGTTTAGGTGCATTTGAGTGGAAAATAGTGTTAGTTGTTGACACGTCGCGGAGGATCAGCTGTTTTTAAGGAGACGATACGGAGCGGCTCAGCTCAGAATTCTAAATAAAGGAGGAAAAAAAAACATAAAAATGTCTTTGTAAAGCTCAGTGCAGGTGTGCTGTTTTTGTTGTGAAAGTGTAGGAACACGGACCCACAACAGGGGGCGCAAATGAACGGACAATGGAGAAGGTAAATAACAAGGTTTTACTGTTGTGAAACGTGCACAACTAATACAACAATCGACAATTTGGGGTTAAGCCGAATTCCACTGGTGTCGTGTGGGCAGGCTCGAAGGTAGGAGACGTCCATCCACGTCGAACCGGAACCACCCGGATTTCCTCTGCCACCGAACCCTGGAAGTACTGGAACCGCCAAGTCCCGAATTCCCAGGTGGCCACTGCCTCCGCTCGTCGGATCCGGTACTGCTGGCAAGAGAACAGCAAACACACAGGTGTGGATGCGGCTGCACCCAGTAACACAGAGAGGGGAGAAGCCGCCTCCACCTCACGTCAAAAATACTGCAGGAAGGTGAGTACTTATCCGAAGCAACGGCTTCTTGTAGACAGCTGTCCTGCAATGCTCAACAAGAAAGACAATATAATAATGTACGAAGTACAGCAGAGAACGTTACCTCTATCTTAAGGCGATATCTCGGCACTGAGGTGGAGACGCCGTCCTGCTGATATACCTCCGTGCTGAGTGGAACAGCTGTGTCCAGTGATGGGTGACAGCTGTCACCCTGGCTGCTCCCGTAAGGCGGCAGCGCCCTCTGGTGCCTGGAGCCCGCACTCCAGGCAGGGCGCCCTCTGGTGGTGGTGGGCCAGCAGTACCTCCTCTTCAGCGGCCCACACAACAGTTTTCACCGCACTTTAAGAGATGAGGACGAGTCGTAGCTGATGAAAAGCTCACAGCTCGCTTAAAGTGGGCAGTTCAGTCGAACCCCGACCCCCTGCTCACTGACCAAGTTTAATGCTGCTGTCGACCCACAATGCAAAAATAATAGTAACGCACAGTGACTTGGAGAAGTAACTTTAATATGATTACTCATTTGGAAAGATTAACGTGTTAGATTACTCGTTACAAAAAAAGTGGTTAGATTAGAGTAACCGGCATCACTGGTAATAATGTAATAATTTCAACACATTTTTCAGTCAATTGGAGGCCCTGCAAACTAGTGCAACATGGTTGGTGCCCCACGGAGGCTGCGTAGTCTGCTTATGCCGAACGGCGGCGCTGCCTCCAGGTGGTAACCATTCGGAAAATTCAAATGGCTTTGAGGGACAATTTTATGGGGATTACACAGATTAACACAACCGGTTTAAAGACCGCCCACAGCTGCTGAGAGCGCGCTGTGCTCCGAGCGCCGATAGACAGGCTTAAACAACCAGATCATTTCCAACGTGAAGGCTTTGTTGATCCGGGACGTCGTCTGACTTACACAAAAATGGCAGGAGACGTGGACATCAGTACTTTTTCGGCACATTCCACTGTTACAGGAGTTTTTTCATGGAAAGAAAAGCGGACGGATGCGCCACTGTGCCGCTCATGGCGTGGGACAAAACCACCTCCGTGTTGGTCTCACAGGACGGCTTTGAGATGGCTTTCAGACGGCTGTCAGTGGGTTTTCAGTCGTGTGACTAACCGAGAAATTGTGGATGAGCCTGAACATGCCAGAACATGTCCTGTGAGGCTTCATCACTGCGTTGCTTTGCGCCATGCGGCTCCACCGCGACGCGCAGAATTCCTCCGCACGTCTGTCTCAATGTGCCGAAAAAGTGCTGATGTTCACGTCTTCCGCAATTCCTGTGCTAGTCAGAGGAGGTCCCGGATAAAACACAGCGTCCAGTTTAGAAATGAACGGCACATTCCACTGTTACAGGAGTTTTTGTCATGGAAAGAGGAGCGGAGGAATTCCGCGCGTCGCGGTGGTGCCGCATGGCGCAAAGCAATGCCGTGATGAAGCCTCACAGGACATGTTCTGGCATGTCCAGCTCATGCACAATTTCTCGGTTAGTCACACGACTGAAAACCCACCGACAGCCGTCTGAAAGCCATCTCAAAGCCGTCCTGTGAGACCAACACGGAGGTGGTTTTGTCCCGCGCCATAGCGGCACAGTGGCGCATTCGTCCGCTTTTCTTTCCATGAAAAAAACTCCTGTAACAGTGGAATGTGCCGAAAAAGTACTGATGTCCACGTCTCCTGCCATTTTTGTGTAAGTCAGACGACGTCCCGGATCAACAAAGCCTTCACGTTGGAAATGATCTGGTTGTTTAAGCCTGTCTATTGGCGCTCGGAGCGCGGCGCGCTCTCAGCAGCTGTGGGCGGTCTTTAAACCGGCTGGAGCACTCCTTAATCTGTGTAATCCCCATAAAATCGTCCCTCAAAGCCATTTGAATTTTCCGAATGGTTACCACCTGGAGGTCTCTCACAGTTTCTGGAAAAAAATTGATGCAGCAAAGCTCCAAATCGTTCAGACATTTATTCGCAATAAAAATCCGACAAGAGGGGTGGACCACTGCTCACACAAAGCCTGCTCACAGGCGAATGACACAACCAACAGGCGTGAAAAAACTCACGCATGCGCACGAAGGTTCAAGCTTGGTTGATGCAATCACGTGATTCAAATCCATATGGTTTTTGAAAAAAATAAAAAGGTCGGATACTTTTCTAACAGACCTCGTATATAAGCTTCTTTTAACAGTTTTCTATAAATGAACATATGCATCTTCAAAGGATATGAGATTTGATTTGATTTTGGAAAATGTTGACACAATTTGATTTTCTTTTCTCAGTGTGTACTCAATAACAAGCACATCTCCTCATTAGCATATCTTTCATATCACCATGTAAATAAGAGTTATTTTTCCCCTCACACTGACCTTTTTTCCCCCACAAACACTGATACAGGCACATAGTCTAAATTTAGCCCAGCTGCAGCGACTCCTCGAGGTCCCATCTGATGTGGCCTCGCCTACACGTTGATTCTCTACACAGAGCCACCCGGTCGGGTTTGCTGTCAGCTGTTAATGTTCATCCACCTGGGAATCTGTCATCAGCTGTGCTGTTAACTACCTTCCTGTTTCTGTTCTGTTGCCTTTAACCTGCTGTTTGCTTGGCTCACACTGAGGCAGTGTTACCTTTCCTTGGGTGCCGTGTTGCTGTCAGCTTCACTGACATCGTGAGAGACTTATCTTTTAGCCATTTTATTTTATATGAAGCTGCCTGACCACCTGTATTGTGTCCACGGGCCATTGACAGCAGTGGCCTTTCAGATGCTGTAGACCTCTTATGTCTGAGGTGTGGTTCTCAGTGGGTATTAGCGCACCAGGGTTGTGAGCTTACTTTAAAAATGCATTTCAAGTCAATTAGTGATTAGCTTTTTTTAAAATGTGGTCAGAATATCCGTCAGCTCCACACTTGTTCTTTTGTGTGCTCCTCAAATACTGTAAGTCATATTCAGCTAATATTTTATGAATTTGTCACACTAGTCTTCTACCGTATGAAGAAGAAGATGATATAAGATAAGATGCCGTTATTGTCACTATACTCAAGATACAGTGTGATTTCAAACATTCACAGATTCCATAGCAGGAGGCAGATGAGAGTCTACAACTCCCCCTGTACAGGACACCAATCCATCACAGGTTACTTCCCAAGCCTAGGCCAGTACCCATTTAAACATGAAGTATTTTATCCAAAGCTACAAACAGGTAGCATGACTTAAAATCAATCCAAGGCCTACATAGGGAGACCTGAGGGAGCTGAGGTGGAGGCTGGATTCCTGCAGGTACCTCGGGCTGTGGCTGGACAGCAAACATGGACTGGACAACAACCCACAGCAGCCATCTGTACAGGAAGGGACAGAGCAGGTTGTCCTTCCTGAGGAGATTGTGGTCGTTTAACATCTGCAGGAAACTCCTGTATGTGTTCTACTCGTCTGTAGTAGCCAACATCCTGTTTTACAGTGTGGTGTGCTGGGGGGCAGCACATTCAAGAAGCACACATCCAGGCTTGACAAACTGATCAGGTGGGCTGGCTCAGTGGTTGGCATGAAGCTAGAGTCTCTGGTAAATGGACTGCATTATATAGTGCTTTTCCATCTGCATCAGATGCTCAAAGTGCTTTACAAATACTGGTGATGGTGTCAGAGAAGAGAACACTGGACAAACTGCTGGACATTATGGACGATGCCAGTCACCCTCTGCACAACGTCATCAGCAACCAGAGGAGGTCTTTAGCCACAGACTGCTCCTTCCCAAGTGCAGGAGCAACAGACAGAAAAACTCCTTTGGCCCTCAGGCCATCAGACTGTACAACTCCTCACTCAGGGGGAGGATGAGTAACAGGAAGACAGAGGACACGAAGGAGAGGAACAGTAGTAGCCAGTAAACCACTAGCGAGTAGTATTTGTGGATTTATATGTATATTTGCAATTTTTTTTACTTTCAGTTTTGATACTCTGTGTGCTGCTATGCAATGCTGTTGGAACCTCAATTTCCCTGAGGGAGTCTTCCCAAGGGATCAGTAAAGTTCCAGCTAATCTAATCTAACATATCTCATTAAGCTATGTACTCTACTTTCTGTACGGGTCTATAAGTGCTATATGGGGCCCTTCAGCTCATTGGTGTCAGTACTTATCCCAGATTCCATAATGTGAAGCGTATAGAGTCTACATCCCTCCCTGGACAGGATGCCAGTCCGATGCAGGTTACTATCCCAGCCAAAACCAGCACCCATTTACAGCTGGGTGAACTAAGACAACGCAGAATAAATACCCTGGTAGCGTGACCTAGAATCAAACCCAGGTCTACTTATTATCTTATCTATCTTATCTTACGACAATGCCACTGCTTTTGTCCTCCTTTGTAGATTGTTATTGTTTGTTTTTATAATGAATGTGGTCATAACAGTTCAAGTATCTTATGGTCACGTCTCTGCTCTCCGGACTTATGATCGTGGCTTTTTTTTTTTTTTTGCCATAAAAGAGTCAATGGAGTCCTTTTTTAGTGACTGGGGAAAGTACAGTCAAACGTTTCCTCCACCGTTTATCTTTTCATCGGACTCACCCGAGTGCTTGCTGCTGTTTCGAACTCCGGGTAGGAGGAAGAGGAGGATGAAGCGAGGCGTTTGGTCCGGCGTCCAGATCTGCGGGCCGCCATGCTGGATCACCGGTGTTTACGGGCGATTCCTCTCCTCAAGGCGTGCTGTGTGGTCGGTGCGTCCTCGTCGCCCTCTGCCGGAGTCTTCACGGCCGGTGTTCCAGAGCTAGTGGGACGCTGGAGTTGGGACCGCTGGAGAATGTCACCTTTGTGTCTTCTAGTGTCTGCACCTGTCAGCCGGCATGTGGCTTCCGGACGCGACTGGAGACCATGTAGCTGCGTCACGTGCCTTCGTCCAATCCCGCTATGCCCCGCTGATGTAAAGACTGTGATGTCACCCTCGTCTGGGATGGGACTGTTGAATGTCTGCTCAGTTGCAAACAAATCTTTTTCCCTGAATGAACTTTTTATCAGGCGTAACTTGGATTTTTTGTTCCTCACGGAGACATGGCAGAGAGAAGGGGAGTTTATTCATTTAAATGAACTTTGTCCTGATGGATGCTCTGTTTTTGGGATGCCCCGCCCCTCTCGTCGAGGAGGAGGTCTCGCGGTGGTCTTCAGGAACAGCTTCACTTGCAAAGTGATGAACACTCAAACCTTTCCCTCCTTTGAATCACAGGTGTTTAAAGTTGATTCTGCTGACTCTTGTTATTGTGTGCTGATTTATCGCCCTCCTGGACACGCTGCTGTCTTTTTAAAGGACTTTAGTGACTTTTTATCAGTTGGAAAACATTTTAATTATTGGTGATTTTAATATTCATGTTGATGATAGCACTTCTTCCACTGCAATGGAACTTTTAACATTGAGACTTTTAATTTTGAGCAGCATGTTTCTGGTCCCACACATATCAGAAAGGTCACACTCCTGACTTGTTTTTTTCTCTTGGCTTTAATGTTGCCAACCTCTGTATAGAGGATGTTCACATGAGCGACCATTGGTGTGTTTTATTTGATTTTTCTTTCACTCCTGAGCCTGTGCGATCTGAGATTAGGTCTCAGAGACGCATCATCACTGAGAACACTGCAGCTGGTTTCTCAGCCAGGTTTGACTCTAAGCTGTTCATGGAGTGTCATAATGTGGACAGCCTTCTTCACACTTTCAGCGGTCATTGTGAATCCATTTTGGATGAGGTTGCACCATTTAAATCTAACTTGTTGACTAAGAAGTCCATAAGTCCTTGGCTTAATGACTGTATCCGAGATTTGAAGCGACTGTGTCGGAAAACTGAGCGTTTGTGGAAGTCTTCTAAACTTGAGGTCCATAGGTTCACCTCAGGGAACTTATGTCCTCTTAAATGAAATGATAAAAAATGCCACATCTGAATATTTTTGTCAGCTTATCATTTTAAATAAGAAAAAACCCCAGGTGCTGTTTGACACTATCAGCTCTATTGTGTGTTCTGTTGCTCCATTAACACCTGTATCCTGTAAAGCTGACAGCAATGGTTTCCTTAAGTTTTTTTTGTCTGCAAAATTCAGGACATCAAAGCTACTCTCCCACTGTATACATACTGTGTCCCTGATGTTGTTGAGCCTGCTCCTTGTACATGGTCCTTTTTTAATCTTGTAACACAGGCTGATAACCAGCTTTGATAACCAGGATGAAGCCCTCTGTATGTCATTCTGATGCTCTACCATGTAAACTCCTTATTAATGTGTTTGATGTCATTGGCCCCTGGGTTACCAAGTTGATAAATGTCTCCCTGTCTTCTGGTGTATCCCCCAGCTCTTTTAAACATGCATTTGTGGAACCACTTCTCAAAAAGTCTAATCTGGACCCTTCTAATCTGAAAAACGTCCGACCTATCTCTAAACTTCCATTCCTGTCCAACGTCTTGGAGAAGGTGGTTTATGATCAGTTAATTTCTTTCTTAGTGACTTCCAACATGTTTGACACTTATCAGTCTTGTTTCCCGCAGGCATCACTCTACAGAAACCGCCCTACTCAAAGTATCTAGTGATGTTTTGATGACTGCGGATTGTGGAAAATGCACCGTTCTAGTCCTATTAGATATCTCCTCCGCATTTGACACTGTTGATCATAAAATCCTGCAAACAAGACTGCAGTTCAGTCAGTTTGTCAGGGACCGTTCTAGCATGGTTCATCTCTTATTTGTCAGGTCGTAGCTTTAGTGTCACTGCAAATCAGATCATTTCTGACTCTGCCAGTTTGATGTGTGTTGTACCCCAGGGTTCTGTTTTGGGCCCAATTTTGTTTTTGCTCTATGTTTTCCCCTTGGGAAAGATTATTTAGGAGTTTGCTGATGTTTGTTATCATTTATTTGCTGATGACATCCAAATTTACTGCTCATTTAAAGCCTCTGAGATCCAAAAACTGGACTCTCAGCTGAACTGCTTTGAGAAAAAAAAAAAACAATGGCTCGGCGCAAATTCCCTGCAGTTAAATTTGGATAAAACCGAAGTGCGGGTGGTTGCCACCGATGATGTCATTCCGGGGATTAAACAGTATTTAGGTCTTTTGAGCTCCTCTGCAAAATCTAGCCCGAGAAACCTAGGTGTTATCTTTGATAAAGAAATGTCATTTGAGTATCATTCCAAACAGCTAATGAAAAAACTGTTTCTACCACTTGAGGAAGATTTCCAAACTCAGATCAGTTGTTTCAAAAGATGATCTTGAGTTGATTATTCATGCATTTGTATCTTCTCGTTTGGACTACCGCAACAGTTTGTTTTCCTGCCTGAACAAAAAGGAGCTGTCCCATCTGCAGCAGGTCCAAAATTCTGCAGCAAGGTTGCTGTCCCGCTCAAACAGAAGGACTCATATTTCTCCTATTTTAAAGTCTCTTCATTGGCTCCCAGTGTCGTTTCGTTTCCATTTTAAAATCCTAGTGTTGACTTTTAGAGCTTTGCATGGCCAGGCTCCCTCCTACATTAGAGAGCTGTTATGTCCCTACGCTCCCACTCGGAGCCTGAGGTTAGTGGATCAGAACCTCCTGAGGGTCCCTCGTACCCACATTAAGACCCGAGGAGATCGCTCTTTCCAGGCCATTGCGCCGAGGCTCTGAAATGATCTCTCTCGTTGGGCTCTGTTGATGTTTTTAAGAGCAGACTTAAAACCCATCTGTTTCTCCAGGCATTCAAACCTTAGTAGTGTGAGGGCTGTTTTATGACCACTGTGTCTTAGTGCAATTTTATTGTGATGTACATTTTATTTTTCTCAGAATTTTTAATGTGTGTGTGCCTTTTGTGAAGCACCTTGTGACTTCCCTTCTCTGTAAAAGGTGCTAAATAAATAAACATTACTTACTACTTATTGGTGAGCCAACTCCTTATCCCACTGATCTATCTATTCTCATTTGTACATAAATCTTCCTGAAAATTAACAACTTTCCTTCCAGGGTCCAGTCAGACCTTAGTGAGTATTACAACCTCAATTCCAATGAAGTTGGGACGTTGTGTGAAATGTAAATAAAAACAGAATACAATGATCTGCAAATCCTCTTCAACCTATATTCAATTGAATACACCACAAAGACAAGATTTTTAATATTCAAACTTCATTAGAATTTGGGTTGTACACTTCTGTCCATCCACTTTCATTACTTGTAACCACTTTTATCAAATATATATTTGCAAAAATGAATAATGTGTAATTCCTTTTGTGTGTCTTCAAGGAAAAATGAATGTTTCAGTTGGGTGTAATGGTGCTGTATGTAGTGCTGATCCCCCAGGTGTTGCACAAAAGCATTATTTTAGAAGTATATTTGTATTTTTCTGTTGTAATATTTGTAGAAGTCAATAAATATGTATTGTTGACTTTGCATTTATTTGTACTTTATAATTAAAAATCACCCCAGTGTTTTAGAAGAGAGAGCTGTTTTTTCCAAATATGTTTTGTGGCTGCAGAAGATTTGTGGAAGATGGGAAAATAATGGCTCTTTTGACAGCTGAGGTTACAGACCCCTGCTCTAAAGGGTGGGTAAAATTATACCTTACTCCTGAAGTGGCATGGAGTGACCTGTCTTATGATTTGGCACTATATAAATGAACTGAACATTAAAATTGAACCATGGACCAGTTCATAGTACATTTAGATTGATTAAGGGATCTTTGCACCACTCTATTACTTGAATTGATTTTCAATTTCTGTCAGTTAATTGTTGTACTCCAAGTGAACACTGCAGCGCAGGTGGCTCAGTGGATAAGAGTTGGCTTGCCAACATGGAGTTTTGGGTTCAAATCCTGCTTGTGCTACCTGTCCGTGTCCTTGGACAAAGAACATATTCTGCATTGTCTCAGTCTGTCCAGCTGTAAAATGGGTACCAGCCTTGGCTGGGAATTAATGTGTGATGGACTGGTGTTCCATGTAGGGGGAGTTATGGACTATTGTCCACGTCATGCGACAGAAACTGGAGATTAGCACCAGCCTGACAGGCTTCAGGGTCCATAAGGACTTATTACTTTTATTTTTACTGACCTGTGTAAACACACATCAGGGAGCTTTGGTGGCTGCTGTCTTTTGTGCATTCTGACAGATTAGCACTAATCCTTGAATGATCTAGAAATCTTTTCACGTGCATCCACTTCTTGATTGCACAGTGCTGTGCACATGGCACACTCCAGTTTAAAGACTAAGACAGACACAATTCTGTTTCATTGATGTCATGTTCAGACAGCAATTCAATTCAATTTATTTCATTTATATAGCGCCAAATCGCAACAAAGTTGCCTCAAGGCGCTTCACACAAGTAAGATCTAACCTTACCAACCCCTAGAGCAGGGGTGTCCAAACTTTTTGCAAAGATGGCCAGATTTTTCAAGGTGAAAATGTGTGGGGGCCGACCATTCAGCCTGACATCCTTTGAACCATTAACATTAAATGCATATTAACTATTTTATGGAATTTTTATTGCAAATGGCATACATTTGATTTCTTCACACAGAACCCAAATAATTCTAAAGAAGTTTTTAACCAAAATGACTCAATGCCTTGGGGTTCCCCCGGAGGAGCTGGGGGAGGTGTGTGGATCGGGAGGTCTGGGCGGCTTTGCTTGAGCTGCTGACCCCATGACCCGACTCCGGATAAAGTGGAAGAAAATGGATGGATGGATGGATGGATGGATGGATGGATGGACTCTGCCTTTCACATTTGAAGAGCACAAAAAATTAAGAAAAAGTCTGTCTCAAAAAAAAAAAAAAAAAAAAATCTGTCAGGAAGATTAAACATTTCTAGGCTAATTTGAAACATTACACTACATTCACTAATAAATTCTCACTGTAAACTTCGAAATTCAAAACGTGAACAGGAAAATAACACAAACAGTTGTCTTATTCAGAAGTACAAAACATTGAGGGCCATATTGTATCACTCATTCTTTTGGTTTTCAATTGACCATCAAAAAAACAAAAAAACAAACCTAAAATACGAGGTTTATTAGAAAACTAACCGGCAGTTTTATAAAAAAAAAAAAACTATATGGATTTGAATCACATGCGATTACACCAGACATGCTTGAACCCTCGTGCACATGCGTGAGTTTTTTCACACGTGTCGGTGACGTCATCCGCCTGTGGGCAGGCTTTGAGTGAGCACTGGTCCAGCCCTCTCGGCTGAAATCCTTTGTCTGAGGTGCTGCTGGAGACGGCGCGCGTTGCTTTATCAAAATTTTTTCAGTACCTGTGAAGGATATCCGAGTGGACACTATTCGAGAAATTCAGCTGGTTCTCGGTGAAAGGTTTAACGGCTCACAAAGCAGATCGGCGCAGCGTGGTCAGAGGTGGCGTCCGTCTGGCTGTTTCGAGCTGAAAACATCCTAATTTAAGGCTCTGTTCACCCAGGACGTCGTCAGAGAACAGAGACGTTTCAGAAGAAGTCGGCATGAGGAGTTTATGCGGACATTCCACTGTTAAAGGAGATTTTGTAATGAAAGAACGTGCGGGCAAATTCGCCAAGTCAGTTCCGTGACGCCGCCGCAAATCCGTCTGCGCCGCGACAGGAAAAACACCTCCATGTTGAAAACCATTTGTAAAATTCAGGCGGCTGTTGATGGCTTTCAACAAGTGAGTATCTGAGAAATTGTTTAACAGCTGGGCATGTTCCAACTTGTCCGTTAAGGTTTCCAATGGAGGTGTTTTTCCTGTCGCGACCCCCCACGGTCGGGTCCGGCCCGACATGCGAATCTGCCCACACGTTCTTTCATTACAAAATCTCCTTTAACAGTGGAATGTCTGCATAAACTCCTCATGCCGACTTCTTCTGAAACTTCTCTGTTCTCTGACGATGACCTGGGTGAACAGAGCCTGAAATGTGGAAGTTTTCAGCTTGAAACAGCGAGACGCCGCCGCCTCGGAGCGCAGATCGCCGTCAGGCGCCGTGGGCCATCCTTAAAGCGACAGACCAAAATCTCTCATCAGCCGTTAAAATTTTTACCGAAAACCAACTGAATTTATCGAATGGTGTCCACTCAGTTGTGCCTTACAGTTTTGAAAAAAATTTGATCAAACAAAGCAGCAGTCTCTGAGCCATTCCTAAACAATGAAAAAATCGACAAGAGGGTGGGCCACTCCTCACTCAAAGACTGCCCACAGGTGAATGACGTAACCAACAGGCGTGAAAAAACTCTCGCATGCCCACGAGGGTTCAAGCATGTCTGATGTAATTACACGTGATTCAAATCCATATGGTTTTTGAAAAAAATAATAAGGTCGGATACTTTTCTAATAGACCTCGTATGCTACTTGATTAGGAATCAGATATCAAAAACAAAAAGGTTGTGGTTTTCATTATTTCAATTTTAGACGCAGCTCAAAAATACGAAATGGAAAAACAGGCAGCTGGACCGAATTTGATTTTAATATTTAATTTGTCGGGTTTACAGGACCCACTTTGATTGTCAACTGAAAAACAAAAGAACAAATGATACACAGATTGACATGACTCAGTGCATATTCATAACTGTGGTTTTGATAATCACAAAAAAAAATCAATTCAGTGAGATTTTATAATTTATTCACCTCAGAAGACTAAAATAACTTGTCTTACCGGCACTAATGTGATGGGTGATGTTGAGATCTGGACTGCAGTAAATAGGCCAGGTCTGGCTCGAAAACAGTGATTTTGATTCGCAAGATGTCACACAGGTGAGAATCACTTAGTCTCATCCTCAGGCGGTTTTTGTTAATGTTCATAATTGAGAATGTCTTCTCACACAAGTATGTCGAGCCAAACAAGCTCAGCATTTTCTTTGCAAATGTTTGAATCTCTTGGAACCTGCCTTTATCCAGCTGGCGGTAAGAGTTCACAAGCGGGAGCTGCTGGTTCAGACTGCGACACTCGGTGTCAGACTGCAGCTTGATGAGCTCCAGCTGCAGGTGGTCTGGAGCGTCATTGGGGTCCACGGAGACAGGAGAGGAAAAAGCGTGATCTCCTTTTCAATAGAGGCAAAATTCTGAAAGTGGTGTTGAAACTCCTCAGCCAGAGATAAGATGTCTGCTGCATACGTCCTCATTTGCGCACTGATATTGTTCTGAGAAAAACTGGTCATTATTTCCTGCAGTGATGGGAAATGTGTGGTATTGGGCTGTATTTGTGCCTTTTGAAAAGTTGCAGTCTTTGATGCGTGTATACAGTTACCTTACAACTGCATTTTGCCCCAGAAGGCTCATGTTCAGCACGTTCAGATGTCTTGTTATATCAACTAAAAATCCAAAATCAAACAGCCAAACAGGGTCACATAGTTCTAGCATCGGTTGTCCTTTTTTTGCCAAGAATTGTCCGTTTTCCTCCCTAAGAGAGTAGAAGCTCTGCAGTGCAGACCCCGACTGAGCCATCTAACCCCTCGCTCACACTGCCTCCGGTGTTACCATTGTGGGGTACGGATGCGGGACCCGCAGAGAATCCAAGTCATTAAAAAGATACAAACCTCCCTCAGTGGCCACGGAGCTCTGCGGCTGCGGTTACCGAAACCCTGCGGCGCTGTGGATTTTTCCGCAAGAAGTCTATCCTTGCTGGCTGCCAGAGAACTCTGCATCAAAACAGCGAGCATAGTCTCTGGACCTGCCTCGCTCTCACTGCCTCTGATGCGCTTACCGAGTCTGCAGGCTCGGTAAGCGCCGCAGCGGGCCACTCACACAGCCTCCCTGCTGTATGGAGCTGCGGCGAACTCCAGCAACAAGCAGCCCGCAAGGATAGACTTCTTGCAGAAAAATCCGCAGCGCCGCAGGGTTTCGGTAACCGCAGCTGCAGAGCTCCGTGGTCACTGAGAGAGGTTTGTATCTTTTTAATGACTTGGATTCTCTCCGGGTCCTGCATCCGTACCCCGCAATGGTAACACCGGAGGCAGTGTGAGCGAGGGGTTGCTGGAGTTGGCCGCAGCTCCGTACAGCAGACAGGGAGGCGGTGTGAATGGCCCACTGCAGCGGAGTAATGAGAGCGAGGCCATACGTTGTTGTGATACACGACATCTCCATATTCAGCCTGGATGTCGAGTAGAAACTGTTGAAACTGGTGGTGGCACAGAGCTTTGGAGCAAATATAAAAAAATAATTGCCGTTATCACCGGTTTCATAACATGATCATATTTCACATGTTTGGCACAGAGAACCTGTTGATGAATAATACAGTGGAGTTTTATAGCTTTGCCTCTTTCTTCGCTGACTTTGTTACAGACTAGAGTTGATAATCCACTTCGCTCACCAGCCATGGCAGGTGCGCCATCAGTAATAATCCCAGTGACTTTATTCCACGGTAATTTCTTGTCATCTACGGCGGAACAAGCAGAAATAAATAAATCCATTCCTTTTGTTTGGTCCTTAAGGCTCTGGAGGTCAAGTAGCTCTTCACTCACGTTCATTTCATTGGCCACTCCTCTAAAAAAAAAAAAATCAGTAACTGAGCGGTGTCCGATGTATCTGTGCTCTCGTCGCAGGCTAAAGAAAAAAAGTCAAACTCTGCTCCTTTTGCCTCTAACTGTCTCTTAATATTAGATGAAACATCTTCAATTCTCCTTTCCACAGTGTTACGAGCCAGGCAGACATTGGCAAACCCTTGCTTCTTCTCAGGATAAATTATCTCTGCCATTTTCATCACGCAGTCTTTAATAAATTCACCCTCAGTAAAAGGTTTGCAGTGCTTGGCAGTCAGCGTTGCCACCTCATAGCTGGCCTTTGCGGCATTTTCAAAAACACTGCTGTGCTGTTAAAACAGCTTCCAGTTGCTTCAATTTTTCCACGCGTTCGTAGACAGTTAGCTTGTCGTAGTTAGCATGTTTCGTCTGGTAGTGTCTCTTGATGTTGAATTCCTTAAAAACAGCCACAGTCTCATGACAAATTAGGCAGGCACAGTTGTTTGGTATTTTAGTGAAAAAATACTCCAATTCCCACTTGTCCTGGAAGCGGCGGCCCTCGCTGTCAATGTTTCTTTTTTTTTACTTACACTCGCCATTTTTGAAGTGGGCAGGAAAGGATTGCCCCAAGGGTCACTCAGCGAGAGTGCAAACACAGCTCTACTGCCATCTTCTGGTGAAATACAAAAAAGCTTTTTTGTGCGCATGTATTTTATACTGTGGTCAACAGTGCTATATATTATTGATTTTAGAACCGAGGCTGTGGGCCGGTGGAAATTTGAACACGGGCCGGAATTGGCCCCCAGGCCGGTCTTTGGACATGTCTGTCCTAGAGCAAGCACACAGGCGACAGCAAAATCTCCATGTCTAATAAACACAGTAAATCCAACCGTTTTGTGCACAGTACCTGGTATTGCACCAGTATAGCTCAGCAATGAAATAAAGTGCACTTGAACACACCTCAAATTTTGCACCCATTTTGCACCCAACATCAAAATAGGGCCCCTGCTTCTAGGGAGGTGGAAATGGAAGTTTAAAGGGGAAATTCTGCCTGGGAATGCAGCAAAAAACACCTGTACTTCAACTTTATTTTCCAAACCATAACTCAGGGCATATCACATAAAAAAAAGGCAGCTTGCACATTGTTCATGAATTATACATCTATCCAAATACAACACATTCTCTAACATGCTGATCTGACCAAACTTGCTAGTTGATAAATGCTACTTTAGAAAACCTAGTTGGCATTTTGCTTGGAATTAAATCCTTCCTGAGTCCCAACATTATGCACATCAACTGACACTTCCATGTTTAAATCTTCCTGCAGCAGGTCGCTCGCCTAGATTTCACTGCTGTGGGAAATGGAGCAATTGAAGGCTCCGCCCCACCCTGCTTCTCTCATGTTAGCCATTTTGCAGACATGCAGCGCTCTGCACACACAGTCACAATGCACAATATTATCTGGAAACATGTTTTTCAGTTTCCACTGTGTATTGTTGAGGATTTTGTTCCTTACATACTGTATGAGAATGAGGTGTTTTGTGGGAGGAGAAGATTAAAAATGCAGTGTCAGACACGTCATGCCAAGCTGCCGGTTTTCCGAGCACAGTGCTGACAGTTCTTTTGGGATTGAAAGAGTCAGATGTTGCTGGCATTGCAGTCCAACAGTGCCCAAAGCTCAGAGCGCTTTGACAGACAGCAGAGGATAACCGGCAGCAGAGGGAATACGATATTTGAGGCAAAAACAGCTTGCGCAGTAATGCAATTAATATCAGTAACAGTTATAGCTGTGCAGGATTCAGCTCTACTGATATCAACCATGAAATTGAGAAACAGAATGTTTTAGCGTGGATGCATGGCAGAACATGCTGCAGCTGGTGGCAACGTCTGATTACGTGCTCTACTAAACCTGAATTCTGGAATTATGCAGCAGGATGGCTGTTCTACGGTGAGCACCAGTAACACGCTGGAATTGACAGTTCACACTCACTGTCCTCCATATAAGATGCCATCTGGCTGGCTTATTTTAGAACAAGGAAGAAAAATCCAAATCAGACAGCGCTGAGATTTTGAAACAATGAAAATAATGCCTGAAGCTTGTGTGACCCAAATACTCATAATTCCTACAAGAATAGCATTTGTTAAATCCATCAGTGAACACATCACGTCATTTATTTGCTCTATAATTCTCTGCAGCATCCTCGTTTTCCTCATGTGTGTCCTATATAAGTGGTACAGCACCTTTTTCTCACCTTAGTTGACCACTTGTGAGCATCTGCACAGTGACTTCACCTCTTTCACTTTTTAAAAGGATTGCTGGAAGCGGCAGAGAATCAGTACAGCGAAGCCTGAAAGACAAGGCCTGTTAATGTAATAGGGCTGCGTGAAATACCATAAGGTGCAGAGAGGTCAGCTCTGCTGTTTGTCCCTGGAGCAAGAAACAGGAGGACATAATCCACTGCTTCAGGCTCCCCAATACTGCAGGAAGAATTTAGATGAAGGTGATGAAATTGTAAATTTTAAAAAAGATGGTGATAATCAGAACGTCTACCAAAAAAAAAAAAAAAAAAAAAAGGATTTAATAATTCCAATATATGGAATTCTTAAAATACAATACTGTGCAAATTGTATTAGATGAAATGCTGAAACATACTGAAACCTGCTAAATATATATATTCTATTTGTTTGTTTGTTTTTGCTAGTTTAGGCAGTCCTCTGACTTATACTACGGTGTGTCGTATATACGAAACTTTGCATATTCATTAATATGATATGTCACGGACATGAACGAGCGAAGCTCTTCAGCATCTCACCATGTCATTTAGGTCCTTCAGACTTTTCTTTAGGTCAATGCATCTGGGGAGCATTAGCATGGCTAAAAACCTTCAGCTTCTGAGGAGCTTCACCCCACCAGATCCCCAATTACAGCCCCGCCATTTTGAGCATTTTTCCTCATTTGCATCTCACATGCCTGGGAAGTCCTTTTTATCTCATTTACATCCTTCATACTTTATTTTCAGTAAATGCTTCTGGGTACCATTACTGTGGCTAAAAAGCTCCCAACTACGGCCCTCTTAACCACCTGCCATTTTAAATATTTTTCTTTATGTGCGTCTCACATGACTAAAAAATTTGGAATGGAATTTACAGACTAATCACTGACTGACCTCATGTGCTGTCCAGGTGCGTGCTGCCTCTCACTTTATTGTTCCTGGATTCAATTTAGCATTTTCCTGTTTCAGTGTTGACTGTGCACTGAATTCCCACGAGATCTCTTCTATTCATGTGAGATCTCTTCTTTCTCTTTTTTTAAATTTTATTTTGTTTTTCTTTTTTAATTGAGACAAACGAAAAGTTACACAAAAACCTTACAGAGGATAAACGTAGCAGCACACAAACAACATAATGAAAAACAGGTAAATATCCTCTGCTGTAGCTACAGGAAGTGTTCAACATTTGACATTTCCTGTTTCACTGTGGACTCAAAATTTGGCACTTCCTGTTTGTGACAGTGTACCATGAGTGAGCTTTTCATCGCTTTGCTCGTATTATTAATAATAGTTATGACTATTTATGTAGGACTTTCCCAGGAATTAACACAATACACAAAATACAACAATGCACAAAAATTCCAAATTAAAGAGTTGATAGTACAAAAAATATGGTGCAACTTATACTCCAGTGTGACTTATAAATGGGTTTTTTTTCTTGTCAAGAGGCATTCTTAAAGTCAGACTTTTACACTATAAAATACAGTACAGATATTTATAGCGCCATCAAAGTTAACACAATAGTAACATGTTAATGCAAATTCCTTTTGATGCCACAAATGTTTTAGCACGCAACTAATGCACGCACCTTCTGTGATCTACGGTCTGCACTGTAATTTGGGACACCAGGAAGCCATGCAGCAGTGTGCGGATGGGAAAGCAGAAAGAAACATCTCTGAGTGGAAATGTTTGGTCAAGGCATTTCTTGATTGATATGTACTGGACTAATTAAACCCAAGTCACCAAATAAGTGCACGTACATATTACCTTCCTCCTGGCCAATCAACTAGTGATTTCCGCAAAAAAAAAAAAAAAAAAAAAGTTTTTCCTGTTTACGCAAACAGTACACAGGGGGTGAGCCACTGAGAGGTGTTGAAAGGGCCCTGCACAACGCCCCCCTCCCCCCACACCTCCTCGTTATAGGAAAGGCCCACTTTTGACAATATCTTAAGGCTCTGTCATGCCTTGACGATTTAGCCTGTGTATGCCGACCGTATTAAAAACGCTGGCATATGTTGGCGTACATAAATTAATGCAGCTGTCACACCTTAATGATTAGCAAGCGTATGCCAACAGCCACGTTTCAACCAAGTGATTTGGGTCGGTACTGCATGGTGTGGTGTGGGTCAGAAACAGAGTAATTTTACATTATTTTATTATTTTATTTTCATTTTTATCTTGGTGGACCATTGTCGTGTACAGAATGTTGAGTCGACTGGCTGTGGTAAACACTGCCGTGAATGAATGGAGCGCTGTGGCTCTTTAAACTTTTAAAGCGCTGAGCAGTTGCTTTTTGATCAAGTCCACTGATCAGACCTCATCAGATCATCACAGACCTGAATAATAAAACGCTGTGATGATTTATACTTTTAAAGTGCCAGTCAACTGTGATCAGGTGTGATCAGACCTGAATGAAGGAATCTGTCAGTGTGGTGCTCACACTGACAGATCACAGTGACGGCGCTTTAAAAGTTTAAAGAGTCACAGCACTTCATTCAGCTCTGATCACACCTGATCGATCAGGTCGTCTGATGATCACAACGACAGCGACAGCACTTTAAATGTTTAGAGTTACAGTGCTTTATTTGATCACACCTGATAGTGATCAACTGACACTTTAAAAGTTTAAATCATCACAGCACGTCTGTGTGTTCAGAGTGCAACACTGACATCCTCTGAGAAACGCACCTGCAGCAGAAAAAACACCAAGGGACTTGCTTTAAAATGTTACGTTTCCAGCCACAAGGAAATAAGTATTTTCAGATGTTGTTTTCCAAAATCAGGACACTTTATGTGGATACTGTCTGTCAGGCTGTGATGATCAATTGGAGTGAAGCGAACAGGTAATATTTACTCCGTGTATAAATGAAACAGTCTGTCCGCCTAAGGACAGACTGCTGGCCACTGATTCGTTTCAGCCAATCAGTGGCCAGCATTGATGGACGTATTTAGAACTATGAGTAAATTACAAGAAACCTGCCAACAATCACAAAACTTACCTACAACTTATGTCCAGCATGTGTGGGACATATGAGTCACATGCTGACATTCGTTGAAAAGTTTCAGCATGCCCACAATTTTTTGAGGAGCTCACCTTATTAGAACATGTATCGGAGAGCTTCAACATGCACTTAACTTATAAATAAAACTTACCTGGAACTTATTAGACTTTTGCCAGCGTTTTTTAATACGGTTGGCATACGCTGGCTATATCATCAATGTGTGACAGGGCCTTTAAAGATATCTTCTTACAAACAACAACAGTAGTAATAATAACAATAATAATGAAAAATAATATATTTTTACAACTAAAGCAACTACAGTCTCTGTTATTCTGACTGTTTCACTACTACAATTTTACATTTGCTTATTTTGTTTATGGATTGAAGATAAAAAGTGTGATTACTCACGGTTAACTATGGACAGTCATGTTGTAATTAAAAATTGTAATTGATTGACAATTAAATCATCTAAATGAACGTGTTATTTTGAGAGGCATTGCTAATTTTTGATTGGTTGCTTAATTGCGGTTAACTCTGTATAAGGGCCCCTTCACACAGTGTGAATACGTACAACTCCAGGGCGACTCATGGCGGTAGCGCTCGTATGAACAAACCACGAAACGTCACGCTGAGGGGCAGGCATGCACGATGCCGGTGCAATGGTTCATGCACGCGGGAACACAGTGCCAGCAGCTGCACGATGTGTAACCACATTGCGCAGTTGCTGTGAAGAAAAAATAAATAAAAAATACATGGTGCGATGGTTTTGTGGACGCGGGAACGCAGCAGCTTTTCTCACCAGTTTTTATTTAATAAAAAAATTTAATTACAAGCCACCCATGGGAATTGAACCCACGCTTTGCAAAAGCTCTGCTTTCCAGTCAGAAACTTTACCACTGAGCTACCGTTACTGTCTTGTAAAAGCTGCCAGAAACTGCCTGATATCAGAAAGGACATGGACGTATTAAAAAAAATAAAACCACACCATATAAAAACACTGCATTTATAAAGCGGGCAATGCAAATATGATCCGTCTGTTCCTCTGGTGATGACCCATGGTCACAGACATACAGTCCGGAAATGACATGAATGAGAAGCAGTGTGCTCTCATCTTGTCCACATCTACTGGTAGTGTCTAGCCAGCCCCGCGCGCGTGTCCTGCCCGACACGCGTGTCTTGTGGAGGGCGCACCACAAGACTTACACCATGTTATGTGGAACAGAGCTCATGTGACAGTCAGATTGCCCACTGCATGTTATGATCTGACGGTCCATTTCAACCTGCAGCATGCGCGCGCTCACTCACCGCAGCCTGTCACCACAGCAATATATGTTTTGATTTATGTCCACATGATGACAGCAAGCAGACACACGTGTGTCACATTGGGCAGTTGTTAGTCCATGTCCATCCAAACACAGTACGTGTTGTCCAGCTGTGATGTCCAGAATGACAGCTCTCTACAACTGCTTCTGTCGATGGCCACACCTCCTGTCAGTTTAGCGCACACACCAAAGCCACACTCATGGGGTACTTAGACAAATTTCACTGCCAGAACGACAATGATTGTCTGCTGACTGTTGTTGTGCTAATTGTGTGAATGGCCACACAGTGCCATGCGAGTGGTGTTAGATGTTGGTGCGTGTCACGTGGAATTTGGCTGATACCTGCCACGAGAGGGTTCGATGGGCTCACACAGCGCACACTCTGTCTTTCAAATAGTTGTAGTAACAGGTGTACGAGGCATTAGAAGCAACTATGATTCTACACATTTTGCATCGGATTCCTGCTTCATGTGCACTTTATGTGCAAATCGACCATATTTGCACTATGTGCGAAGGGGCCCTAAGCAGCATGTGCTGGCACCTTGTCAATTAATTTTATTCACGGTTTTAGAGTATCTCAGAATCCTTTGCACGCTGGGGACGGAGGCTTGATAATGGCTTAGCTTAATGCTCACTTTAACATTGAAAATGCCATAGACATGCTAACGTGTTAGCGTCTGTCCCATTTTTAAGTTATAAAATACATCAACTGTTTCAGAAGACCATAACAGGTCAGTTTAACATAAAAAGGTAAATATTACTCACAGACATATACTCTTTAGGGTTTTAGCGGGGGAAAATTAAGATAAAGCAAAATAAAACAAAGAACCAACGAAGCAGCAGATCACTAAGGGCCCTTGGGCAAGGTCTTTAATCCCCTATTGCTCCCGGTGTGTAGTGAGCGCCTTGTATGGCAGCACCCTGACATCGGGGTGAATGTGAGGCATAATTGTAAAGCGCTTTGAGCGTCTGATGCAGATGGAAATGCAGATGCACTATATAAATGCAGTCCATTTACCATTTATCGAAGATTGAAGCACTGCTTCATTGGTTCAAGGTTCAAAGCAAAGTCATGCTGCAGAAACGCTTGATTATACAGATCCGCTGCAGGGTCTGTAATCAATGTCGAGAAATTATCATTTTCCTGACAAACACCCTCAAAAACAACGGCCACTCTGAAGGACCGATAAGGGAGGCTATTGATGTTGATGGATCAAATAATTTCTTAATGATACCTGAAAAGAACTGGTTCCTGACACGCAACCCTAACAGCAACATGCTTTTTTAAAAATAAAACTCACATTAAAGACTCACGATCATCTTAGTTAAACACCTAAATACATATTTTGGTTAAACTCACCTCCATACCGATGCAATGTTGCAAACAAGTTGCCGCAAACGCTTGTTTACACTGACAACGAAATCTCGGCCTCCCCAGTGAGAATGTGATTACGCGCGAGATCTGACACCATAAAGGTGTCAATATGAGAGTCCTGCTGCCTGCTCCTTACAGTTTTAAGATGCAGCACTAAAACTCCAGGATTTTTCAGTTCATCAGTATCACTAAGACAATGCTGAGAGGCTTCTAGTGTTTTTTTTTTCTGCATGCAAAGGATCTCCAGATATGCTGTGCTGCTGACACGTCTCAGTTAGTCACCTGCTCTCATAGCAGAGATGGCTTTGGCTGGTTGGAAGTCACATTTGATCAGAATGAGTGGTTTTGGCTGACATACATTACCAGCTGAAGGAGTGAAGCACATAGCAACAGAGACATCACTTCTGTCCTTTTCCTTGTGTCAGCTAATACAAACTCTTGTTCATTATTGATGAGGAAGCTGTGAACTTCTCAGCATTTCATTATGCTGTGGCAAAAACTAGGCTAATAGATGTCAAGATGTGAGGAGTGATATTGTCCACTGCGGTCTAGGGCTGCAGCTATTGACTATTTTAGTAATCGAGTATTCTATTGATTATTCTGGGATTAATCGAGTAATTTTGCATTTTTAAACAACATCAACACTCCAGGGCTCTTCCTAAGCAATAGCACAATGTCGCTGCACCATCACACAGATTGTCAAATTTAGTGTATCCCTTTTTGTATTCTTGGGTAGTTATTTATTTTTTCACATCTTTACCAGTTTTAGATCTTTCCCGGTGTCAGGGGCTCAGCCAAAGTCAGGCCAAAGTCTTGACATTTTGCTAAAATGATGATGGGATGTGGCTTTCTGCCCCCCCCAGCCTGTAAAATTTAATCATTTTAAGTTTTTTTGTTTTTTTTTTAAAGTTTGGTGGACTGGGTCCCTGCGTGAATTTTTTTATCCCTCTTTCTCTGCATTTCAGCAGATGCATTTCCTCTGGAGGTTGAACAGGCAAGCCTCGCAGTCAGTTTTTTAAAAATTATTTAATTTAATTTACTCTGTTTGTGAAGCCTTGTGTGTTGCCCAAAAAAGCAAAAATTAAAAAGCGAAACACTCAGTGCGAGCCTGAGCAAAACACAGAAGAAAGAGTGGATCTTCTTTCAGAGACTGTTTGTCAGTGTGGCCGGGGATGGAGCTGTGACTCACCCAGTGTGAGGGCAGTGCTGAGCCCTTCACACCAAGCAGAGAGAGGCAGCAGCCAGCCGCCGCGCGAATAGCCACTCCCCACGTAGAGCGGCGAGCAGGCAGCCGACCAAACGGTGTTTAAAAAAAAATGCATTAAATGCGCAGTAAGCTATTTCAGATGATCAGCGTGGGCCGTCTCTCTCTGAAAAGACTTTATTTTACTCTGTGTGTTGCATTGGAAAGATCTAGCTTTTGTGCTAAATTGATTAGCCCTTACACGGCTTAAGCGCATACGCTAGTCTTCTTTTTTTTTTCTGGGGACGTTACAGCACTACATACAGGCCTGGTATATGTACTACAACGTTAAACGAAGCTTCAGGGCACAGAATTTGCCTGGAACATTTTTTGTAATCGAATTATTCAAGTTGCTCGACTAATCATTTCAGCCCTACTGTAGACAGTTTTGTTTTAAAACCATAAATCACTTTATTACAGATTGGTTCTTCTCTTCCTCGCTGTATGTATTGTGATTTTTGGACATTGTTCTGACTCTTCATCTTAAAGAAAAACAAGTGCAAAACGGATCATAAATAAATAAAACTGTCACCCTGAGAGTGACCGGTATCTTGCCAAAAGGTGAACAAAAGAGACTACCACAAGGAACGACCACCATGAAGAGGGACTGGCGGGCAAGGGAATATACTATATTCATGCCAAATTTGGAGGCACAAATTGCGACCAGCAAAGTTTTTTGTTTGTGATTTCAGTGTTTGACCTTCCTGTGATGTTGACCTTTGACCTCGACACTGACCCTTTTGTGTGCTGAAAGGTATCTCCGTAAGACTGCTATATGTGATTTTACAAGAGTCTGTAATAATGATTTACAGGCTTTGTCACACCCTTAAAAAAAATTTATTTTGCAATTTTTTGTAATGACATCATCAAATGACATCATCAAGCCCTTTAATTTGATGCATTACATGATATGTTTTGCTGTAATCTGAAGTTTGACCTAATTTAGGTGACATTTGACCTTAAGCGAAACCCTGAAGGTCAAGGTCAATCGCTTATCCCACGTAACGGCTTTTGGGCAAGTTCTATCACTATGTTCATGCCAAAATTGGAGGCAAAATTTCAAAAATTGCGACCAGGAAAGCTGTTTAGTTGAATTTCGTGTTTGACCTTGCTGTGACCTTGACCTTTGACCTTAAGCTTGATTATTTTGTGTGCTGAAAGGTACCTTGCTAGGGCTGCTCTGTGACGTTGCAAAAGTCTGTGATGTAAACTGTATGCTGTACAGCGAGTTAACAAAACCCTTAAAAAATTGCATGTTTTTTGCATGATGATGTAATCAAATGACGTCATAACTTAAAACCTTTGCTATATTCTGGATCCCCTCATCAAGCCCTTTAATTTGATGAATTACACGACATGTTTTGCTGTAATCTGAAGTTTTACCTTATTTACGTGACCTTTGACCTCAAGTGAAACCCAGAAGGTCAAAGTCAATCACGTATCCTCGGTAATGGCGTATGGGCAAGGCCTATCACTATGTTCATGCCAAACTTGGAGGCAAAATTTCAAAAATTGCGACCAGGAAAGTTGTTTCATTGAATTTCGTGTTTGACCTTGCTGTGATTAAAAGTGAAAAAAGCAATGATTACAAAAAAAAACAAAACAAACAAACATACATACTGACTAACATAGATAATAAAATAAAAATCCCAGGGCACTTCCAGAACAAGCCACAGACATTCCCTCACATGAATTGATTTCCACCTCTTTGTGTGTGTTGCCACATCGTGCTGCTATGATCACAGCGTTACAGCAGACTGACGTGCTAATTAGATTTTATATTCAGTCAGTCATCATCACTTTCGGGTTGCATAGTGACATTTGCTTTATTTGTGTCTTGTTGATTAGAGCTTATTTTTGTTGCATCCTTTTTCTTTTAACTGCAGCTGTACCTAATGTAATTATCACCATTAGCACTATATAAAGGATCCATCCATCCACTTATAGTCTCTATTGGCGCCCTTTTCAGTTACACTGAGGCTTTCTGCTTTCAGGCAGATCACACCCATAGCAACACATGCACTCTAACACACTGTCTGTGGTCACTGATTTTTGGAAACATGGCATGTCTTGTGTAATTTCTCATAATTGTGAAGAAGCAATTTGATGGGTGGCTGCATCTATGTTATTTACGTCAGTCGTAATCAAGAGTTAAAATTATGTTTGCTGTAAGGATTTACTACACAGGGTTTGAGACTACAGGTCTAAAAAATTACTCATTACAAGTATATGTAGTCAGGTCCATAAGTATTTGGACAATGCCTCTACATGTCAACTTGGAGCTTAATTCGAGGTTTAACCCTCTGGAGTCCAGGGTGTAATTGGGTGTTTTTAACTACTTTTGGTTTTACCTTCATAATTTACCTTAAAAAACTGTTTACTTTGCCTTGTTTGGTGTCATTGTTTTCAGCACAACCTCACCTGTGTGACTTTGCAGTTTTTCTTTCATTCTGACATATTTAAGACAGTGAACCTAAATTCACACACAAAAACATAAAATCGGAATATAATTTATTTTTTTTTTGCTTTTGTTTTTACTGTGAAAACCACAAACATGTTTAAACTGTTTTAATAACTTAGAATGAAGACATAAATTGGAAATTTCAAAAACATATGAACAAATATAACAAATAACAATGTTACATACAACTATTTACATTAAAATGCAGGAAGTGCTTTTGGTGTTTTTGAACAACTATTTACTTTAAATAAGATGCCACACAAATTATATTTGTGCCACTCAGAAAAACAATTTCTGTCTAAAAGAAGACCTCCCTGACTTGTTTTGGACATGTCACAGACCTGATGCTGCCATTCTTGTATTTTTTCCACCAGTGATAAAGGGGAAGATGTTCCCACCCCTGGCCATAGAAGAGGAAAGAATTTAGTGCTTCCACGACCAAATATGTGGGTTTATGATCATTTTGATTTGGTTTAGGACATGCCTTTTCTGTCAGTTGATAAAGGGAAAGTCATGTTTTTTCCCCTTGTAATTGCTCCGGGCAGAAAGGACGATAGCAAGAGAGAGACGTCCCATTCATCGAAGTCTGCTCTTTCAGCACACATTCAAACGGAAACTCAGAGTGTGGGGGATTTGATGGTATGACCGCTTAATTCAGTGACTTTGCCGCATATCTATGTCAAACGACTCCAGAGCGTGAAGAAAAATATCACATTAACTATTTATGAATTATGGGCATTTTTATACACATTCCTTCCACATTTTCAAAGCCCACATGGAATTGCAGAGACTAACCCAAACTCATTTTTACAGCCAGTTTTCTTAAAACAAGTCAGGTGATGGATACATGAACATTCCCAAGTCACTAAACATATCTCTGGACTTCATTTGCATCAATCATTAAAAAGTGCAAATAGTATGGTACCTTATGGTGCCATACCAGTCTGGTGTAGACAAAACTGAGTGACTGTGCAGGAAAAAGCCTAGTGACAGAAGCCACCAAGACACTGTAGGAGTTACTACTATGCAGTTTGCAGTGGAGAAATTTTGCATAGTTTAATTTATGTCTGTTGCATCAATAGTGTTCCAGCTTCATGATGGAGTGCAACAGAGAAGAAAACATAAAATCTAGGCTCAAGCCTCACATGGGCCTTCACAAGCTGATATCTCATGTCTTTATTTTCAAAGAGTCTTTGTCTGTGTCATGTACAAATTCTTGCTCAAAAGTTAAAGCACCTGTTCAAAAACTGCCAAATAATTTATTAAATAGCAAATAGCATGTTAAAGACAGTAACAGTTTCAGATGAATAAGAACCTGATTGCTGTACTTTATAGATACAGTATGCAGCCCGATTAGTTCAGTAAATCCATAAAGATAACAAACAGGAATAAATAATCAACTGATCAAAACAATAAAACCATATGCCAATTGACACAATTTAATTTTAAATGTCAAAGGTCATGAGATGGCATTTATTTAGGTTAGTCTTCATGTTTAGCACTATTTATTGTAAATGACTTATTTTTACCAGCTTTTCATTCATATTTTTATTTTTATTTTTTTAAAATCAAGTCTAAAATTTATGCGCAATATTGGATGTGAACCTACAATATGTAATGTTTAACTCTGCACCTTGGTTGAATGTTTTTTTGTGTGTGCATAGCTGGATAACCTGGACGAGCAGGCTGCACAGATAAGAAGAGAGCTGGACGGTCGGCTTCAGATGGCTGACCAGATTGCCAGGGTGAGTCAGACACAGCGGGGGTCTCACATTGTTTTTAATATGCTTTATTATTTGTTTAATGTCACTAGTATGGTGTAAATATACTCAACACCAACATAAATGCAACATTTATTTTTCTTTTGCATTTTTCATGCAAAAGATCTGTGCACAAAAAAATGCTTATTTCTCTTGAATTTGTTCACAGATTTGTGAGTGAGCACTCCACTAATCCATCCGCCTGGCTGATGTTTCATGCTGTGATGCTGATTAAACAGCATGATTCTTGCAGAAGTAAACTGGCAGCATGTCCAGGTCTTGACCACGCATCTTGCCCAGTGAATAATATGATCGAGTTCAGCTGCCTACAAGCCCGCCCCCCCCCCCCCCCCCCCCATCCCTGTGACTCTTAAGTGAAATAAGCAGGTTCAGAAAATGGATGTATACATTACTGAATAGATGTGTTTTGGACTGGTTACCATAAAAATATGCACAACACAATGGTGCAATTGCCATTTGGCATTTGCACCATTATGTTTTGCATATTTTTGAGTTGTTCTTTTATTGAAACTAGTCCAAAACACATTTAAATGCAATAATCATGCTGCTTAATCACCATCTTGATATGCCACACCAGCCATTTGGATGAATTATCTTGGCAAAGATGAATTTCTCACTAACATGGATTTGTAACACATTTGTAAACAAAACTCAAGGGAAATAAAACTTTTGTGTGTGTAGAAGAAATCTTAAAGCTTTCAATTTTACACATGAAAAATTGGATTGAAAACAAACATGTATGTCAAGGTAGAAACTGCGATCTGGTAGAATCACAGTTTCTGCCAGTAGAGATTGTGATCGCAGTCAAGACTCCGATCGTAATCTCTCCTGGTAGAATAGCAGTTTCTACCAGATTTCACAGTTTCTACCTTGACACATACATATATATATATATATATATATATATATATATATATATATATATATACACTCAACAAAAATATAAACGCAACACTTTTGGTTTTGCTCCCATTTTGTATGAGATGAACTCAAAAATCTAAAACTTTTTCCACATACACAATATCACCATTTCCCTCAAATATTGTTCACAAACCAGTCTAAATCTGTGATAGTGAGCACTTCTCCTTTGCTGAGATAATCCATCCCACCTCACAGGTGTGCCATATCAAGATGCTGATTAGACACCATGATTAGTGCACAGGTGTGCCTTAGACTGCCCACAATAAAAGGCCACTCTGAAAGGTGCAGTTTTATCACACAGCACAATGCCACAGATGTCGCAAGATTTGAAGGAGCATGCAATTGGCATGCTGACAGCAGGAATGTCAACCAGAGCTGTTGCTCTTGTATTGAATGTTCATTTCTCTACCATAAGCCTGCTCCCAGACCACCAATAACCAGCAAAAATCTATTTAAGCATAAAAATTCAAAAAGAAAAAATAATATAGCACCTTCAACTGCACCACAGACTAAAACAGTTAAACGTGGTCTATTAAACATTAGGTCTCTCTCTTCTAAGTCCCTGTTAGTAAATGATATAATAATTGATCAACATATTGATGTATTCTGCCTTACAGAAACCTGGTTACAGCAGGATGATTATGTTAGTTTAAATGAGTCAACACCCCCGAGTCACACTAACTGCCTAGAACGCTCATAGCACGGGCCGAGGCGGAGGATTAGCAGCAATCTTCCATTCCAGCTTATTAATTAATCAAAAACCCAGACAGAGCTTTAATTCATTTGAAAGCTTGTCTCTTAGTCTTGTCCATCCAAATTGGAAGTCCCAAAAACCAGTTTTATTTGTTGTTATCTATCGTCCTCCTGGTCGTTACTGTGAGTTTCTCTGTGAATTTTCAGAACTTTTGTCTGACTTAGTGCTTAGCTCAGATAAGATAATTATAGTGGGCGATTTTAACATCCACACAGATGCTGAGAATAACAGCCTCAACATTGCATTTAATCTATTATTAGACTGAATTGGCTTTGCTCAAAATGTAAATGAGTCCACCCACCACTTTAATCATATCTTAGATCTTGTTCTGACTTATGGTATGGAAATTGAAGACTTAACAGTATTCCCTGAAAACTCCCTTCTGTCTGATCATTTCTTAATAACATTTACATTTACTCTGATGGACTACCCAGCAGTGGGGAATAAGTTTCATTACACTAGACGTCTTTCAGAAAGCACTGTAACTAGGTTTAAGGATATGTTTCCTTCTTTATGTTCCCTAATGCCATATACCAACACAGTGCAGAGTAGCTACCTAAGCTCTGTAAGTGAGATAGAGTATCTCGTCAATAGTTTTACATCCTCATTGAAGACAACTTTGGATGCTGTAGCTCCTCTGAAAAAGAGAGCTTTAAATCAGAAGTGCCTGACTCCGTGGTATAACTCACAAACTCGCAGCTTAAAGCAGATAACCCGTACGTTGGAGAGGAAATGGCGTCTCACTAATTTAGAAGATCTTCACTTAGCCTGGAAAAAGAGTCTGTTGCTCTATAAAAAAGCCCTCCGTAAAGCTAGGACATCTTACTACTCATCACTAATTGAAGAAAATAAGAACAACCCCAGGTTTCTTTTCAGCACTGTAGCCAGGCTGACAAAGAGTCAGAGCTCTATTGAGCCGAGTATTCCTTTAACTTTAACTAGTAATGACTTCATGACTTTCTTTGCTAATAAAATTTAAACTATTAGAGAAAAAATTACTCATAACCATCCCAAAGACGTATCGTTATCTTTGACTGCTTTCAGTGATGCCGGTATTTGGTTAGACTCTTTCTCTCAGATTGTTCTGTCTGAGTTATTTTCATTAGTTACTTCATCCAAACCATCAACATGTCTATTAGACCCCATTCCTACCAGGCTGCTCAAGGAAGCCCTACCATTATTTAATGCTTCGATCTTAAATATGATCAATCTATCTTTATTAGTTGGCTATGTACCACAGGCTTTTAAGGTGGCAGTAATTAAACCATTACTTAAAAAGCCCTCACTTGACCCAGCTATCTTAGCTAATTATAGGCCAATCTCCAACCTTCCTTTTCTCTCAAAAATTCTTGAAAGGGTAGTTGTTAAACAGCTAACTGATCATCTGCAGAGGAATGGTCTATTTGAAGAGTTTCAGTCAGGTTTTAGAATTCATCATAGTACAGAAACAGCATTAGTGAAGGTTACAAATGATCTTCTTATGGCCTCAGACAGTGGACTCATCTCTGTGCTTGTTCTGTTAGACCTCAGTGCTGCTTTTGATACTGTTGACCATAAAATTTTATTACAGAGATTAGAGCATGCCATAGGTATTAAAGGCACTGCGCTGCGGTGGTTTGAATCATATTTATCTAATAGATTACAATTTGTTCATGTAAATGGGGAATCTTCTTCACAGACTAAGGTTAATTATGGAGTTCCACAAGGTTCTGTGCCAATTTTATTCACTTTATACATGCTTCCCTTAGGCAGTATTATTAGACCGCATTGCTTAAATTTTCATTGTTACGCAGATGATACCCAGCTTTATCTATCCATGAAGCCAGAGGACACACACCAATTAGCTAAACTGCAGGATTGTCTTACAGACATAAGGACATGGATGACCTCTAATTTCCTGCTTTTAAACTAAAACTGAAGTTATTGTACTTGGCCCCACAAATCTTAGAAACATGTCTAACCAGATTCTTACTCTGGATGGCATTACCCTGACCTCTAGTAATACTGTGAGAAATCTTGGAGTCATTTTTGATCAGGATATGTCATTCAAAGTGCATATTAAACAAATATGTAAGACTGCTTTTTTGCATTTACGCAATATCTCTAAAATTAGAAAGGTCTTGTCTCAGAGTGATGCTGAAAAACTAATTCATGCATTTATTTCCTCTAGGCTGGACTATTGTAATTCATTATTATCAGGTTGTCCTAAAAGTTCCCTGAAAAGCCTTCAGTTAATTCAAAATGCTGCAGCTAGAGTACTGACAGGGACTAGGAGAGAGCATATCTCACCCATATTGGCCTCTCTTCATTGGCTTCCTGTTAATTCTAGAATAGAATTTAAAATTCTTCTTCTTACTTATAAGGTTTTGAATAATCAGGTCCCATCTTATCTTAGGGACCTCATTGTACCATATCACCCCAATAGAGCGCTTCGCTCTCAGAGTGCAGGCTTACTTGTAGTTCCTAGGGTTTGTAAGAGTAGAATGGGAGGCAGAGCCTTCAGCTTTCAGGCTCCTCTCCTGTGGAACCAGCTCCCAATTCGGATCAGGGAGACAGACACCCTCTCTACTTTTAAGATTAGGCTTAAAACTTTCCTTTTTGCTAAAGCTTATAGTTAGGGCTGGATCGGGTGACCCTGAACCATCCCTTAGTTATGCTGCTATAGACTTAGACTGCTGGGGGGTTCCCATAATGCACTGAGTGTTTCTTTCTCTTTTTGCTCTGTATGCACCACTCTGCATTTAATCATTAGTGATTGATCTCTGCTCCCCTCCACAGCATGTCTTTTTCCCGGTTCTCTCCCTCAGCCCTAACCAGTCCCAGCAGAAGACTGCCCCTCCCTGAGCCTGGTTCTGCTGGAGGTTTCTTCCTGTTAAAAGGGACTTTTTCCTTCCCATTGTTGCCAAGTGCTTGCTCACAGGGGGTCGTTTTGACCGTTGGGGTTTTTCCGTAATTATTGTATGGCTTTGTCTTACAATATAAAGCGCCTTGGGGCAACTGTTTGTTGTGATTTTGCGCTATATAAATAAAATTGATTTGATTTGATTTGATACCATAAGCCATCTCCAAAGGCGTTTCAGAGAATTTGGCAGTACATCCAACCAGCCTCACAACCGCAGACCACGTGTAACCACACCAGCCCAGGACCTCCACATCCAGCATGTTCATCTCCAAGAACGTCTGAGACCAGCCACTCGGACAGCTGCTGAAACAATCGGTTTGCATAACCAAAGAATTTCTGCACAAACTGTCAGAAACCGTCTCAGGGAAGCTCATCTGCATGCTCGTCGTCCTCATCGGGGTCTCGACCTGACTCCAGTTCGTCGTCGTAACCGACTTGAGTGGGCAAATGCTCACATTCGCTGGCGTTTGGCACGTTGGAGAGGTGTTCTCTTTACGGATGAATCCCGGTTCACACTGTTCAGGGCAGATGGCAGACAGCGTGTGTGGCGTTGTGTGGGTGAGTGGTTTTCTGATGTCAATGTTGTGGATCGAGTGGCCCATGGTGGCGGTGGGGTTATGGTATGGGCAGGCGTCTGTTATGGACGAAGAACACAGGTGCATTTTATTGATGGCATTTTGAATGCACAAAGATACCGTGACGAGATCCTGAGGCCCATTGTTGTGCCATACATCCAAGAACATCATCTCATGTTGCAGCAGGATAATGCACGGCCCCATGTTGCAAAGATCTGTACACAATTCTTGGAAGCTGAAAATGTCCCAGTTCTTGCATGGTCGGCATACTCACCGGCCATGTCACCCATTGAGCATGTTTGGGATGCTCTGGACTGGCGTATACGACAGCGTGTACCAGTTCCTGCCAATATCCAGCAACTTCGCACAGCCATTGAAGAGGAGTGGACCAACATTCCACAGGCCACAATTGACAACCTGATCAACTCTATGCGAAGGAGATGTGTTGCACTGCATGAGGCAAATGGTGGTCACACCAGATACTGACTGGTATCCTCCCCAATAAAACAAAAGTGCACCTTTCAGAGTGGCCTTTTATAGTGGACAGTCTAAGGCACACCTGTGCACTAATTATGGTGTCTAATCAGCATCTTGATATGGCACACCTATGAGGTGGGATGGATTATCTCAGCAAAGGAGAAGTGCTCACTATCACAGATTTAGACTGGTTTGTGAACAATATTTGTGGGAAATGGTGATATTGTGTATGTAGAAAAAGTTTTAGATCTTTGAGTTCATCTCATACAAAATGGGAGCAAAACCAAAAGTGTTGCGTTTATATTTTTGTTGAGTGTATATATATCATCATCATCATCAAACTTTATTTCAGACACATGGTCCATAGTAACACAGAGAAACATACAAAAAACAAAAACAAAAAAAGACAATAAAAGACCAGTTTCATCCATGGCCATGTAAACTGAGGCACCAATGTTTCCACAGTCTAGAAAAGAACCTGACCGAGCTCTGTGCAGGGCTGGTCAGGGTGTGAATGATGCTGTTTACACAATCTGTGAGTCTGCACATGCATCTGTACATGAGGTTTCTGAGCACAGCAGCACAGGTTGGGACATTGACATTTACAAACATCTGACTGGCACTACTCCATCGCGGCACCTTAAGCAGCATTCTCATGCCGTCATTGTATGAAACCTGAAGTTTGTGCATACTACTTTGTTTGTAATGCCGCCACAGGTGGGCAGTGTACACTGAAGTGCAGTATGCTTTAAAAAGTGCAGTTTTAACAGGTACAGAGCACATAGAGAACTTACGAACAAGCATATTAGCTTGTGCATATTGAATACAATGCTGCCTGTGAATGTCTCTATCATCAGACAGGTCAGCGGTTATGTAATGTCCCAAGTATTTCACTTCATCACACACTTGGAGGATGCTGCCCGACAGAGAGAAGCCAGGAAAACACAATTTAGAGTCCTCATTACTTCTGACAATCATGATGTTGCTCTTTTTTGCATTGTATTTAATATCAAAGTTTATACCGTACTGAGAGTAAACCTTTAACAACTGCTGCAACCCAGCAGTACACGGACAAAAAATTACAAGGTCATCGGCGTACATTAGGTGGTTTATGGTTGTATGGCCAACCCCACAGCCAGTCCTACATTGATTCAGCAGATTAGACAGATTGTCCATATACACATTAAAAAGGCAAGGTGAGAGAATACTGCCTTGTCTTACCCCATTCCTCACATGAAAGGGAGAAGATACATAATTTCTCCATTTCACACACATAGACCGGTGAGCATACCAATACACTAAAATTCTCAATAAATATTTTGGAACTCCTCTATTGTACAGTTTATGAAACAATTTTTCATGATTTACATGGTCAAACGCTTTTGAGGCATCAATAAAACACATACAAATTGTGGTATTGTGCTGGTTATAAAAGTCTAAGAGCTCCTTGAGAGCAAAAATGCACATATCAGTGCCAGGTTTTGGCTTAAAACCAAATTGATTGTCAGATGTCACCGTGAACTTCTCAATTCTATTAAGTATAGCCCTCTCCAAGACTTTTGATACAATACTGGCTAGAGCTATAGGCCGATAGTTGTCTTTGCTATTTATTTTGCCAACCTTATCCTTTACAATAGGCACTAAAAACACAGACAGTATAGAATTAGGTAAAATACCATGAATTAAAAACCCAGTGAAACAAATAGCTAACAAGGGAAAGAGTTTCCTGCTTGAAAATTTTAAATGCTCAGCAGATATTTTATCTGCACCACATGTCTTATTATTACTCAGATTCATAACAATATCACTAACTTCTTGTGTAGAAATGACCACTTCTTCGTGTTTGTCTATATTGTTCATCATAAATGAATTACTTTTAATACAATTAAACAGTTCATAATAATGATTCTGCCATAATTGAATAATTTCATCAGGTCCATTTGCACAATCTATATTAGTTGGTAAGGATGTTTTTAAATTGTTTGTTGTTTTTATTTCTTTCCAGAATTCGGTAGGACTATTCTGCTGTAGTTTCCTTGCAAGTGACTCAGATTTCAAAGCATTTTCATTCCTCTTAATAAAGCGTAAGGCATATTTACAATGAGCATTTGCCCGTTTCTTATAATCAAACACAGGACCATGTGTAGGTTTGCCTAATTCAGCCCACAGTTTAAAAAAGATAGATAGATAGCTAGCTAGCTAGCTAGCACTGTAACAGACCCTCAGTCCGAATGCTTAGTATGCACCAACATTGAGTGAGTGAGTTGGTTAGTAAATATTACCCAACTATTACTGTAGTATGCACTAGACGTGAGTAAGTAGTAGCTGACATTTGGACATACTGTCACAGCCATCGAACTGGTCCTTTGACCCGGATTCCAACAAAGGGTGCACATCAGCATACTCAAATATGCCACAAAAACTACACTGCAAGGGCAGACTTTTTCAAAGGGCTCCTGACGTATACCATCCATGGTCGCAGCTGCCGTTTTCATAGACATCCGCTGTCTCCTTTGAAATTTTTTTCAGGAAGTTCTTCTTCTTTGGTTACCAGGCTGAGATAGCGTAGTGTAGTCCATTTGCACACTGTGGAGGTAGTAAATCATCCATGCACCATTCGACTCTTACTATGCATATTCATATTTAGCACGGGTACTCCGTGCTAAGATAGTATGCATATTTGGATGTAGCCATAAACAGTAATGCCAATCCTCCTTTTTGGTATTTTGGAGACTCAAAACTTTACATCTTTATTTGTGTTTTTCTTTTCTGATTCTCTGTGCAGGGGGGTAAGTTTCCCAAATTTGTGTCTAAAGAAATGGAGGCCATGTATATCGAGGAGCTCAAGTCATCTGTCAACCAGCTGATGGCTAATTTGGAGAGCATGCCTGTGTCCAAGGGCGGGGAGTTCAAACTCCAGAAGCTGAAACGGGGACACAATACCTCAATCATTGACATGGGCCAGGAGGACGAGAACACGCTGTCGAAGAGCGATGTGGTTCTGTCCTTCACTCTAGAGGTAAAACAGCTTAAGCCATAATATTCAACATTAAAAAGTAATGCTCTGTTTATCTTGTTTATCAGTTCGTTTTAAAGACATCATGTGTCAAGATTCCTAACAACATTATCCTACATATATCGACATTATATATATACAGTGTTGCCACAGTTACTTTGCAAAAGTAATCCAATTACTGATTACTGATTACTCCTTGAAAAAGTAACTTAGTTACTTTACTGATTACTCAATTGTAAAAGTAACTAAGTTAGATTACTAGTTACTTTTTTAGTTACTTTCCCCAGCTGCCGACAACAACCCACGTCAACATGAAAATGATACCTGTTTTGCCAAAACTCACTTTATAGTCACCCTTTCTTGACTTCAATGAAAATAAATACTTGTTTTATAAAAAGTAAAATAAAGACCTCTTTCTTGACCTCATATTTAACTGTTGACAGCACTGTAACAGTAAAACTTGCAATTTCAAACCTACATTGTTTATAAATGTAACTATTAAATTCTAACATTTTTCTAACATTTAAATTCTCTCTAAACATTTTACTTGTCGAAATTATTATTATTTTAAGCAATATTAGTAGTTGTAGTAAAAAACGGCTTCAAAACTGGACCTTTAATCTAGGGGTGTTGTGGGGAAGGGGGGCACATCCTTGCCCCACGCCCCCATTCCATCTGCATTCGCCCCTGCTTTGGCGTTTCAGCACAAAGAATGGATAACATTTATTTATGCAGAAAACATGACCAGATTTATAGGTAAGAAAGTTTTATTGCATTTTCACATCATGTGGTCCTCAGAAAGAGTTTAGGTGCATTTGAGTGGAAAATAGTGTTAGTTGTTGACGCATCGCGGAGGATCAGCTGTTTTTAACGAGACGATACGGAGCGGCTCAGCTCAGAATTCTAAATAAAGGAGGGGAAAAAGTATAAAAATGTCTTTGTAAAGCTCAGTACAGGTGTGCTGATCACCGCGCTTTAAGAGGTGAGGACGAGTCGAGCAGCTGCAAAAAACCGTGGATGAAAAGCTCACAGCTCACTGAAAGTGTGCAGTTCAGTCGAACCCCGACCTCCTGCCCACGGACCAAGTTTAATGCTGCTGTTGACCCACAATGAAAAATAATAGTAACGCACAGTGACATGGAGAAGTAACTTTAATCTGATTACTGATTTGGAAAGATTAACGCGTTAGATTACTCGTTACTAAAAAAAGTGGTCAGATTAGAGTAACGTGTTACCGGCATCACTGTATATATATATATATATATATATATATATATATATATATATATATATATATATATATATATATATATATATATATATATATATATATATATATATATACACACACACACAAGGGCTGTCAATAAAGTAACGGTCCTTTTTATTTTTTTCACAAACTATATGGATTTCATTCATATGTTTTTACGTCAGACATGCTTGAACCCTCGTGCGCATGCGTGAGTTTTTCCACGCCTGTCGGTGACGTCATTCGCCTGTGAGCACTCCTTGTGGGAGGAGTCGTCCAGCCCCTCGTCGGAATTCCTTTGTCTGAGAAGTTGCTGAGAGACTGGCGCGTTGTTTGATCAAAATTTTTTCTAAACCTGTGAGACACATCGAAGTGGACACGGTTCGAAAAATTAAGCTGGTTTTCAGTGAAAATTTTAACGGCTGATGAGAGATTTTGAGGTGATTCTGTCGCTTTAAGGACTTTTCGCGGTGCGAGACGTCGTGCAGCACTCTCAGGCGGCGTCATCAGCCTGTTCAAGCTGAAAACCTCCACATTTCAGGCTCTATTGATCCAGGACGTCGTGAGAGAACAGAGAAGTTTCAGAAGAAGTCGGTTTCAGCATTTATCCGGATATTCCACTGTTAAAGGAGATTTTTTAATGAAAGACGTGCGGACGGATCCGCGCGTCGGGACGCAGCTGACGCGGTGCGGCGGCACAGGAAAAACACCTCCGTGTTGATAACCATTTGTAAAATCCAGGCGGCTTTTGATGGCTTTCAGTGGAGTGAGTATATGAGAAATTGTTTAACAGGCAGGACATGTTCCAACTTGTCCTTAAGGCTTTCAACAGAGGTGTTTTTCCTGTGGCGGAGCGTCGCGGCGGCTGCGTCCCGACGCGCGGACCCGTCCGCACGTCTTTCATTAAAAAAAATCTCCTTTAACAGTGGAATATCCGGATAAAATGCTGAAACCGACTTCTTCTGAAACTTCTCTGTTCTCTCACGACGTCCTGGATCAATAGAGCCTGAAATGTGGAGGTTTTCAGCTTGAACAGGCTGACGACGCCGCCTGAGAGCGCTGCGCGACGTCTCGCACCGTGAAAAGTCCTTAAAGCGACAGTCTCACCTCAAAATCTCTCATCAGCTGTTAAAATTTTCACTGAAAACCAGCTTAATTTTTCGAACCGTGTCCACTTCGATGTGTCTCACAGGTTTAGAAAAAATTTTGATCAAACAACGTGCCAGTCTCTCAGCAACTTCTCAGACAAAGGAATTCCGACGAGGGGCTGGACGACTCCTCCCACAAGGAGTGCTCACAGGCGAATGATGTCACCGACAGGCGTGGAAAAACTCACGCATGCGCACGAGGGTTCAAGCATGTCTGACGTAAAAACATATGAATGAAATCCATATAGTTTTTGAAAAAAATAAAAAGGACCGTTACTTTATTGACAGCCCTCGTATATATATATATATATATATATATATATATATATATATATATATATATATATATAAGGGGTGGGTGTTTATCAGTGGTGGGCACAGTTCCAGTAACCGATAATTATCGAAGATAATGTTTTCATTATCGGATTATCTTTTTAGATAACTTTAAAAACCATTATCGGACTAATTATTGTCCGATAAATTTTCGTCCAATAATTTTTAGACCGTTAACATAGTAAACAGCTACAAACACTTTTAAAATTTAAAATCAGTTGAGCACCTACCTGTTAAAAGTTTCATAGCAGACGTGTAGTTCTACCCTCTGCAAACAGAAGAGAGCTGCTTCTAGGAGAAACCACTCTATCTTCTGTAAGCAAAGGAGAACTGGTCACAAAAGAAAATAATTCATTTCTTTTAACCCCATACTGACATGCCAGCAATATCACCCAAGTCATCCAGAGGCATACATTTTTAACTTATGGTTCAAATTTTAACCAAACCAATTTCGGACAAGTTATTTAATATTACTGTCACGTCTGAAGTTTTATGAAATGAAAATATCAGATATATGTTTTAGTTTTAAAGTAATGCACTAATTTTTAAGGTTTTAATGAGCACATGCTCTGCCCAGTAGTGCATTATTGGTAGGATAGGGTAATCTCAGTATGTTCACGACAGGACAAATGCATTTCAGACACACTGTTCAGGCTCCACGGACAACAGCATTAAACTCTAGTGCCTAAAACTCTTGTGAATATATTCTGTGGGTTTACAGACATTGTTATTGTGTTTGTGTTTGTTAAATTCCACGCATTTTAAATGTAGCAGACATGGATTATCTGGAATTTTGTTTTGGCAAGTTTTCACAGTCTCTACTGCCATCTACTGGCCAGTAGTGTTCATGGCAGTATTCGTCCTGAAGCTGGGCAGACACTGTATGATATTTTTAATCATTGTACTCGGTTTCAGTTCAAACAGTACCACAGAACCGCACGGTGTAAAAATTCAGAGCGCACGATTTATGTTCTCTGTGTTTGTTACAAAACTTCAGAATTAGTGCATTATTCAACATTAAAAGATATATGTTATATTTTAACTTTGTACAAATGACAGAATTGACAGCTATTCTATCAGTATTCATTTTATTTATACACCAAACCATAACTCAGCATTGTTTTATTTTCCCAGACCTCCTCCGCCTCACGGCGTCATTGTGATTGAGCAGAGAGGTGAGCTTCATTGCTCTTCTTAGCTTGCGTCTGTGCTTGAAGCCATGTAGTAAACTGGAGCTTCCAGCAGGGCGCAGGACACTCAAAAACAGAAGTGCTGACTCATTGTTTGGGTCTGTTGTCCCTTTTAATGCTTCCAAAAGCAATCGCGGTGTTAAAACTCAAAATCAGCTTGTTAGTAGTTGCAAGTGTACCAGAGACAATACTGAAATTTATCGGTTATCTGTAACTTCCGATACATTTTTGGGTGGTTTATCGGTTTATCTTTATCAAAGATAACTTTTAAGTTATCTGATTATCTGTTATCAAAGTTAATTGTTTGGTTATCTGTGCCCACCACTGGCGTTTATAAGCTTTGCCTCTGCTCACCCCCTTTTGGTCACACATGTCACTGTGGAATTGTCTAGTGTATCAGTTTTTTGTTATTGTTGAGTCTGTGTGCCAAATAAATTCATTCTCTTCATTCATTCATCCATTCATTCATCCTGGTACAAATACTGTAAAATTAAAAGCAGACTCCTGTTTAAAACACAACCTTTAAATCTAAATTGTTGTGGACTAAGTACAACACACCACAGTAGATCTGATCAGAGAAACACAAACATGATGTGAACAAGGCACAAAAGAGCCTTTTTACCTGGTTTTTAAGTGGGATTGTGAGTCATCCTGTTATCTGGTTCTCTGAGACGAGCTTTCACCACAGAACAGGGCACAGTCGCACCCCGTTCTCATCGCACAGCGCTATTTCAAGATGGGGAAGTGACTAATGTGCAAATAATGTGACACTGTCTGTTCCATTAAACGGAAGCTGGCGCACCATTATGGATTTTGAAATTGGAAATATATTTGCACAGCAGTGATAATTAGCAGTTTGCATGAGGATACAATTCCACAGTGCTTTGGTAAATCCTAATTCTTCAAGTCTGTTTACTTACCATGTGATTGGTTGTAATAGTGTGAATTCCCTCAGCAGTCTGCATGTAAAAAACGTTGAGAAAATTGGTCTTCGGGGTAGTTTTGGACCAGTTTTTCCTCAGACAGACACAAAGATGTGTTCATGTAATTGAGCTGTTCACATATATTAACTGATTCCTGTATGGTTTCTGTAGGACACTTGACAATCTATGTTGAGTCCATCCATCCATCCATTTTCAATGCCCACTTACTCAAATTAAGGGTTACAGGGACGCTGGAGCCTATCCCAGCAGTCATAGGGCATGAGGTGTGGTTAATTCGAGTCCATATATCACCAAAAAATACATATAAGAGAAACACTAGCTTTACAAATCACATATAAATTAATACTGGTGGCACAGTGGCTTAGTGGTTAGCGCTGTTGCCTCACAGCAAGGAGGTTGTGGGATCGCTTCCCAGCTGGGCCTTTCTGTGTGGAGTTTGCCTGTTTTCCCTGTGTTCACGTGGGTTCTCTTCGGGTGCTCCGGCTTCCTCTTACTTCCAAAGACATGCTAGTTAGGTAACCTGGAAACTTTAAATTGACCGTAGGCGTGAGTGAGAGCGTGCATGTGTTTGTCTGTCTATACGTAGCCCAGCGACAGACTGCTGTCCTGTTCAGGATGTATCCTGCCTCTCCCCCTTTGACTGCTGGGATAGTCTCCAGATCCCCCACCCTCCCAACCTCCATGACCCTTAATTGGAGTAAGCAGGTATAGAAAATGAATGAATGAATAAAACTAGTAAGTCCCTGGGGGTCGCCACAGCAAGGGTGGATTTGCATGATAAATCAATCAATCAATTTTATTTATATAGCGCCAAATCACAACAAACAGTTGCCCCAAGGCGCTTTATATTGTAAGGCAAGGCCATACAATAATTACAGAAAAACCCCAACGGTCAAAACGACCCCCTGTGAGCAAGCACTTGGCGACAGTGGGAAAGAAAAACTCCCTTTTAACAGGAAGAAACCTCCAGCAGAACCAGGCTCAGGGAGGGGCAGTCTTCTGCTGGGACTGGTTGGGGCTGAGGGAGAGAACCAGGAAAAAGACATGCTGTGGAGGGGAGCAAAGATCAATCACTAATGATTAAATGCAGAGTGGTACATACAGAGCAAAAAGAGAAAGAAACACTCAGTGCATCATGGGAACCCCCCAGCAGTCTAAGTCTAAAGAAGAATTTTAACTATTAGAGAAAAAATTACTCATAACCATCCCAAAGACGTATCGTTATCTTTGGCTGCTTTCAGTGATGCCGGTATTTGGTTAGACTCTTTCTCTCAGATTGTTCTGTCTGAGTTATTTTCATTAGTTACTTCATCCAAACCATCAACATGTCTATTAGACCCCATTCCTACCAGGCTGCTCAAGGAAGCCCTACCATTATTTAATGCTTCGATCTTAAATATGATCAATCTATCTTTATTAGTTGGCTATGTACCACAGGCTTTTAAGGTGGCAGTAATTAAACCATTACTTAAAAAGCCATCACTTGACCCAGCTATCTTAGCTCATTATAGGCCAATCTCCAACCTTCCTTTTCTCTCAAAAATTCTTGAAAGGGTAGTTGTAAAACAGCTAACTGATCATCTGCAGAGGAATGGTCTATTTGAAGAGTTTCAGTCAGGTTTTAGAATTCATCATAGTACAGAAACAGCATTAGTGAAGGTTACAAATTATCTTCTGATGGCCTCAGACAGTGGACTCATCTCTGTGCTTGTTCTGTTAGACCTCAGTGCTGCTTTTGATACTGTTGACCATAAAATTTTATTACAGAGATTAGAGCATGCCATAGGTATTAAAGGCACTGCGCTGCGGTGGTTTGAATCATATTTATCTAATAGATTACAATTTGTTCATGTAAATGGGGAATCTTCTTCACAGACTAAGGTTAATTATGGAGTTCCACAAGGGTCTGTGCTAGGACCAATTTTATTCACTTTATACATGCTTCCCTTAGGCAGTATTATTAGACGGCATTGCTTAAATTTTCATTATTACGCAGATGATACCCAGCTTCATCTATCCATGAAGCCAGAGGACACACACCAATTAGCTAAACTGCAGGATTGTCTTACAGACATAAAGACATGGATGACCTCTAATTTCCTGCTTTTAAACTCAGATAAAACTGAAGTTATTGTACTTGGCCCCACAAATCTTAGAAACATGGTGTCTAACCAGATCCTTACTCTGGATGGCATTAGCCTGACCTCTAGTAATACTGTGAGAAATCTTGGAGTCATTTTTGATCAGGATATGTCATTGAAAGCACATATTAAACAAATATGTAGGACTGCTTTTTTGCATTTACGCAATATCTCTAAAATTAGAAAGGTCTTGTCTCAGAGTGATGCTGAAAAACTAATTCATGCATTTATTTCCTCTAGGCTGGACTATTGTAATTCATTATTATCAGGTTGTCCTAAAAGTTCCCTGAAAAGCCTTCAGTTAATTCAAAATGCTGCAGCTAGAGTACTAACGGGGACTAGAAGGAGAGAGCATATCTCTCCCATATTGGCCTCTCTTCATTGGCTTCCTGTTAATTCTAGAATAGAATTTAAAATTCTTCTTCTTACTTATAAGGTTTTGAATAATCAGGTCCCATCTTATCTTAGGGACCTCATAGTACCATATCACCCCAATAGAGCGCTTCGCTCTCAGACTGCAGGCTTACTTGTAGTTCCTAGGGTTTGTAAGAGTAGAATGGGAGGCAGAGCCTTCAGCTTTCAGGCTTCTCTCCTGTGGAACCAGCTCCCAATTCGGATCAGGGAGACAGACACCCTCTCTACTTTTAAGATTAGGCTTAAAACTTTCCTTTTTGCTAAAGCTTATAGTTAGGGCTGGATCAGGTGACCCTGAACCATCCCTTAGTTATGCTGCTATAGACTTAGACTGCTGGGGGTTCCCATGATGCACTGAGTGTTTCTTTCTCTTTTTGCTCTGTATGCACCACTCTGCATTTAATCATTAGTGATTGATCTCGGCTCCCCTCCACAGCATGTCTTTTTCCTGGTTCTCTCCCTCAGCCCCAACCAGTCCCAGCAGAAGACTGCCCCTCCCTGAGCCTGGTTCTGCTGGAGGTTTCTTCCTGTTAAAGGGACTTTTTCCTTCCCACTGTCGCCAAGTGCTTGCTCACAGGGGGTCCTTTTGACCGTTGGGATTTTTACGTAATTATTGTATGGCCTTGCCTTACAATATAAAGCACCTTGGGGCAACTGTTTGTTGTGATTTGGCGCTATATAAATAAAATTGATTGATTGATTGATTGATTGACTCTTTGTCAGCCTGGCTACAGTTTCTTATTTTCTTCAATTAGTGATGAGTAGTAAGATGTCCTAGCTTTACGGAGGGCTTTTTTATAGAGCAACAGACTCTTTTTCCAGGCTAAGTGAAGATCTTCTAAATTAGTGAGACGCCATTTCCTCTCCAACTTACGGGTTATCTGCTTTAAGCTGCGAGTTTGTGAGTTATACCACAGAGTCAGGCACTTCTGATTTAAAACTCTCTTTTTCAGAGGAGCTACAGCATCCAAAGTTGTCTTCAATGAGGATGTAAAACTATTGACGAGATACTCTATCTCACTTACAGAGTTTAGGTAGCTACTCTGCACTGTGTTGGTATATGGCATTAGAGAACATAAAGAAGGAATCGTATCTTTAAACCTAGTTACAGTGCTTTCTGAAAGACTTCTAGTGTAATGAAACTTATTCCCCACTGCTGGGTAGTCCATCAGAGTAAATGTAAATGTTATTAAGAAATGATCAGACAGAAGGGAGTTTTCAGGGAATACTGTTAAGTCTTCAATTTCCATACCATAAGTCAGAACAAGATCTAAGATATGATTAAAGTGGTGGGTGGACTCATTTACATTTTGAGCAAAGCCAATTGAGTCTAATAATAGATTAAATGCAGTGTTGAGGCTGTCACTCTCAGCATCTGTGTGGATGTTAAAATCGCCCACTATAATTATCTTATCTGAGCTAAGCACTAAGTCAGACAAAGGTCTGAAATTCACAGAGAAACTCACAGTAACGACCAGGTGGACGATAGATAATAACAAATAAAACTGGTTTTTGGGACTTCCAATTTGGATGGACAAGACTAAGAGTCAAGCTTTCAAATGAATTAAAGCTCTGTCTGGGTTTTTGATTAATTAATAAGCTGGAACGGAAGATTTCTGCTAATCCTCCGCCTCGGCCCGTGCTACGAGCATTCTGGCAGTTAGTGTGACTCCGGGGTGTTGACTCATTTAAACTAACATATTCATCCTGCTGTAACCAGGTTTCTGTAAGGCAGATTAAATCAATATGTTGATCAATTATTATATAATTTACTAACAGGGACTTAGAAGAGAGAGACCTAATGTTTAATAGACCACATTTAACTGTTTTAGTCTGTGGTGCAGTTGAAGGTGCTATATTATTTTTCTTTTTTAATTTTTATGCTTAAATAGATTTTTGCTGGTTATTGGTGGTCTGGGAGCAGGCACCGTCTCTACGGGGATGGGGTAATGAGGGGATGGCAGGGGGAGAGAAGCTGCAGAGAGGTGTTTAAGACTACAACTCTGCTTCCTGGTCCCAACCCTGGATAGTCACGGTTTGGAGGATTTAAGAAAATTGGCCAGATTTCTAGAAATGAGAGCTGCTCCATCCAAAGTGGGATGGATGCCGTCTCTCCTAACAAGACCAAGTTTTCCCCAGAAGCTTTGCCAATTATCTATGAAGCCCACCTCATTTTTTGGACACCACTCAGACAGCCAGCAATTCAAGGAGAACATGCGGCTAAACATGTCACTCCCGGTCCGATTGGGGAGGGGCCCAGAGAAAACTACAGAGTCCGACATTGTTTTTGCAAAGTTACACACTGATTCAATGTTAATTTTAGTGACCTCCGATTGGCGTAACCAGGTGTCATTACTGCCGACGTGAATTACAATCTTACCAAATTTACGCTTAGCCTTAGCCAGCAGTTTCAAATTTCCTTCAATGTCGCCTGCTCTGGCCCCCGGAAGACAATTGACTATGGTTGCTGGTGTCGCTAACTTCACATTTCTCAAAACAGAGTCGCCAATAACCAGAGTTTGATCCTCGGCGGGTGTGTCGTCGAGTGGGGAAAAACGGTTAGAAATATGAACGGGTTGGCGGTGTACACGGGGTTTCTGTTTAGAACTATGCTTCCTCCTCACAGTCACCCAGTCGGCCTGCTTTCCCGGCTGCTCGGGATCTGCCGGGAGGGAACTAACGGTGGCTAAGCTACCTTGGTCCGCACCGACTACAGGGGCCTGGCTAGCTGTAGAATTTTCCACGGTGCGGAGCCGAGTCTCCAATTCGCCCAGCCTGGCCTCCAAAGCTATGAATAAGCTACACTTATTACAAGTACCATTACTGCTAAAGGAGGCCGAGGTATAACTAAACATTTCACACCCAGAGCAGAAAAGTGCAGGAGAGACAAGAGAAGCCGCCATGCTAAACCGGCTAAGAGCTAGTAGCTGCGCTAAGCTAGCAGATTCCTAAAAACACACAAAGTGAATAATGTGTAAATAATTTAGAGGTGATTCAGCAGAGGGAGTGCTTTAGTTAAGGCACGTGAAGATTACACTGTGAAACAAATCCTTATCTAGTTAACTAGATCAATCTAACTGCGCAGATTAAACAGCTAACAGATACAGCAAAACACCGCTGTGCTCCGGAACAGGAATTGATACAATACCGCAGTGAGAGCCAACCACCAGTAGAGGTTACATAAATTAAAAAAATAACTTGAGTTTTACGCCAGATGCCCTTCCTGATGCAACTCCACTTCACATGGAGGATGAGCAGGGGTGGGGTTTGAACCGGGAGCCTTCCACACTGGAAACAAGTACATTGAGCGCTTCGTAAGTTTAAATATTTCCTGCAGTTAGCAGGGAAAACAGAGGATTAGTCTGTTAGTGGGTCCATCAAATTTCTGTAACTCCATTATAACTACTGTATATTCAGCTCTGGATTTTTGGATTCATGACTGATACAAGTTAAGACCAGTGAAGTTGCTGTTTTGGGCCATGTTAGCATTTTTAATGTGCACAATAACCATAACAAAATATAGACAGACATAACTATAAAGCTGCTTTGTTACTTATTTCCAGGTAGTAACCTAATAACCATTAAGGCCACTTTTGCTTGCAATTATCCTCTTCTATTTAACTGGCTGTGTCAAGTCTACTCTTGTGACTTGAGGGCCTTCACAGAGGCTTTTAATTCACTAAAAATTGTCCATGAAGTCCTTTCTGCAGGGTTGTGTGGATATGGGACAGTTTTAGAGTATAATAAGTTATCAAATTGTTGTGTAGAGAGGCTTTCTTACAGACTCCGTTCGAACAAAGAGACCTGCATTTTCAGTTCATCTGGTGCATCAAAAGTCACCAGATGTTAACAGGTTTGTCCTCATTATATTATTTTTATTTGGTGACTTTGATGATACCATATATTATTTTTGAACTAGTGTGGTAACTTGTGGGGACGGACTCATTTATCTGTCTGTCTGTCAGTCCCCCAAACAACCTGTCTGTCTGTCTGTCTAGTCACTGACTGCACTTTAGAAATGGTATGTATGGTTGTCCCATAAATCATAATCACTCTATATGTTTCAATGCAGCTTTCATTAATTTTATTAGCATGCTAGCAAAAGAATGCATTTGAAATTTCTAAATATTCTCATGCAGAGTTACAAAGGATTGTATCATTTTTGTTGAATTGAAAAACTATAGCATTGAAAAGAAAGCAAACTTTTCAGAGGAATACAAACTGAATTAGTGTGTTGGTTTACAGCATAATGCACAATTCCATGAAGACAGTGGAGGATAATAATTCATTAATAATGAACTGTTCAATGCAAATGTTTTGTAAAGCCATGGGAAAGTCACGCTAAAGAAGTCAACAATATAAAGGATAGACACACAAGGTAATTAATCTGTTTAGTCTTTAAAAGGTTCATCTCTCTTCATCAGAAATTATTTGATATTTATTTTATTTATTAATTTTACAACATATCTGTTTTATGGATGCATTGAATTGTGGATAAGATATTATAGTCTATACATGTAAAGTGGACATAAAAGCAAAGAGTGTGGGAATTAGGGCAGTCAGATTAAACATTTTTAGCAAAGATAGCTTGGAGCATTTAGTGGATGGTTTTATCCAAAGTATAAAAGCTTTGGATGCCTCAATACATCTGGCAATATTTATTTATGTTTATTGTTGTTTTCTTCTTCTTCTTTTTCTTCTCATGTAAATGTGCACAGTGCTTTAAGAGCTTTTTTACAGGATGGTTGTACTCATCATACAAAGATCTTGTAGAAAATCTAGATTTTAGTGCAAGGCAAATACGTAATGTCAGTATTCTGGCAGAATTATAGATGAACAGTGGTGTAGACATTTGTTACTTAAGTAGAAGTATAGATACTGCAGTTTAAAAACACTGGTAAAAGTTGAAGTATCAACTTGACCTCTTTACTCAAGTAAAAGTGAAAAAGTATGTACTCCAAAACCTACTTAAAGTATAAAAGTATAAAGTAACCTTTAAAAAAAAAAAAGGTAGATGCCACTATATGAATTGAAAGCTTAATTTAAAAACTGATTTGTTCTACATGTGGCCCAAGACCCAAAACCCAAAATTACCCCCCAACACCACCTGTACGAAAATGTTTCAATTCTAGAAGCTCTGAAATGCAATCTGGGACTATTCCAGACAATAAACTGCAGTGAGTGCAGCATCCATTTAGTGAAGGAAAAAAAAAAAAAAAAAAAAACAACTTTCCTTATTAAAATTCATTCCAGTAGTATTCTGCTCTTACTAAGATAAAGCAGTTTTCTAGTTTGGCAGATAGTTCTGGAGAAAATCACTGAAGAAATTAACAAATTGAAAATATGGTTTGACCGAAACAAACTGTCATTAAATAAGACAGGGATATAGTGGAGGTGTAAGAGTCACTAGGTGTTCACAGGAAACACTTATTTATGTATGTATGTATTTATTTATTTATGTATGTTCGTTGTTAGCTGCTTTTATATTTTCTGTTGTGTTTTTATTCAGGTTCTTTTTGCCTCTTTCTCTAATATATAAACAAAAATAAATTTAAGAACTATTACAATTTGAAAACAAATGCACCCGAACGTGATGACAGCTGCAATTGCTTAATTCTAAGTTTTAACATTGAAAATTCCATAGTCATGCTAACGCGTTAGCATCACTCCCATTTTTAAGTTATAAAATACATCAACTGTTTCAGAAGGCCATAACAGGTCGGTTTAACATAGAAAAGGTAAATAATACTCACAGAAGTATGCTCTTTAGGGTTTTAGCGGGGGAAAATTAAGTGAAAGAAAGAAAGAATAAACAAAGCAATAGGTCAAAGCATTGCTTCAATCTGCGAACCACTGCTTCAATTGGTTCATGGTTCAAAGCAAAGCCATGCTACAGAAAAGTTGATTACAGGCGCACATGATGTGAAATATATATATATATATATATATATATAAACATTAAACTGAAGCCAAGAGTAACGAGGCTGTTTGTTTTAAAAATGTAAGGAATAGAAAGTACAGATACTTGTGTGAAAATGTAATGAGTAGAAGTCAGAAGTAGGCAGAAAAATAAGTAATGGAGTAAAGTATAGATACCTAAAAAGTGTACTTAAGTACAGTAACAAAGTATTTGTACTTTGTTACTTGACACCTCTGTAGATGAACATATTGTCCAATTTAAAAAAATAAACCTGGTTGTAACAAAAAAAAAAAACAAAAAAAAAAAAACTGTCAAGGTGGAAGAATTAGAGTGTGACTTCTTGGCCTTTGATCTGTTTGTTTTTCCTGGTGTTGAACAGGTCGTAATCATGGAGGTGCAGGGCCTGAAATCTTTGGCTCCCAACAGGATTGTCTACTGCACCATGGAAGTGGAAGGTGGCGAGAAACTCCAGACTGACCAAGCAGAGGCGTCCAAACCAACGTAAGGAGCTGTACATGTTAAGAATTTCTCAAAGTACATCTGAGTTCAAATTCACAGTGTAGTGCCAATGAAACCACTTCTAAACTTCAGCATCAGCATTTTTACCCTCATACCACCCTTAGGGTTCAGAAGAAGAGTGTACTGACAATAGCATTTTGTGTGTGTGTGTGTGTGTGTGTGTGTGTGTGTGTGTGTGTGTGTGTGTGTGTGTGTGTGTGTGTGTGTGTGTGTGTGTGTGTGTGTGTGTGTGTGTGTGTGTGTGTGTGTGTGTGTGTGTGTGTGTGTGTGTTCAGACAACTGCTTGAATTCTTTCCTGCTGTGGGACAGATCTGTTTTAACACACTGCTCTCTGTTTTCTCTATCTTTAACTGACTTGAAAACTTAAAAAAAAAAAAAACGTAGGCTGGCACCAAAACTCACTCCTCTTTCAGGATTGTATCCAGGAAAATAATCCACATTTTAGAGCCGTTGAGAGATGTCACCATTTCTGTGTTTCAAGATCCAATAACTGAGGGACATTTCCAAGCAGCCTGATGGTGTGATGAGGAATCTGACTTCTGTTACCTTTGACTGAAATGAATAGCAAGAAAGCCTTTAATAATGTTACTGTGGTATTCCTCACATTAATTAAAGTTATTTTTTCTCTAAAATAATGTGATTACAGAATGTTGGTTATAGACAGTGATGGGCACAGTCTGCTAATCCGCTAATAGCTAATTAGTGAAGCTAAATTTTTCGTTAGCAGATATCTGCTTTTCAGCTAACTTTGAAAACCATCAGCGGATTAATTAGCTTCCGCTAAATTTAGTTCCGCTAACTTTCAGTCCGCTAACATTCTTTGCTGGCATAGTAAGGCCAAACGGCCAGAAATATTTGTAGCCCCTAAGATCAAACATTAATTCCTGTCTGTTGCAGAAGAGGTAAATCGACATCCTTTTTACTCATGGTCACAACATAACTTCACAAAACTAACTACATTCCTTGAACTATAAAAACAGAACAAATCTATAACACTAACAACTAGGGATGAGTGACTACACCACTGTCAGTATCTATATCTGTATCTGTTCAACCATCTAAATTATCTGTATCCATATCTGTACTCATAGTGGGCGGAGCCTAAACCGGAAGTGGGTGTGGTTTAACCCGAACTGGCTGGAGCTTAAATCAGTACATTAAGTCTGAAAATTGATATGGATTGATCAGAATTGTTTGTTTATTTGAAAACTATTTACAGAACAGCCTCAAAATTGAGATTCAAATCAATGTTTTTGATCACAAAAGTAAGAGAACTATTTACAGAACAAGTTTTTTATGAACTCAGAACATTAATATTCTTAAGTCTATGAATGAATATTTACAGAACAGCCTCAGAATTGAGATTCATTGTTTATGATCACAGTAGTAAAGGAACTTATTTTACAGAACAACTTTTTATAAACTCAGAACATGAATATTCTTAAGTGTATGAATGAATAACAGAATCGCCCTAGAATTGACATTCAGTGTAATAGGAGATCATGAACTACTATGTATGCATGAACAAGAGTTGTCATACTCAACACAACTTTCTTTTTTTATTTTACGATCAAACTGTGATCTTTTTTCAATTATTTATTTATTTTTACTACCTAACATTTTTGGCATTTTTTCCACATAAAGTTAAACAATATTGATTAAGGTGTGTGTGTCTGTGTGTGCATGTGTGTCTGTGTGTGCATGTGTGTGTGACTGTGTGAGAGGGAGCAAGAGAGGTTGTTCTACTGACCAATTTATTTTTTTTCAATTTATTTTCATTTATATAGTGCCAAATCACAACAGAGTTGCCTCAAAGCGCTTCACACAGGTGACCCTCTGCTTGGGCCATGCTACAAAACATAATTTACAGAACAATTCGCGGACGAATATACAAGAAATGCTAGTGGGACACAGGACAGGAGGATCGCCAACACGAACACAACTCCCATCTCTGGATGGAGATGCACCTTAAACAGAGAGAAAAAACAATCAGGCATCAGAAAGACAAGAAATACTGTATAATTTGTCAGCATTAAACAACAAGAAAGACAGAGAAATACTAAGGTGATTGCCGGCCGCTAGCCCTAAACTTCAGTAAAAGACCCAGAATTTAGGTAAAGTTGAGGCCGCAGCCCGCTCCAATTACTAATAAAATGAATTAAAAGAGTAAAAAGCCTAAAACAAAACTGTACCAGTATGCTAGCCATATGAAAGGGAAAATAAGTGCGTCTTAAGTCTGGACTTGAAAGTCTCCACAGAATCTGACTGTTTTATTGATGCAGGGAGATCATTCCACAGAACAGGGGCACGACAAGAGAAAGCTCTGTGACCCGCAGACTTCTTATTCACCTTAGGGACACAAAGTAGTCCTGCACCCTGAGAACATAAAGCCCGGGCCGATACGTAAGGTTTAATTAGGTCAGCTAGGTAGGAGGGTGCCAGTCCATGAATAATTTTATAGGTTAGTAGCAGAATCTTAAAATCTGATCTCACTGGGACAGGAAGCCAGTGAAGGGATGCCAAAATGGGTGTAATGTGGTCGAACTTTCTGCTTCATGTCAAAAGTCTGGCTGCAGCATTTTGAACCAATTGGAGACCCCCAATGCTAGACTGCGGTAAACCAGAAAACAGAACATTGCAGTAGTCCAATCTAGAAGAGATAAATGCATGGATCAGGGTCTCAGCATCAGCCATAGACAGGATGGGACGAATCTTCACTATATTTCGCAGGTGGAAGAAAGCAGTCCTAGTAATATTTCTAATGTGGAGGCCAAAGGATAACGAAGGATCAAAAATTACCCCAAGGTTCCTCACTTTGTCAGTGTGATGTATGGCACACGAGCCGAGGCTGAGCGTTAACTGGTCAAATTGATGCCGATGTGTCACTGGACCAAGAACGATCATTTTAGTCTTATCAGAGTTTAAAAGTAGGAAGTTTCTAGACATCAAACTTCTCACTGCTGCAAGGCAATCGTCTAAGGATTTTATGTGAACGAGATTATCAGCAGTTATTGGCATGTATAACTGAGTATCATCTGTATAGCAGTGAAAGGTAATCCCAAAACGCCGCAATATGTGCCCAAGGGGTGCTATATAAAGGGAGAAAAGCAGGGGGCCTAAGACAGACCCCTGTGGAACCCCAAATTTCATGTCACTAAGGTTAGAGGTAGTGTTACTGTACAAAACACAGTGAGAATGACTGGTCAAGTATGACGTCAGCCATGCAAGGGCACTCCCAGTAATCCCAAAATGATTTTCCAGCCTATCAAGTAGAATATGATGATCCACTGTATCAAATGCAGCACTGAGATCTAACAGCAACAGAACCGTAGTGGTGTCCGAATCCATTGTAAGCACAATGGCTCAAAGAGATTATTCTCAGTAAGGTAGTCTATGAGCTGCCGTGACACCACTTTTTCCAGAATTTTAGAGGAAAATGATAGATTTGATATCGGCCGATAGTTTGTCAATACACTAGGGTCAAGATTAGGTTTCTTAAGTAATCGTTTAATCACTGCAGATTTGAAACATTTAGGAACAGATCCAGAAGTTAAAGAAAGATTAATAATTTCCAGCACAGTCGGCCCAAGAGTGGGCCACAGATCCTTAAACAGTTTTGTTGGTATAGGATCAAATAAACAGGTTGTGCTTTTTGTTGACATTACGAGTTTTGTCAGCATGCCTAGTGAGATACTGTCAAATTCTGTAAATCTAAGTAATACCTCAGTAGTGGCGCCCACATCAATAGCAGGGTATTGTGGCTGGATTAAGGCATGCCGGGATATATTTAACCTGATGTCTTCTATTTTCTTCCCAAAGTAATCCAGGAAATCTTGTGCTGTAAAAGGAGAGCAAACTACAGGTGGTTGTCCATGCAAAAGTGTTGCCACCGTGTTGAACAAGAACTTTGAGTTATGCTTGTTTTTGTTGATCAAATCAGAGTAGTAAGTCCGCTTTGTAGCCAATAATGCATGCTTATAGTCTAAGATAACATCACGCCACGCAAGGTGAAATACTTCTAATGTTGAACAACGCCATTTCTGTTCTAGACCTCTTGCTTTATACTTGAGGTCACGCAACTAATCAATGAACCAAGGTGACTGTGATTTGGGGGAGCGCGGTTTTAACACAGGTGGTGCAATCATGTCGAGTGTAGTTCTGAGCACTGAGTTTAAACTATCCACAAGTCTGTCTACTGACTGGGTATTTGTCATATGTGAAGCTAAGACATCAGGCAGTCTAGCTTCGAGTTCAGTCTTAGTTGAGGAGTTGATGCATCGCTGTAAAGATATATAAGGTTGTTGTTCCACTAAACACGGCAGCGAAACTATAAACTTACTAAGTGAGTGATCAGACACCACTGATGTAAGAGGCATGTCAATATTCATGACAGCAATACCACGTGCAAGAACCAGATCCAGGGTATTTCCACTAATGTGCATCGAATCCCGAATGCATTGCCGAAATCCTAATGCATCCACAATTTCCATAAATGATTTGCAGAGGGGATCAGAAGGCTTATTTATATGAATGTTAAAGTCACCAATGATCAGAATGTTATCTACACTAGTTGACAAGTTAGAGATGAACGCACCAAATTCATCTAAGAATTCAGAATATGGGCCAGGAGGCCTATATACAGTGACAAAGTAATATGACTGATTTTTATTCTTCTGACCTTGGCTATGTGTAATATCCTGAGCAGAGTGGAGAATCAGATGCTCAAATGAGTGATATTTGTAACCCCAACAGCTAATAAGCTAAACCTACATTTCTAAATAAGAGCAACACCCCCGCCTTGCTTCGCATCACGAGGGACGTGACTAAATGTATATGCTGGTGGGCAGGCCTCATTTAAGGGGAGGACAGCTGTAGGTTTAAGCCAGGTTTCACATAGCCCAATCATATCTAAGTGATGATCAATAATTAGATCATTGATCAACAATGATTTTGAGGACAGTGATCTTATGTTAATGAGACCCAGTCTAAGGACCTCAGTGGGGTTGACAGTTGAACTGTTTGGGTTTAGGGGTGGTTCCAGAGTAGCATATATAAGATGCCTAGAAGTAGGTTTGGGTTTAAGACATTCCACGCGCATTGTAGGTAGCAGACACGAAATCTTTGCTATTGCTCGAACAACCACTGGGCCATCCTCAATTTCAACATCATCCAATATAGTAATGGGTATTAAGTTTGGAAAGCATATCCCTCTATGATTTTTATGGACACAACTACGGAAGCAGGCCACAGTCTCAACTTGTTGAAATTCCCTCCCTGGCAAATAAACTGTACTATCACCATCGTGGATTTTCTGCACTAAATTTCCCGCTAAGCTAATGGATTCCACACCCACATTTGTCATAAGCCTTGCAGGGTCTCCAATCACTTGTTCCATGGCCTGCTGTAGATTCCTAATGTTACACTCCCTGTAGAGCTCTATCTATGTTCGCAGACAAGATGGCGGCGCCTTCCCCAGTATGGTGGAGGCCGTCCGGCATCAGCAAGCCACGGTGGCCCCAGAACGAAGGCCAGTTATCAATAAAGCTAAAGCCTTGCTGTCTACAAAACTACGCCAGCCACCTATTTAATGATGTCAGCCTGCTAAATGCCTCATCAGTAGCCCGGGAGGGGAAGGGACCAGAGACTATTAATCGATGCAGACACATCTTTCTGGCAAGGTCACAAGTCCTCTCTATGTCCATTTTTGTGACCTCTGAGTGCTTCATCCTGATATCATTGGTGCCAACGTGAATAACTATGTGACTATATCTCATGTCATGTTCCTTCGTCTGTCTTCCCTTCTGCAGCGTCAGCACCCTAAGATGAGATGCAGTGTCAGGAGCTCTGACCCCAGGAATACATTTAATGTCAGCCAGCGTCTGTAACATGACTTTGCGGGTGATAGAATCCCCTATCACTAAAGTCCAGTGTTTCGGCCTGGAGACAGGAGTGGAAGTCACTCGTGGGCTCAGAGAATTCACATCTGGCAAATCCAAGGGGGAGAACCGATTCACAGTTCGCACTGCCGAGTGTGATCGGGGTGCCACAACCGGGCACCAAGCCCTACAGCAGTTCCTCCGCCTAGCCACAGTCCGAAAGCCGTCCTCCACAGCCGGCATTTCTAAGCTGATGCTAATGGGCTCGCTAGCCGGCCCAACACTAACCTCATCTGGAGTGCCCGTAACATCTAACTTCACTGCATTAAGAAGCTGCTCTAACTTACAGACACGGCTCTCTAAGAGAGCCACCCTATCTTCCAACATCACGCAGGATTTACAGAGGGTGAAAAATATAATAAGTAGTGTACTTTGTGCACTAAGAAATTCAAAAATGTAGCCAAGCAAACACGAGCTAACAATAATGGATAAGCTAACCACTCCTAAGGCTCACACAGATGCAGATAAATGAATTAAAATTCACAGCAGTTACACTGAAAAACTAACAGAAGTATAAGTATGAAGCTATAAAATACACTAAACAGTTAATTAACTAACAGAAGTGTAAAAAATGAAATTAAAAAATGATGAGAAGGGTCAGAAATAGCTAACGCAAGCTAACCGCTAGCCGCTCCTAAGATTTTACACAGGAGTAAAAATGACTTAAAATTCACAGCAGTTCAACTGAAAAACGAACAGAAGTATTAAACGGGTAGAAAAGAAACAGCTATAAAAAGTAACAACGGAGAGGGGAGCTGTCGACCTAGCTAGCAAAAGCTAACCACTAGTGAATGCTAACCGCTAGCGAATGCTAACTGCTAGCAATTCACAACAGGACTGTTGTTAAACATTCACAGTAGATGCAATTAATAACCAGAAGAGTGCTAAACAGAAATAAAAGAAGCGTATACAACCGTGTGAAGTTCAAAATGGCGTCACAGCAACAAACAATCCGTCAGAAGCAAGTTGCCAGATCTGTGATCTCACAAGGCTGACAATAATATGTCAGGCTTGTTCACTGTATTCTTCTCAAAAGCACTGCATTCAGTAGGAGCAAAGTTTTCCAACTGACTTCATATCACCCAATCAAACGAAGAGCAAGCAAACGGTTAATAAATAAATAAATAAATAAATAGATAGATAGATAGATAAAACCCCCAACCGGAGTGGAGGCAGTGACCGACGCGACACGAGCCGTTTTCAGCTCTGTCTTGTCAAAAGCACCACATACGATACGAAACAAGTTCACCAAGTAACTTTAAATATAATACAAACTGAAAAGAGGTGAGCTAAGACAGCAATGTGAGGTAGAATCAAGCCAAGCACAGAGAGAGATATTGATATTGTACCGGATACTCGTCTGAAACGAGTATCCGTCTCAACCCTACTAACAACTTTGCTAAACTAACATGTAGTACAATAATAATAATAATCATAATAATCATAATAATAATAAAACAAACCCCAAACTCCCATCATGCATTGCTGCAATGTATTATGATCGACAGCATGTACATGCAAACCATTTCTTTAAGCGAAAAGACACTTATTTATGGAGTTAAATTTGTCTCATTAATACCCGCAAATGCACAGAGGGTGATCTACAAATAGTCCTTGATTTGCGCACGTGTTTTGTGATCCACAAACACAAATTTCCAATTTGTAACTTGAGTGTTGGTTTTTACAAATAGATGTGTAGTTGTTGTTGTTGTCCTTTCGGCTGCTCCCATTTTGTCTTCGGGGTCGCCACAGCGGATACAGCCAGATCCGCACAGGTAGTTGGCACATGTTTTATGCCGGATGCCCTTTCTGATGCAACTCCAGTTTTACCTAGAGAAACACACACAGCCGCTGGTGTTCCAACGAGGTCTCCCATCCAAGTACTAACCAGGTCCCGCAGTGCTTAGCTTCTGAGATCTGATGGGATCAGGCTGACACAGACCAGATTGGCTGCGCAGATGTGTATTTGTAAATATGTCATTTTTTCCATTTGTACAAAAAAGACATTTGCAAAACTGAAAATTCTGTTTGTGAAGTGTGGCCGCTATTCACACTCAATCAATCAATCAATTTTTTTATATAGCGCCAAATCACAACAAACAGTTGCCCCAAGGCGCTTTATATTGTAAGGCAAGGCCATACAATAATTATGTAAAACCCCAACGGTCAAAACGACCCCCTGTGAGCAAGCACTTGGCTACAGTGGGAAGGAAAAACTCCCTTTTAACAGGAAGAAACCTCCAGCAGAACCAGGCTCAGGGAGGGGCAGTCTTCTGCTGGGACTGGTTGGGGCTGAGGGAGAGAACCAGGAAAAAGACATGCTGTGGAGGGGAGCAGAGATCGATCACTAATGATTAAATGCAGAGTGGTGCATACAGAGCAAAAAGAGAAAGAAACAGTGCATCATGGGAACCCCCCAGCAGTCTACGTCTATAGCAGCATAACTAAGGGATGGTTCAGGGTCACCTGATCCAGCCCTAACTATAAGCTTTAGCAAAAAGGAAAGTTTTAAGCCTAATCTTAAAAGTAGAGAGGGTGTCTGTCTCCCTGATATGAATTGGGAGCTGGTTCCACAGGAGAGGAGCCTGAAAGCTGAAGGCTCTGCCTCCCATTCTACTCTTACAAACCCTAGGAACTACAAGTAAGCCTGCAGTCTGAGAGCGAAGCGCTCTATTGGGGTGATATGGTACTACGAGGTCCCTAAGATAAGATGGGACCTGATTATTCAAAACCTTATAAGTAAGAAGAAGAATTTTAAATTCTATTCTAGAATTAACAGGAAGCCAATGAAGAGAGGCCAATATGGGTGAGATATGCTCTCTCCTTCTAGTCCCCGTCAGTACTCTAGCTGCAGCATTTTGAATTAACTGAAGGCTTTTTAGGGAACTTTTAGGACAACCTGATAATAATGAATTACAATAGTCCAGCCTAGAGGAAATAAATGCATGAATTAGTTTTTCAGCATCACTCTGAGACAAGACCTTTCTGATTTTAGAGATATTGCGTAAATGCAAAAAAAGCAGTCCTACATATTTGTTTAATATGCGCTTTGAATGACATATCCTGATCAAAAATGACTCCAAGATTTCTCACAGTATTACTAGAGGTCAGGGTAATGCCATCCACAGTAAGGATCTGGTTAGACACCATGTTTCTAAGATTTGTGGGGCCAAGTACAATAACTTCAGTTTTATCTGAGTTTAAAAGCAGGAAATTAGAGGTCATCCATGTCTTTATGTCTGTAAGACAATCCTGCAGTTTAGCTAATTGGTGTGTGTCCTCTGGCTTCATGGATAGATAAAGCTGGGTATCATCTGCGTAACAATGAAAATTTAAGCAATACCGTCTAATAATACTGCCTAAGGGAAGCATGTATAAAGTGAATAAAATTGGTCCTAGCACAGAACCTTGTGGAATTCCATAATTAACTTTAGTCTGTGAAGAAGATTCCCCATTTACATGAACAAATTGTAATCTATTAGACAAATATGATTCAAACCACCGCAGCGCAGTGCCTTTAATACCTATGGCATGCTCTAATCTCTAATAAAATTTTATGGTCAACAGTATCAAAAGCAGCACTGAGGTCTAACAGAACAAGCACAGAGATGAGTCCACTGTCCGAGGCCATAAGAAGATCATTTGTAACCTTCACTAATGCTGTTTCTGTACTATGATGAATTCTAAAACCTGATTGAAACTCCCATCCAGTAGATGGCAGTGTTCTATGCATTTAGATGGGGGGGGGGGGGGGGGTGATGAGAGGAGACTGATTTCCCATACTACCTTTTGGCATTTGTGTCGGTTTAACACTCAAATCTTCAGAATTAGTGCATTACTATAAAAGTGCGATATTTTCACTTTGTAAAAATGACAGAGTTGCTGTTAATGCTGATAACCTATCCAAAATTAGTTTGTTTAAATGAAACCATAAGTGAAAGTGCCTTGTGTTTGATCTACACTGCCACACTATGTAGTATTGTGTGTGTGTGGTGCTTAAACTTGAAATTGGTTTATCAGTTTCTTACAGTGTGCTGAGTCCATACTAAAAGTTAGTGGTTAGCTGTAACTTCCTCTAAATTGTTTTAGGGGTTTATCGGTTTTGCGTTATAAAAGTTAACTTTTCAGTTAGCAGATTAGTGGTTATTGAAGCTAACTTGCTGTGCCCGCCACTGGTTATAGATTATTGCTTGCTGAACATATCTGAATCAACCAGAGCTTCATTCATTCATCAGCATCCACACACCATCCAGCAGGTGGCAGACATGTATATGGGATATTACATAACCAAAAATAAAAACTTCCTTCATTTCAATTTCAATCAATTTGGTGCATCAAAATCAACCACTGTCTAATCAGTTCATTCTCATTAAGTGCTCTTTTAATTTTGATGAGTTACAAGATGATAGCATGTATTATTTTTTTAAAAATAGAACTGAACAGAATAGAATAGAATGCTTTTTATTGTCATTATACACAAGGTACAACGAAATTAAAAGACAACTCCCATAGTGCAAAGGTGTAAAAGTAAATATAAAAAAATATAAATATAAAAAGACAAATAAGAATATATACATGTATTTACAAGGGAGCCAGTAGGTGTATATAAATAGAAGTCTGTGCTATTCACATTCAAAATGTGATAATGGATGAACACATTCATGCCAAACATTTATGTGATAAAGAGTGGTAGTGTGGTAATGTCAGGTTGTTTAGAAGTCATAACTGAACACTACTATCATCTGCAAAATCTGTTATCAACAAATCAAATGACTGTATTCATTTCAGAAAGAAGAACATTTCTTCTCCCGTGGGATTTTTGTTAGGTTTTGGTTTTTTTGTGATTCATTGCTGCTTTTACTACAAATCTGAGTTTTAGAAAATAAGAGTGACCGTGTTAACATTCAGATGTTAGGCATTTAGTGTTAATCACTTTGAACAATTAAGAATGACTAATAACCAAAATTAATAATTTAGTTACCCTGGACAGAGTGAAGCTTTTACTGTAATTATTTATTTAATCCAAGCCACCCCAAACATACCATTTCAATGCTTTTAATTATCTTTCCGCTAACTTAACAGTGTTCACTGTTGCAATTCTGTCCCATTGTTTTATTGATGTTTGGTTTCCCCTGTGAGCTGCTTCAGAGTGCTTTATGTCAAATCCACTTTGCAAGAAAATACACTTATAATGTGCCTACGCTGCCAAAGCCTGTGGCTCGTCAAAACAGTTCTTGAGTGTAGGAAGACTTTTTAGTGTTTTTCCCAGGGTTCTGTGATCTATCATTTTCTTGTGAATGCACTTTGCAAATTAAACAGATTACTGAAGGAAAGGCTGGATTGCGTGAGTAAACCATAATTGAAAAATTTCAGTAATTTGGCACCAAAGAAACTTCACCACAGCTGAACTTGGCTTTCACTGTGCTATAAAAGATTTAGTGGTACTGGATGCAGCACCAGCATGTCAGACTAAAAAACTGGCTTCCCTTCGCTCCCCTCCCTCCTCCACGTCGAGAAAATGAACGGCAGTTGGATTCCTTTAGCAGCTGGAAGGGCTCTGCATCTGACCTTTGTTAATGCTAGTCTGACCATATTCATTACCAGAAGATGATTTAGTCCCCGAGCATGTTCTTTTGAAGGAATTCTGGAATGTTGCTTGTAAGAGTGCACCTAACCAATATTATGGATCATTATAAATTCAACTAGCGCGTTAGACAGACTGGTGTCCTGTCCTGGGTGTACCCCGCCTCGTGCTCTATGGCTGCTGGGATAGGCTCCAGCCCCCCGCGACCCTTAATTGGGCTAAGCAGTAGAAGATGAATGAATGAATGAATGTACGGGGTCTGTTAGAAAAGTATCCGACCTTTTTATTTTTTGCAAAAACCTGATGGATTTGAATCACGTGTGCTTGCATGAGCCAACCTTGAACCTTCGTGCGCATGCATGAATTTTTTCATGGCTGTCGATTGCGTCATTTGCTTGTAAGCAGCCTTTGTGTGAGGATGGGTGTAGTCTCTCATCGGATTTTCTTTGCAAGGAAAATGGCGGAACGACTGGAGCAGCGCGACTGCATCAAACCAGGACATGCTGGGACATGCCCACCTCTTCCACAATTTCTTGGATAGTCACACGACTGAAAAGCCACCAAAAGCCATCTGAATCATCTGAATGGTGGACATCATTTTTCGGAGTCACAGCATGTCCTGTGAGACTTCAACACGCAGGAGCTTTTGCTCCGTCAGCAGCTTCGTGCCGAAGCCATCGGCATGAATTTCGCTGCAACTCTTTTCATGGCCATATCTTCTGTCACAGTGGAATGTGCCGAAAAAGTGCTGATGTCCACCTCTTCCGCAGTTTCTCGTAGTCACACGGCGGTCCCACATCACCACAGCATTCACTTTGGAAATGATCTGGTCATTTCTGCATGTTGATGGCCGACCGGAGCGTGGCTCGCTCTCCACCGTTGTGCGGACGTCTTTAAACCGGTTGTACCGCTCCTTAATCTGTGTGATGCCCAGAGGATCGTCACCGAAAGCCTTCTGAATAATCCAAATGGTTTCCACCTGGCTGTCGCCCAGTTTCTGGCAAAATTTGATGCAGTCGCGCTGCTCCAGTCATTCCGCCATTTTCCTTGCAAAGAAAATCAGACGAGAGACTACACCCATCCTCACACAAAGGCTGCTTACCAGCAAATGACGCAATCGATAGGCGTGAAAAAATTCACGCATGCGCACGAAGGTTCAAGGTTGGCTCATGGAAGCACATGTGATTCAAATCCATCAGGTTTTTGCAAAAAATAAATAGGTTGGATACTTTTCTAACAGACCTTGTATTTAGTATTTGGCACATTTAGTTGAGTTATGTTTGACAACTGGCAAGGTTGAGCTATTTCCTTTGTTTAGAGCTTGTCTGGTTAGCAGAGACTGATTAATGGTGATATCAATGTCCAGCGTTCACTGTTATGTAATATCCCTAATTTCTCCAAAAATATTAGCCCTATCAACTTTCCATTTTCACGGCATTCATCTTTGACCCAAAATACATAAGCATACTGTATTTTCTCACGATTCTTTATGTAATATACTGCTCCTTACAAAGAACAAAATCGTTATATTATTCAGTTTGAATTTATTGAAAGTCACGTTGAAAACTAGGCCCAGGTTTCCACAGACAGACTCCATCTTGTGGAAGACTACAAACATGGCTGACACAGTAGCTTTATACAAGACAATGTGGGCGTTACAGTGGATGTGGCTTAGTCTCACAATCTCAACCTTATGGGTTCTCCACAGACAGGGGGAACCCTCCCTTTATCTGAAACTTGTGCATGCGTGATGGAGAAAATGCTTGATAACTAACATAAAACAAGGAAATAGCACAGATATTATCTACGTAACAATACCAAACAGCAATTGTCAGTTACATCTACGCACACACTTACACAGAGGCCACTTGGCTTTTAATATATAGATTTTGGCCAAAGTCCTTAGATCAGATATCAGAATAAATTAAAAAAATCCAATCGGAGTCTCCTGTTGTCCATCTGAGTCATGTTGTGGGGTATGTAGTTTTTCATTTAACAGAGTAAAAATGTGTGTTTCACACTTTGAGTTGATGTTTTTATCAGTTAGATATCTAGGTAGCAAAGTGCTTCCAGACAAATGCATGTATTTATTAACAGATTAATTGTTTTAAGAAAAAGTTATCGGATTGGTATCAGTATTGGCAGATACTGAAATTTCCTGTATTAGTGTCGTATCAGACGTGCCATCCCTCGTCGCTAGTGAGGATTTGGCACAGGTTTTATACTCTTCCTCACGCAGTTCCACTTCACATGGAAAATGGGCATGGGTGGCCTTGAACTGGGAACCTACTGTTTTGGAAGTAAATGCATTAATCACTTAGCCACCACACCTGCCCATGGTTGGTCACTCACTACTGTCACTTTATAAATGTGGGGAGGGGCATGGGCTTCACAGGGCGGGGCTCACATACACTAAATGTGCACATGTGGCCTGTGAATGAAAACAAATACCAGAAAAGATCTCAATACACACATAGGGAGTGTTGCTTCATACACTGCACTGGATACAGTTACACCTCGAAAATAGTTTACTGCTGTATAACGGTTTAAAATACCATTAATAGCAGTTTTACTATTTATTTATTTTAGATCATTATTAATATTGAGGGCCTCTTAAACTGTGAAGGTGGTTAGATGTACAGTAAACCCCTGAACCTGTGGGAAAACCACCTGAGTCATTCATGATTCATAACTGAACCAGAAACACTTTTTTTTTGGCATCATGACTTCTGACTCAGCTTCTCAAAGTGGAAATGTGAATGGTGTTAAAAAGTGAAATGACATAATTTATTCTAAAACTTAAAACTGTTGCATTCTGCTCCCCCCAGACACACACACATGCACGCACACACACTCCATTTATGGCTTTTATACTAGTTCTAGCTGAGATGGTGACCTGCTGATGGTAAAGTACGAGCACTGCTTTAAAAATAATTTAATTACCCAATTAAACAAGCGTCACTTCTACCTCAGCGAGCATACCGGAGATGGTCACAGTGTATTTAATTTTGTTTCCGTGGCACTTATGTTGCCTGATTTTAGTTTGATGCAATTACTTGCTAACAGCTAACTTTTAATCCAGAAGCTATGAATTGATAAATACTCTTAGATGTTCATATTTCTTTAGATGCTGTACAACAAATGTACCAATGAATACAAAGTAGGCGCTAGCTTCATTTTCTTGCTATTTTGATTTGGTTTTGGTTTACTTTTTGTAACTCCTGGTATGGCTGCTTCATTCACTCTCATTCATTTAATTTTTTCTAAAAGATTTTATGGCAAACAAAGCAATTGTTTAACATGAGTAAAGCAGTCAGATACTTATTTGTTGTTGTTGTTGTTTTGTTGTTGCTTTTTTAATAGAAAACAAGCAACAGGTTTGAGAATCAATAACTCACACATAGTATTATGTTTAATACAATATTGTCTATTTAAAACAAAAGCTGCTGAGCAATCACTACAGTTATGATTGCATTAATAATAATAATACTAATAATAATAATAATTTCATCAAGTAGCTCTCATTATAGTCAAACATTGTGTAAGAGGAAGGGGAAGAGGAAATGTGACCCGGCCCAGAGGAAGCCCGCCCCCCCGTCTGGAACCAGACCTGTATGGAGGACCCATCAGGTAGCACCTGGTGGCTGGGCTTGCCACGGAGCCCAGTCGGGCACAGCCCAAAAAGACAATGTGGAGTTTCCATTTCCACCCTGTGGGGTCACTACCCGCAGGGGGAACCGCTGGCGTCGGGTGCGCTGTCCCATGGGTGACAGTGAAAGCCGAAGGCCTCAACGGACCAGACCTGGACGGCAGACGCTAGTTCTGGGAGGCATGGAACATCACCTCGCTGTGGGGGAAGGAGTCGGAGCTTGTGCGGGAGATAGCGTGCTACCAGTTAGATCTGGTGGACCTCGCCTCCACGAATAGCCTCACCTCTGTAACTACTCCCCTTGATAGGGGCTGGACCTTATTCTTCTCTGGAATTGCCCAGGGTGTGAAGTGCTGGGTGGGTGTGGGGATACTCATGAGTCCCTGGCTGAGCGCCACTACATTGGTGTTTACCTTGGTAGATGGAATGGTCGCCTCCCTGTATCTTCGGGCGGCCGGGGGGGGGGGGGGGCTGTACTCTGACTGTTGTTTGTGCATATGCACCGGACAGCAGTTCGGAATATTCGGCCTACTTGGAGCCACTGACTGGAGTCCTGCATGCACCGGAGACTCCATTGTTCTGCTGGGGGACTTCAACACACACATGACAGAGACACATGACATGACATGTACTTGGCCCCACAAATCTTAGAAAACATGGTGTCTAACCAGATCCTTACTCTGGATGGCATTACCCTGACCTCTAGTAATACTGTGAGAAATCTTGGAGTCATTTTTGATCAGGATATGTCATTCAAAGCGCATATTAAACAAATATGTGGGACTGCTTTTTTGCATTTACGCAATATCTCTAAAATTAGAAAGGTCTTGTCTCAGAGTGATGCTGAAAAACTAATTCATGCATTTATTTCCTCTAGGCTGGACTATTGTAATTCATTATTATCAGGTTGTCCTAAAAGTTCCCTGAAAAGCCTTCAGTTAATTCAAAATGCTGCAGCTAGAGTACTAACGGGGACTAGAAGGAGAGAGCATATCTCACCCATATTGGCCTCTCTTCATTGGCTTCCTGTTAATTCTAGAATAGAATTTAAAATTCTTCTTCTTACTTATAAGGTTTTGAATAATCAGGTCCCATCTTATCTTAGGGACCTCATAGTACCATATCACCCCAATAGAGCGCTTCGCTCTCAGACTGCAGGCTTACTTGTAGTTCCTAGGGTTTGTAAGAGTAGAATGGGAGGCAGAGCCTTCAGCTTTCAGGCTCCTCTCCTGTGGAACCAGCTCCCAATTTGGATCAGGGAGACAGACACCCTCTCTACTTTTAAGATTAGGCTTAAAACTTTCCTTTTTGCTAAAGCTTATAGTTAGGGCTGGATCAGGTGACCCTGAACCATCCCTTAGTTATGCTGCTATAGACTTAGACTGCTGGGGGGTTCCCATGATGCACTGAGTGTTTCTTTCTCTTTTTGCTCTGTATGCACCACTCTGCATTTAATCATTAGTGATTGATCTCTGCTCCCCTCCACAGCATGTCTTTTTCCTGGTTCTCTCCCTCAGCCCCAACCAGTCCCAGCAGAAGACTGCCCCTCCCTGAGCCTGGTTCTGCTGGAGGTTTTTTCCTGTTAAAAGGGAGTTTTTCCTTCCCACTGTCGCCAAGTGCTTGCTCACAGGGGGTCGTTTTGACTGTTGGGGTTTTTACGTAATTATTGAATGGCCTTGCCTTACAATATAAAGCACCTTGGGGCAACTGTTTGTTGTGATTTGGCGCTATATAAATAAAATTGATTGATTGATTGATGACACATGACAGACACACCTGGAGAGGCGTGACTGGGAGGAACGGCCTCCCCGATCTAAACCCAAGCGATCATTTGTTATTGGACTTCTGCGCTGTAAACCCAAACAAGTTCGCAGAAATCAGAAAAATTGAAGCAATCAATTGCCATAGTCAATTGTTCCCAGAACTTAAAACTTTTATACTGCTGAGTTTATACTGCTTAATCTTTTTAATTAATTTGAACATTCGGGTTTACAGTATGTGCTAGTTATGGACTGTCCATAACAAATACCATGTTCAAACACATGCTCATAAGTGTACATGGTACCAGAGCACTGTAAGCCAAGGATCGATGATCGATTTTGTGATCATATCATCTGATCTGAGGCTGCATTTTCTGGACACTCTGGTGAAGAGAGGGGCAGAGCTGTCAACTGATCACCCTTTGGCAGTGAGTTGGATCAGACTGTTGGGGAGGACTTTGGACAGACCTGGTAAGCCCAAACAGATAGTGTGAGTGAACTGGGAATGTCTGGAGGAGCCCACTGTCCCAAAGATCTTCAACTCATACCTCTGGTGGAGTTTTTCTACCATCCCTGTGGAAGTTGGGAGTATTGAACCAGAATGGGAAATGTTCAAAACTTCCATTGCTGAAGCTGCAGCAGGGAGCTGTGGCCTGAAGGGCTTAGGTTCCTCAAGGGGCGACAACCCTCAAACACCATGGTGGACACTGGTGGTCGTGCAACTGAAGAAGGAGTCCTTGCGACAGGCCGTAAGGGTGGCAGTGGGAGGGAGGCAAAGCAGTGGGTGTGGGAGGAGTTCAGAGTAACCATGGAGAAGGCAGACCATGAGGCACCTCAGGAGAAGAAAACGGAACCATCCAATCTACATTAAGGATGGGACTCTGTTGACCTCAACTGAGGAGGTAATCGTGTGCTGGAAGGAACACTGAGGAACTCCTGCATCAGACTGGAGCGCCCTCTGTAATAGAGGCCAAGCTGGAAGCTGATGGGGGATCATCATCAATTTCTATCCAGAAATGCTGAAGGCTCTGGGTGTGGAGGGACTGTCTTGGAAGAGATGCCTCTTCAACATTGCGTGGAGGTCTGGGACGGTACCTAAGGAGTGGCAAACTGGGGTCGTGGTCCCCTTATTTAGAAAAGGAGGCTCCAAAAGGACTAGGTGGAGATATTATGTCTCCACATTGGGAACGCCTCGGGATCTCCCAGCCAGAAGTAGTTATTGTGGCCCAGGAAAGGGACGTTTGGGGTCCACTGCTGGAGCTGTTGCCCCCGCGACCCGATACCACATGGCTGAAGATGTATGTTAACATTGCGAATGTTCAAATCACCAAAGGGGAAACATGATTTAAAAAAGCAGAGAAGAAAAGAAAATTAAAAGGGAAGCAAATCAAGCAAGCAAAATACAATAACAATAATGGAACAATCCATTCAATGTAGTTTTAATTTTCTCTAATAGCTCATTAGAGTAAAAGTTTCTCTAGAAGGGGGAGGATGTTATAGTACTTTAATATCGCATGCAATTCCTGGAAATACTTTCCTGTGAAGCCTGAAAATTGTATTATTTTGCTCAAGCTGTTATAGTATTTGCAGTAAAACATTTATTTATATCAGTCTTTCATATACTTGCTCTTATTTCATGTTTTAAATTTATTGTTACAGTTTGAAATGTGGTTAACAATTTTCAAAGCATTTTGTGTTTTCTTTGTGTTGTTCACAGCATTTTGTTTTTGGAGATGTTTGAATTGAGGGTCAAATAACCACAGTAAACTTGACAGCCAAAGTTAATTTTAGCACAACTAAGGCATATCACTGCTGCTCCCTGTAGCAAGCCCCATAAATAATTTTGGCTGAGGGATTATTATGTAAAAATCTGGCCAAGTGCAGCTTAGTGATGTCTAGTGCATAAATAGCTAAATTGAGTTTCATGCAACTGACAGTGTGGAGGTGAATACAAATTGTGTTTAATCTTCTGAGCTTTCATCCTGGAGATTTGTAATATCTTTTCAACTAATAAAGACTTCCAGTCCCAACCTTTTTATTATTATTATGCATATACACAGCATACAGGTATGAGTACACTCACAAGACCCTTCACTAGATATACCTTGTGAGGACTGGGTTGGACACAGTTTTGCTTGCAGAAATCAAAACTCCTCAGACCAGGCAATGCTTTTTTAAATCTTCCACTGACCAATTTTGTTGAGCCTGTGCTCATTCCAACCGCCTCTTAGTTGACAACAATGGCAACCTGTGTGCTCCTCTGCGGCTGTAGTCCATCTTTTTTGAGGTTCAACATAGTGTGGGTTCAGAGTTGTAACGAAAAACGCCATAACTCAGAAAACACAATTTTGTCTAAAGTCCTGACAATCTAAAACTTTTGCACAGAACTGTATGTGGTACTGTGTGTATGTGGTGCTGTCAAAGTGTTGACAGAGAGGTGAATGATAAGTCCAATTATTATATACCTGTGATGCTACACTCACTCCGATTGGCTGATTTCTGGTCTGATATGTGAAAATATCATGACAATCGGTCCGGAATGCATATCACATTCATTACAAACCAGAAAGCTAAAAACACAATAAAAAAAAAAACAAGTCAGACATGAGCGTACCCCATAAATATCCAACCAGCACAGACTGAAAGCATACCAGCTAACGACCGGACCATCTGTTAGTAATTTCAGGTCTGACTATGAGCCGTCAGCAGCTTCCATATTTGGGCGTTACTATAAGTTTCCATGTTTATATATATAGTAGCCATATACTAAACGAATTATTAGCCTCATTTGCTTGGTCTATACGGGTATATGAGACCTCTGTGTTTTTTGCACAGACCTCGCTAATGCTCGGTTCGTACTTACACTTCGGTCAGATATTTTCCGGTACACACCTTGAGCTCAGGTAATAATCCTTTAATACAGACAGGTGACAAATTAAGGGAAAAAATCAACATAAAGGTTGCAAAATCGCACCCAATACAGCGCAAGTGCCATGGCTAGCTTACAGCTTACTCCCATCATTTTTACGACTGCGCCTTCATCCCCTAGATAACAATACCACTTGTGGACGTATTGGTATGTTGGACTAAAAATGACGTATGCTTAGGCACAGACTTTGTTCATCGAAATCATCTATCACCAGAAAGCCTTTATACCTTAGACCACCAAAACCAGGTAAAAACTCCAGTGCTGTCTAACACTATATTTGAAGAGTGCAACACTCAGATACTACATCTTACATAAGCATGTTCACCACATATGTACACAGTTCACACAGCGATGCACAATACTTTTTCCAAATACTTTAAGAAGTACTGTATTTGACAGGTCATGATTCCTTGAAGAATTTGTGTGAAGTTCTTTCTCAGAAGTTGAAACAGCTGCACCTCAGTCAGTGAACAAAATCATCATATTTACAACCCCAATTACAATGAAGTTGGGACGTTGTGTAAAATGTAAATTATAACAGGATCCAATGATTTGCAAATTCTCTTCAACCTATATTCAATACACCACAAAGACAAGATATTTAATGTTGAAACTGATAAACTTTATTGTTTTTGTGCAAATATTTGCTCATTTTGAAATGCCTGCAACACGTTTAAAAAAAAGCTGGGACAGTGGTATGTTTACCACTGTGTTACATCACTTTTCCTTCTAATAACAATAAGCGTTTGGGAACTGAGGACACTAATTGTTGAAGCTTTGTAGGTGGAATTCTTTCCCATTCTTGTTTGATGTATGACTTCAGTTGTTGAACAGTCCAGGGTCTCTGTTGTCGTATAATGCGCCACACATTTTCAATGGGCAGCAGGTCTGGACTGCAGGCAGGCCAGTCTCGTACCCACACTCTTTTACTACGAAGCCACGCTGTTGTAACACGTGCAGAATGTGGCTTGGCATTGTCTTGCTGAAATAAGCAGGGACGTCCCTGAAAAAGATGTTGCTTGGATGGCAGCATGTGTTACTCCAAAACCTGGATGTACCTTTCAGCATTGATGGTGCCATCACAGATGTGTAAGTTGCCCATGCCATGGGCACTAACACACCTCCATACCATCACAGATGCTGGCTTTTGAACTTAGCGCCGGTAACAATCTGGATGGTCTTTTTCCTCTTTTCTCTGGAGGACACGATGTCCATGATTTCCAAAAACAATCTGAAATGTGTACTCATCAGACCACAGCACAGTTTTCCACTTTGCGTTTGTCCATTTCAAATGAGCTCCGGCCCAGAGACGGTGGCAGCGTTTCTGGATGTTGTTGATGTATGGCTTTCGCTTTGCATGGTAGAGTTTTAACTTGCACTTGTAGATATAGCGACGAACTGTGTTAACTGACAATGGTTTTCTGAAGTGTTCCTAAGCCCATGCAGTAAGATGCTTTACATATTGATGTCGGTTTTTAATGCAGTGCCACCTGAGGGATCAAAGGTCACGGGCATTCAGTGTTGGTTTTCAAGCCAAGCTGCTTACGTGTAGAAAGTTCTCCAGATTCTCTGAATCTTCTGATTATATTATGGACTGTAGATGATGGAATTCCTAAATTCCTTGCAATTGAACATTGAGAAACATTGTTCTTAAACTCTTGGACTATTTTTTCATGCAGTTGTTCACAAAGTGGTGATCCACGCCCCATCTTTGTTTGTAAACAGCTGAGACTTTTGGGGATGCTTCTTTTATACCCAATGATGACACTCAGAATTAGTGTCCTCAGTTCCCAAATGCTTATTGAGTGTTGTTAGAAGGAAAGGTGATGTAACACAGTGGTAAACATACCACCGTCCCAGCTTTTTTGAAACATGTTGCAGGCATCCATTTCAAAATGAGCAAATATTTGCAAAAAAAACTAAAGTTTATCAGTTTAAACATTAAATATCTTGTCTTTGTGGTGTATTCAATTGAATATAGGTTGAAGAGGATTTAGGTTAGGTTAAACTTTATTGTCCCCACAGGGAAATTTGTCTTGGGCTCACAGTGTTGTTTGACACATACACAACATTCACAACATTTAACATCCAGACACACAGACAACGGTACAACAGTCAGCTGGTCTGCATGATTTCAACAAAAGGAGTATGATCATGTCATGATATTGCACAATCCCAAGTAAAGTGCATTTGCAGATAAAGTGACTTCAGTGACTTATTGCACCTGCCCAATAAATAACATTATAATTACAATTCAACAATTAAAAAAACACATTCCTACTGTCTTGTCTTATTTAACAAAGCCACTGACGTGGGAACAGAAGAGAGTTTGAACCTGTTACTGCGGTGCTTGATCGCTCGGCAGCGCCTCCCAGAAGGTAGCAGAGTGTATTCACTGTGCAGTGGATGGGAGGGTTCTCTGATTATGGCTTTAGCTTGTGCCAGGAAAAAGGTTTCAAAAATTGTCTGGAGAGAAGGAAACTCCTTCTGTCCTATGATTTTCATTGCATTTTTTACAAGCTGTCCAATTTTGGTTTTACCCTGCACTGTGAATGAGCCAAACCAGGCTACTATTCCATATCTAATGAGGCTCTCCAGCACCACATTATAAAAACAAACCATGATTCGGGTGCTTACACCAAACAATCTAAGTCTTCTGAGGAAGTGGAGTCTTTGGGAAAGTTTCTTACATAAAAAATCCACATGCACATTCCACCTCAGAAGATTATTCACATAGACGCCCAGATATTTCACTGACTCCACCTGTTCTATCTCCCTGCCTCCAATGATTACTGGGTCATGGGGCAGGAGTCTTTTTGGATCAAAAACCATTTCTTTGGTTTTAACCCCATTTAGAGTCAAGTGATGCTCCTCACACCAAGACTGAAAGGAGTCGATTTCATTAAAATAAACTGATTTGCAAGTCATTGTATTTTGTTTTGATTTACATTTTACACAACGTCCTAACTTCATTGGAATTGCAGTTGTAGCAGTAGAAGCCACTAGTGTTCATCCTACCAGTCACTGTAACGTCCAGCATTATATCTCTTCTGATTACTAGTTCCATGCATGCCAGTTGTACTCATATGCATTTCCTCAGTACTTAAGCACTCATCCATTTTCGTCCTCTGAATAGCAATGCGTCGGGTTCCAGGTTCCATTTACCTATCACCCTTCATTAATTAAACATGCATTTTTGCATCCTACGCACTTGTTTGTGCCACTGAAATAGCAGTGTGTGCTCGAACACGACAAAAGTAAATTTGCACGATCTTGGGTCACTACGTGTCACCACACTGAAAAAAGAACCAACTTAATTGAATTGTGTCAACTGGTAATACCTAAATGAATTAAGTTCTTTGAAATTAAGTTAATAAAGTGGTTTAACACGTGTTAATAAACTTTATTAACTTCATTTCAAAGATAACACATGTGCTAATCTAATTTAATAACATAATTTCAAAGAATTTAATGAATGCAGGTGTTATCAATTGACACAATTCAATTAAGTTAGTTCAGGTATTTTCTTTTTTTTTCAGCACAGAACAACTTCAACTGGTAACACCTAAATGAATTAAGTTCTTTGAAATTAAGTTAATAAAGTGGATTAACACGTGTTAATCTAACAGCTATGTCTGCTGACTGTAGACCATAGCTCTGCATCCAGACTTGTGGTCCAGGCTGAGGAAAGATGCCATCAAAGTGACCAGTGTTCTCCAACCAGTTGTTGCTTGCCTTTTTCTTCTCATTTTGACAGAAATTATGATGTGCAAAGCAGGTTGCTATCACAACTGGTGTAAAGGTGAAGTGAAAATCTCTTCAGTAGCCCCCTCCACCTCAACTTCAAAATCCCTAAAGTGTTTTCTACTGTCACACAGAGTGAGCTGAGGTTCACATTAACAGATTTCTCCTCTGGGGTCAGATAGAATTTATGAAGCCTTTCAGCAACCAGTCGAGGAGTGGATCTGCAGGGTCACCAATGATTTGTAGTCGTAATGATGAGTAGTCTTCTCCCTCAGTGTTTTTCACACCCTAAAACAGAAAATGGTTATGTCTTTTAAAATTTTTATGTTTAATGAGTAATTATACCATTAAGACTAAATCAGGGAAAAAAAAAACAGGGTGTAGTGTATATGACTTTTTTTCCTCTTAAAAGTTTGAAAGGTACCTTTGAAAGGCAGTTGATGAGCTCTCAAAAAGGTCTGAATGGCACTAAACATTGGAATCTTGGGATTTTCCAGGCATTTTGTAACTGATGCTCCAAAATCTAAAAGCAAACAACTTGTTTTAGTTGAGTAAAGTAGGAAATGTAAAAAGACCTCACACACAAGGTTTGTTTCATTTATTCATGAAACTGCTTTATTGTCATATTTTGAAAAAGTTCATTGTTTAAAATAAGTTTTGTGAGATTTCATAGTGGGCTCTACCTAAAAGCCACAGAAAAAAGTTATCAGAAGTCATAAAAGTGGTAGCTGTGATGTTATTGATTGTGGGTCAATGAAAACGACAGACATTCAGAAATAACCTACTTGCATGTGACTGTGAGTCCCATCAGTTATTTGAGGAATATGATGCGTTTCCTCAAAGCTCCGTTTGATCTCCAAGGCTTCTTTTTCATTTGGCTCGTAAATCAGCTGTTTAATCCGTCGGTCTTTTCATTATGGCTTTACTAACCATGCTCCGTGCTACATCACGTAAAAACACATTCCGCTGCGTTCGTCTCTTTCTGAACAAGTCCTGAAGAAGCATGTTCCTCTTATGCTGCAGTTTCAAAAGAAACACACAAACAATAACAGTAATCTTGATTACTCCCGCTAACAGATCTATTGTTTATACGGGCGAGCTTCTGGGTACAACTCATTTGCGTATGACAAGCGGCAGACGTCACAACGCAAAGCATTATGGGATTGCTCGACTGACTGAATCGGATCGTAATCACGGTGCATGTAAACACGCACAGCAAGCGGATCACTTTAGGGCATGTTCATGAAAACAGGACAATCTGATCCACCAATCGGATAGAATTCAATCAGATCAGAAATAAAGTGTCCATGTAAACATAGCTAGTGTTTTTATTCTCATCAAATCATTCAGTCACCCCTATCAAGTTCCCTTTCCTTTGATTCATCACGCATCCAGATTTCTACCAGACCTCCTTTGTTGACATGTAAAAGCACTGATTGCTTGATGCTGCCACAGTTATTGTGTGCGAACACAGTGAGTGATGTCATGAAAACTAACCTCTCGGGTGTCTTTTGTTATGTCTTTCAGCTGGGGGACCCAGGGGGACTTCACCACAACACACCCTCTGCCTGCTGTCAAGGTGAAACTGTTTACAGAAAGCACGGGTGTACTGGCACTGGAGGACAAAGAACTAGGAAGGGTAATGCTTTGTATTATTTTAATGACTGTGGGGGGTTTTTATGAATACTGAGATGTCCTCACAGGCCCATATACAAAGAATGTTGTTTGATTAATCAAACATCTGACTTTCAAAAAAAGCTTGGTGAAAAGGTTCAGGCTACTTTGTAATAGAAACAATCAAATTTGTTCACGGATCTGTATGAAGGGGCAGAGCCAGTAAATTTTGAAATACTTTTTTAAAACACTGAAAAATCAAATGTCATGTACATCAATCCTATATTTTGTTCTGACACTAAAAGGTGCAGCATTGCTGTAAAATACATTATGATAACAAGAGGGTATTACTCTGCCACGTTATAGCCAGCATGTGAACCTTATCAACCCCAAGCCATATTCCAACTTTCTTATCATGTAGGTGCCCCCTTTTTAAGAATATTTTATTTCAGCATGTTGCCGAAAATGAAGAAAAACTTCCAGGATCCCCTCACATCCAGAGCTACGCCAAAATTGATTGGGTTAGTTGGCCACTGACCAATCTCTTATATGTATGTGTATGTTTTTGAGTAATCCTGCTGACAAACACAAACAAGTACATTAGCAGACATGGGTGATCATCTGTTTGCTGCAGCCAGGTGAAATGTGGGCATCCGCTTGGCCTTCTCCAGCCACTGGAGTTGTCAACACTCAGGGACCTGTGCGATGGATCATGCATAGAGAAACATGCCACATGGCCAAAATGTTGAAGCTGACACCCCCTCACTACGCAAACGATACTCCTTATCTTAGCCTCCCTAAGTAACTGCTTGTTTGACACAAAGTCTTCTTGTGGTACCTAAGGATCCTCCAAACAGACCTAGTACCAAACACATCCAGTCATTATTGTAGGTCACTGGTTAGCATCCAAGCCTCACAACCATACAGTACGATATGTAGCAGCAGGACCTCAAAGACTTGGACATTCACATTCCTTCAAAACAATCTGCATCGCCAAACACTTCTGTCCAGCAAACCTCACTGACTCCATAACCTCTTTCCAGGTGACTCTCTATATCAAAAGCCGAGGACCCAGAGACATGAATGTCACTTGTGAGAGAAGTGAATGTCTCTACAACTTAAACACTTTCACCACAGACAGATAAACATCTGATGGCTGACTCCAAGGATCAATAAAACCCTGTATCATAATCCAGGATAATTGCAAACCCATAGTTCCATGAATTTCACAAAGTTTACAACATGTCAAGGTCAGTAAGCCTTTCCTCACCAAAAAAATGCCGAAATCACTGGTTTCCACAACATCCAGTCCATGCAAGCATTAAACTGTGTAGGAGTCAGAACACTTCCCTGATGGACACCATTTTTCACTGGGAAAACTCAGAGTCTCTTCCTCCAGTCTGTACAGCACTCACAGTATCTGTATACACACTGTTTATGATATCCAGTAACTTCTTGGATATCCCAATAAATGTGAGGAAGTCCCAGAGAGTAGGTCGATCAACTCAATCAATGCTTTGTTAAAATCAACATAGGCTACAAAGAAGCGCTGCTGATATCCAAGCTTGCGTTCATTGAGTATACACAAGGCTCGAATGCGATGGTTGTCTTATTGTCTGTGAAGCCAGACTGTTTCAGTCAGTGAGCAACAAGTAGCGGGAACTGAATTCTGTCAAGAATAACCCTTGCAATCACCTTCCCCAGCACAGAGAGCATTGTAATACCCCTGTTGTTGTTACAGTCCACACGATAACCCTTTCCTTTCCAGATTGGGAAACCAATTCCTTTCTTCTAGTCCATAGGAATGATACCTGTATCCCAGGTGTATGTGAATCTAAGGAGTATTTGGTGGTTCACAAGAACCACAAGAACTTTGCTGCCAAAGATGTCTAACATCCCAGCACGAGGATCAGTCTTATACAGCTGCCCAAAGTAGCCCACCCAATGTGATAGTGCAGCAGAGGCATCTGTCAGGACTTAACCATCTTCCACCATATTGACAGTGGGATGAGGTGTAGGTTTGGAGCAACAAAGGGCATTAATTCATCTGTAACAGGTCAGGGGTCACTAGACCACAGATGATGTGTCACCTAATCACAGTCTGCTCTAACAAATGCCTCTTTGTCCATTCCAAGGGTCATCACAGCCCGTTTTCTTCTCTGGATGATACTTAGAATGTCCTCAGATATGAAACACCTCCTTGTATGGGCAATGAGAACTTCATTATAATCCTCAGCAAATTTCAGTTTCTGGTTGCAGAGGAACTCCCACAATCCATTCAGATTCCCAGCTGTATCCATGTCTGCATGTCCACCAGCCTGATTGCATGCAGAATCCTGAGAAACAGTCTGATCTTCCAGTCTGGCCAGATTTAGTCTTTGGCACTGACATGAACTGAATCCTCAGGGAAGCCACAACAATTCTGTGGTCAGAATTCACAAACTGGGTTCTTTTGTAGATGCTACAGTTCTGCAGAATTATAATTATGGAATGGTAATATTGTTTTACGTTTTAACCAACTGCATCAAAACCCACACAACTGAAGCCTTGTCATATTTGATAACAGCCTGTTCGGTGAAGCAGTTACATTAATTACCACAGTTTCATTCAAATTTGATCAATGTCGGAACGTTGGTGCCTTGGTTAAAATTCACGCAGCCAACCAGTGCTTAATCCAACTGTCTACTTGTGGTCATGTGTGGTCTTCTGGTGTGATGTGTACAGCCATGGGTCTCAGTGCAACTGTAGTTGATGTTATTGTGCACATTACTGAGAGCTGTCTCTGCAGTATCATACAGCATATTTGTGCCCAATTTGGCCAGTACATGTCCCTCCACTTCTGTGTTTGAGCTAGTTCTCGCGGTTATAATATGTCATGAAGGGTTTGTGCTTGGTGACCATATCGCTCATAGGTTTTTGCATTGACCTCATTCGGTAATGGCAGTGATGGCCTTCATTTGTGTTTCAAAAAATGTCAGGCAAAGCATGAACTATGTTGTTCTTCTGGTTGGTAGAGTGTATAGTCATGCACTATATATATATATATATATATATATATATATATATATATATATGCTGGGACTGTACATTACACATAATGCAGCTCCCAACAGAACTCCCATGTAATGGAGTAACTGCGCCATAACGCTCACATTAAATCCAGTGTAAATTCCTTTGTGCATAATATAGACTCTACAACCACTTTGGGTGCAGACTAAGTTGAAATTCTTTCACCAAGCTGATGATTGTTACTTTGAATTTATATGTAGATTTTTGTTTAATCCATCACCATCGTCCACAAAGATGAAACATGTCCATAAAGTCGAAAGTGAGCTTCAGTGTAATGGCATAAGTATGGTAGAATTTGTCCATAAAACCACTGTAAACCCCTTTGTGCACTGTGTGGAGTCTACGACTGGTCAGGGCACGAACTCAGTTGAAATTCTGTCATCCACCTGACCATTTAAGCATTAAATGTGTGTGTGTGAGGGGGGGGACTTCGACCTCTAGCATTTTGCTAATGCTTAAGACATAGCAACTGAGGTCGTGTGGCGTCAGATGAAATCAATATTCCATTCAAGGTATTTGGACTAACCAATCCAGTCTGTCGGCACTGATTGCAGCCTTTAAATATTAAATTCACATTCACAGTGGTTTCACATTTCTGAGTCATGCAGCAGGTGCCATTGTTCAGCACGGGGGAGGGGGGAGGGGCATGATGTTTTCAAATCACGAGTTTTGAACAATGGTTTGAAACAAAGATTTCTAAAGCTTTCAGAACAGTGTTTTGAGTTTGTAGTGAGTAATTTACAGTACCAGTGAAATATTTTTGTTCTCATCCTCATTCGCACATTGCACCCATCATTTAAATTCAGTTTTACTTTCATGTTGTTTTGCATGTTTTGTTTCCTATTTAATGTAGTGTACATCGTCCTCACAGCGGTTGCAAGCTTAAATCATGAAGGTTGGTGCAGCTCCAGCAGGTGGCAGACTTATCTATGGGATATAACAGTCTAAGTAAGTTACTTTTTTGGTGGATCTGCAGCATCAAAGTTCACCAGACTTTGATTGTTTTGTCCCCATTCTATTCTCTTTAAAGTTAGACATGTACAAGTGTACAACATATTACACTCAACAAAAATATAAATGCAACACTTTTGGTTTTGCTCCCATTTTGTATGAGATGAACTCAAAGATCTAAAACTTTTTCCACATACACAATATCACCATTTCCCTCAAATATTGTTCACAAACCAGTCTAAATCTGTGATAGTGAGCACTTCTTTGCTGAGATAATCCATCCCACCTCACAGGTGTGCCATATCAAGATGCTGATTAGACACCATGATTAGTGCACAGGTGTGCCTTAGACTGCCCACAATAAAAGGCCACTCTGAAAGGTGCAGTTTTATCACACAGCACAATGCCACAGATGTCGCAAGATTTGAGGGAGCGTGCAATTGGCATGCTGACAGCAGGAATGTCAACCAGAGCTGTTGCTCGTGTATTGAATGTTCATTTCTCTACCATAAGCCGTCTCCAAAGGCGTTTCAGAGAATTTGGCAATACATCCAACCAGCCTCACAACCGCAGACCACGTGTAACCACACCAGCCCAGGACCTCCACATCCAGCATGTTCACCTCCAAGATCGTCTAGACCAGCCACTCGGACAGCTGCTGAAACAATCGGTTTGCATAACCAAAGAATTTCTGCACAAACTGTCAGAAACCGTCTAAGGGAAGCTCATCTGCATGCTCGTCGTCCTCATCGGGGTCTCGACCTGACTCCAGTTCGTCGTCGTAACCGACTTGAGTGGGCAAATGCTCAAATTCGCTGGCGTTTGGCACGTTGGAGAGGTGTTCTCTTCACGGATGAATCCCGGTTCACACTGTTCAGTGCAGATGACAGACAGCGTGTGTGGCGTCATGTGGGTGAGCGGTTTTCTGATGTCAATGTTGTGGATTGAGTGGCCCATGGTGGCGGTGGGGTTATGGTATGGGCAGGCGTCTGTTATGGACGAAGAACACAGGTGCATTTTATTGATGGCATTTTGGATGCACAGAGATACCGTGACGAGATCCTAAGGCCCATTGTTGTGCCATACATCCAAGAACATCACCTCATGTTGCAGCAGGATAATGCACGGCCCCATGTTGCAAAGATCTGTACACAATTCTTGGAAGCTGAAAATGTCCCAGTTCTTGCATGGCCGGCATACTCACCGGACATGTCACCCATTGAGCATGTTTGGGATGCTCTGGACCGGTGTATATGAAAGTGTGTACCAGTTCCTACCAGTATCCAGCAACTTCGCACAGCCATTGAAGAGGAGTGGACCAACATTCCACAGGCCACAATTGACAACCTGATCAACTCTGTGCGAAGGAGATGTGTTGCACTGCATGAGGCAAATGGTGGTCACACCAGATACTGACTGGTATCCCCCCCCCAATAAAACAAAACTGCACCTTTCAGAGTGGCCTTTTATTGTGGACAGTCTAAGGCACACCTGTGCACTAATCATGGTGTCTAATCAGCATCTTGATATGGCACACCTGTGAGGTGGGATGGATTATCTCAGCAAAGGAGAAGTGCTCACTATCACAGATTTAGACTGGTTTGTGAACAATATTTGAGGGAAATGGTGATATTGTGTATGTGGAAAAAGTTTTAGATCTTTGAGTTCATCTCATACAAAATGGGAGCAAAACCAAAAGTGTTGCGTTTATAATTTTGTTGAGGGTAGTTTTTGAGTTACTGCGTACAGGGAATTTAGGATAGGGAATTGTGCGACTGAAGAATTTTTCTATTGTGCTCAATCAAGCAGCAGCTTGCACGAGTTGTCTGTGTCATTGTGTCCACTATGTTGTAGTTGTGCAGTCAATATCATGACACTGAAGACACAAATGTCCAGCCATGTGTAATTTTACCACATCACCACCACAAAATCCACTGCCAGAACATATAACATCACCTCCATCATAACGAATCAATTGTGTGTCGTATTGGACATTTTGTATGGTCTGTACACATATACACCATTTACATGTCTACCTATGCTTTTATACCAAAGAGCCAGTTTATTACTTTAAGAGTTCCGTGTAATTAAATCACTTTGATTACATTAAAGCAAATCAGCTGTGATTAATTAGTGCAGTCAGTTTGCAGACGGACGCTGTCTTTGTTCTGCCTCACTGTGACTGAGATACTCACTTTGAGTTCAGTTTGTTGCCATCTGGCTGCCTGTGTTTTGTCCTGGTTTCAGGGCTGTGCCTTCACTGTGCTGTCATTTCAATTTGCTTGAAGAATGACCTTATTTTTTCCTTAAACTAAACAAGTGGCAAAAGAAATCAAACATCCTCAAATGCTTAAAAGCAGAATCCGGATCTCCGCTCTTTATTTTAACAAGACTCAGACAGAGCGAGGAGCAAACGTTAAGTTCCTGTAGTGGAAACTGTAAACACATGAAGATACTGTGATGGATGAAAGTGGTGTTGGAGCGTCACATGTCCCCGTAGTGGCGTTGACCTTGGCTGTGACAAGGCTCTTTGATCCCCCACTGCTGCAGTGTTGGCAGGAAGGCAGGCTTCCTCAAAGGTCTTTAACTCAACAAAGAGAGATTAGGCCTCTTCTTCAGAGAAGCAGCAGAAAGTGCCGCTCCCTTCCTCTACACCACCGCTCCCTTTATTCTCTCACTTTCAACAAATGTGATCACAAATACATGTCGTCGCCAAACACAGAGCTGAATGATTAAAAATGTGCCAGTAATATAAGTCTGTCTTTTTGCTGTCTTTTGTCTGAGTGCAGGTTGTCCTTCATCCAACTCCGAACAGCCCCAAGCAGTCGGAGCTGCACAAAATGACGGTGACCAAGGCTTGTCCTGACCAGGATCTGAGGATCAAACTGGCCATTCGTATGGACAAACCACAGAACATGAAACACTGCGGGTAACACAACAACTACACTCCTCGCTTCCTTTCATTTTGCATGTTCTTCACACAGAACTCGAGCCCTGTCAATTCCTTGGTCTCACTAAGAGTGACATTCCTTGGAAAAACACAGTGAAGTACACTGCTCCCCCTAGTGGGTCCAGTAGGAGTAACAATACAAGACTAAATCTATGACGCAACATTGAGAAACTAATTTCATACAAAATATAGAAAAGTGGATGAATAGTTCCTGCTGTTTGTTTGTTTTAGTGACATTTCAAATTGATTTGGACATTAGTCTTATGTACTGTTTTTAAAATCTGAAATCCATTAGAGTCAAAGCTTTATGGCCATATCAGGATGACTCATTGGGATTTTTCTTATTGACCTCACGGGCACAGAAACCAGAAAAGTACACCCACAATCACCCACAAATCAAATGCACAATACATAAAAAAGTACAGTTGTGGTCTCAGGTTTACATACACTTCTCACAGGTATAAATGTCATTGTAATTTTGGGCCATTAATGATGTCCTTAAACTGTTTGTTCTCTTGCCAGGGTGGAATGATCCATTGTAAATGTCTATAAAAACAAGGATTGGGTGTATAACTGTCATCCACACAGGGCCAGAATAATACATACAGGCGTGTGTGTGTGTGTGTGTGTGTGTGTGTGTGTGTGTGTGTGTGTGTGTGTGTGTGTGTGTGTGTGTGTGTGTGCGCACGCATACACTTAAATCTTGTAACAAGTGGTGCTGAACATTCTACAATGTCTTCTAACATGACAACATCAAGGCCTATAAACTCCTCGTTTGTGATCATGATTGACTACAACTGGTAGTTTCTCTTTGCCATCCTAAAAAAGTTGTGTTTGACAGCACTCATTGGGCTGTCCAATACTCAGGGCAATGGGAAAGTCCAAGGTCTTTTGGAGACATTTCTGAACAACTGTGGTGTCCAAGATCATCGGTTCAAACAATTGTACGTAAGTACACGAACACTGTATCAGCTTAACAGCTGATACAGTAGCATCTTAGGAAGTGGTCGCATCATGCTCTGGGGCCGTTTTGCTGCCAGTGGTACTGGTGCATTGCACAAAGTGGATGGAATAATGAAGAAGAAGGACTACCTCCAAAGTCATCATCACCACCTCAAATCAACAGCTAGATAGTTGAAACTTGGCCACAGTTGGTTTTTCCAACAGGACAGAGATCCAAAACTCACATCAGAATTGGTTCTGATTCAAATTAAGTGCAAATCTGGAATGGCCTTCTCAAAGCCCCGGCCTCAACCCCATTGAAACTATGTGGACTACACTTAAAAGCTGGGCCAGGTTGCCAACCAGTTTAAATTAACTCTACCAATTCTGCTAAGAGGAGTGGTCAAATATCCAGCCAGAATTATGCCAGAAGCTTCATGATAGCTACCAAAAGTGACTGGTTGAGGTGTGGCTTACTAAAGGATATTTAACCAAACATTAGTGGATGTATGTATATATATTTGAGCCTGTATGTATAATTTTGACCCTGTGTGGATGAGAGAAGATGCAAAATAAATTCAACTTAAATTAAACTTGTGCACTCAATTCTTGTTTTTCAAGCCATTAATGATGTATGCTGTACAATCATTTTACTCAGACAAAGGAACAGTTCAAGGACGTTATTAACGGCCCAAAATTACCATGACATTCATGCCCATAATGAGTCTATATAACATCTGACCACAATTGTATAAACCAGATCAGTAAAATGACACAGTAAATGGTAATAAAAGCTAGCAAATAAATCAGAAAATTAAAAAAATAAGATAAATCATACATACCATGTGGCTCTGTGGAATAGGAGTTGGACTACCAACCTCCAGACCAGGGTTTGGTTGTCTGCCAAAGTATCATGTGATGGACTGATATCCCATCCAGTGAGAATTATAGACTCTCCTCTGTTTCACAGTACCTGGAGATCAGTGCCGGTGTCGCCGACCAAACGGTCCACCCTGCCTTCACTGCGCATGCGTCATTTCAGACCACAGCAGCGCCATTTCTGAGCATCAGGAGCGATGCACCGATTATCACCTCATTTCAGCTTAAAACTGCAGTCCAGTCATCATCTATCTCAGCAACGGATATTTTCCACATAAATGTAACATTATTTCATAATGAAAGACGGGGGACCAATGAGAGCATTACAGCAGCACGTCTACGTCTGATGAGCTGCTGTTTCAGAGCGTCAGTAGCGATTCACCGATTATCACCTCGTTTCTGCTTAAAACGGCCTCGTTTCTGCTTAAAACTGACTTTAGAATGATTTAAGAGGTTTTACCTTGTTATCTGATGGTTAGTAATCACATTTTTCCCTTTGATCAATTTGGGTGTAGAGAGTCAGACTCAGATGAGCTGCTGTGGTAACGAAATGACGCATGCGCAGTGAAGGCAGGTGGACCAATTTTTAGGGCCGGACCGTTCGGTCTGTGGCACCGGACCTCAGGGCCTGTATAGGACTTTCTTCTTCTATGCAGAACAGGTGGCTCTGTGGAAAAAGAGTTGGGCTATCAACCTGTAGACAGAGCTTTGTTTCCAGGTTTGTTCTGCACCCTACCAGTGTATGCCGATGGCGAAGTCGCTTCATTGTCTCAGTCCACCCAGCTGTAAATGGATACCAGCCTTGGCTGAGGAAATAACCTTTGATGGACTGCCATCCCATCCAGGGGGAGTCGCAGACTCTCATCCATTTCACGCTTGGGTAGCCAGGGATAAGCACTGGCCTGATGGGCCCCATGGCTGGTGCACAACACAATAAATAACCCAAGTAGAACCTGTAACGGAATTAGCAGCAACAAACTGAACATTCTGGTCTTAATGCGTCTTAATCTTTGGTGAGATGGAGGGAATTAAAAAGGTAGTTAGCTGGGTAAGAGGGGCTTTAATACTCTTCGTTTCAAGTTTACCCTGTAAATATCTGCAAGTGATGGAAGATTGCATCCAACAGTCCTGGATGCAGTGCTCGCCTCTTTCTCCTTGTCTTCTGGCTTCTGCTGACATATTGCCAAACCACACAGTAATTGCATAGGAAAGGATGCTCTCCACTACTTCTGTGTAGAACTGCACCTTAGGGAGGAATTCTGGCTCTGGACTCACACCTTCACAGCTTGTGTAACTTCTTCTGATCATCTATGCCATGAAGGATTTTAAAGTACATATCTCACTTCTGTCAAAAATCATATACCAGATTATAAATCAAGTCTAACTTTTGCAGGTCTTGATGTAGGTGATAAAAGTAAAATAAGATTAATAGCCATTTTATCCATAATTAATACATAATGTTTGGAACTCAGTTTTAGCTAGCTGAAAGTCAATCCCTCCATCAGCGGCGACTTAGTTTCATGCGCGGACACACACCAGCTTGTCAATCCGGGTTACTTTTTGTATTCAGAAAAAAACTCCACATCAAATACATCCACATAAGATTGAAAAGTGTACAGTATTAATAAATACATACCCTGAGAGATGCATCCCGCTGAGTTCTCCTCCTGTGTTCGCACACAGCAGCCATGTAGAATCTCTCCTGCCTTTGTTCCAAAGTTATCTCCTTTTAAAACATCCAAATTATACCAACACATGACGGTCAGTAAAGACCCAATTGCAGATCGTCACGTTTGTTTTCTTTCCATCTGTCGTTAGTCCATCCACAGTTATTGATCCACCAACCAGGTGTTAAATGGCTTGGGGCTGGTCCAGTGTCCACGTAACGTCTCTCATCTTAAGATTGCAGCAGCAGTCACTTTATTTCAAAGTATTTGTGTTCACACTTATAAACACAATGATAAAATTCTTCTTGCTTTCTGTGCATCCAGCTCCAAGTAGTTTTCCAGGAGGTGTGTACAAAACACTTCCACTTCAATTTAATTTATTAATTTATATAGCGCCATCTCACGACAGAGTCACCCCAAGGCGCTTCAAGTAACAACACAAAGTAATTTAAGGTCAAAATGTATCCTAAAATCAACATAGTACACTTCTCCCTCAAAATCTTATCTATGGGAAAACTGTATAACTAATAAACACAATGACTGGTTATGATGGACCCTCCCAAAACACACCTGGGCCTGGTTTCATAAAGCGGTCTAATTTTTTTAGTCTACTTACTTAGTCGACTTAGGTTAGTCGCCCAACATTAGCCATCTAATTTCCGTTTCACATCGACAGCTAAACTTGTAGATTACCTGTCTAATGTTAGTAGATGATTTTCATGGGCATAAGCGGCCTCGGCAGTGCTGTTGCCAAGAAACGCCTACAACGCACAAGAATCTTGTTTACTTCCGGGTTAGTCATCTGCTACAAACATGGCCGAGTCCGCTGCACCAGAGGAGAACTGCTCCCAGCGTCGGCGTCCGTATACATCTCCAATGGATTATTCTGGTCCCGGAACACCTGCACCCGCCGAAAGGCTCTTCTTCCTTTCTGCTCCATCAAGTGGTGGTACATGATAGTTGCCATTTTTGAGGTAAGACACTGAAGTTTTATTGACTAAACTATCAATCAATCAATCAATTTTTTTATATAGCGCCAAATCACAACAAACAGTTGCCCCAAGGCGCTTTATATTGTAAGGCAAGGCCATACAATAATTATGTAAAACCCCAACGGTCAAAATGACCCCCTGTGAGCAAGCACTTGGCTACAGTGGGAAGGAAAAACTCCCTTTTAACAGGAAGAAACCTCCAGCAGAACCAGGCTCAGGGACGGGCAGTCTTCTGCTGGGACTGGTTGGGGCTGAGGGAGAGAACCAGGAAAAAGACATGCTGTGGAGGGGAGCAGAGATCGATCACTAATGATTAAATGCAGAGTGGTGCATACAGAGCAAAAAGAGAAAGAAACAATGCATCATGGGAACCCCCCAGCAGTCTACATCTATAGCAGCATAACTAAGGGATGGTTCAGGGTCACCTGATCCAGCCCTAACTATAAGCTTTAGCAAAAAGGAAAGTTTTAAGCCTAATCTTAAAAGTAGAGAGGGTGTCTGTCTCCCTGATCTGAATTGGGAGCTGGTTCCACAGGAGAGGAGCCTGAAAGCTGAAGGCTCTGCCTCCCATTCTACTCTTACAAACCCTAGGAACTACAAGTAAGCCTGCAGTCTGAGAGCGAAGCGCTCTATTGGGGTGATATGGTACTACGAGGTCCCTAAGATAAGATGGGACCTGATTATTCAAAACCTTATAAGTAAGAAGAAGAATTTTAAATTCTATTCTAGAATTAACAGGAAGCCAATGAAGAGAGGCCAATATGGGTGAGATATGCTCTGTCCTTCTAGTCCCCGTCAGTACTCTAGCTGCAGCATTTTGAATTAACTGAAGGCTTTTTAGGGAACTTTTAGGACAACCTGATAATAATGAATTACAATAGTCCAGCCTAGAGGAAATAAATGCATGAATTAGTTTTTCAGCATCACTCTGAGACAAGACCTTTCTGATTTTAGAGATATTGCGTAAATGCAAAAAAGCAGTCCTACATATTTGTTTAATATGCGCTTTGAATGACATATCCTGATCAAAAATTACTCCAAGATTTCTCACAGTATTACTAGAGGTCAGGGTAATGCCATCCAGAGTAAGGATCTGGTTAGACACCATGTCTCTAAGATTTGTGGGGCCAAGTACAATAACTTCAGTTTTATCTGAGTTTAAAAGCAGGAAATTAGAGGTCATCCATGTCTTTATATCTGTAAGACAATCCTGCAGTTTAGCTAATTGGTGTGTGTCCTCTGGCTTCATGGATAGATAAAGCTGGGTATCATCTGCGTAACAATGAAAATTTAAGCAATACCGTCTAATAATACTGCCTAAGGGAAGCATGTATAAAGTGAATAAAATTGGTCCTAGCACAGAACCTTGTGGAACTCCATAATTAACTTTAGTCTGTGAAGAAGATTCCCCATTTACATGAACAAATTGTAATCTATTAGACAAATATGATTCAAACCACCGCAGCGCAGTGCCTTTAATACCTATGGCATGCTCTAATCTCTGTAATAAAATTTTATGGTCAACAGTATCAAAAGCAGCACTGAGGTCTAACAGAACAAGCACAGAGATGAGTCCACTGTCCGAGGCCATAAGAAGATCATTTGTAACCTTCACTAATGCTGTTTCTGTACTATGATGAATTCTAAAACCTGACTGAAACTCTTCAAATAGACCATTCCTCTGCAGATGATCAGTTAGCTGTTTTACAACTACCCTTTCAAGAATTTTTGAGAGAAAAGGAAGGTTGGAGATTGGCCTATAATGAGCTAAGATAGCTGGGTCAAGTGATGGCTTTTTAAGTAATGGTTTAATTACTGCCACCTTAAAAGCCTGTGGTACATAGCCAACTAATAAAGATAGATTGATCATATTTAAGATCGAAGCATTAAATAATGGTAGGGCTTCCTTGAGCAGCCTGGTAGGAATGGGGTCTAATAAACATGTTGATGGTTTGGATGAAGTAACTAATGAAAATCACTCAGACAGAACAATCGGAGAGAAAGAGTCTAACCAAATACCGGCATCACTGAAAGCAGCCAAAGATAACGATACGTCTTTGGGATGGTTATGAGTATTTTTTTCTCTAATAGTTAAAATTTTGTTAGCAAAGAAAGTCATGAAGTCATTACTAGTTAAAGTTAATGGAATACTCAGCTCAATAGAGCTCTGACTCTTTGTCAGCCTGGCTACAGTGCTTAAGATTAGGCTCCTTACTAAGAGCCTTTGGGCAAGGTCCTTAATCCCCTAGTTGCTCCCAGTGTGTAGTGAGTACCTTGTATGGCAGCACCCTCACATCGGGGTGAATGTGAGGCATTATTGTAAAGCGCTTTGAGCATCTGATGCAGATGGAAAAGCGCTATATAAATGCAGTCCATTTACCATTAGCCGCCTTTGTACCAGGCTAAAACCTTTATTCGGCTAACACGAAACTTTAGCCAACTAAGTGCTGTGTGCAGTGACTAACATCAAAAGATTAATCGACTGAGTTTAGTCGACTAAATAAGATTAGACCGCTTTATGAAACCGGGCCCTGTTCACCATTTCCACATACTATTCACCGTCAAAGTCCACAAAATAATACCAATTTCAAGCTGCAAAAAAAATTCCAGTTTTCCCATTTGTTTCAATGAACGGGTCTGAGAGGACGGTCACTAACATGATGTCAATGAAGTCAGCATTTCTCACAGGCTCACATTTCTGAGCGTTTATCAGTGGCAGATAATATCAAGCTAATTTTCCCTTGTTTATGAGTTAATTTCTCAGGGCATATAACACCAAAAATAAAACACAATACATCAATATTTTTAGAAATTTTTATTTATAATAGTCAGCCAAATTGACATTTCATTTACTAGAGATATGCACTTTAAGGATCATCTTTTAGGATCTGTGTTCTGTCACTCATTGATAACTGTTTGTGTAACTGAAGGTACCTGCATGGATGTGTCTAAAACATGTCACTTCACATCTCAAACACATGTCAAGCACGTCATCAAACAGCAAACCCATCTTTGTTGTACTTTGGGGTGGTGACACCCTCACATCTTGCGTTAGCGGTAATTACAGCACACAAGGAAACTGAAAGTGTGTTGATGGTGGAATTTGTTACAAGAAAAACTGCTGACCAGTGTCCCGCTTCCTTGTGCCAGTGTTTTTATTTTGACATATGGACTGTGTGTTGTCTCTGTGTGTGTGGGCAATATTTTGGCAGGTACCTGTGGGCTTTTGGAAAGAATGTTTGGAAGCGTTGGAAGAAGCGTTTCTTTGTACTTGTGCAGGTGGGTTAGCTTTCTTACATATGTGGCCCCTTGAATGTGAATTTGCAAAGCTCTTTTTGTTTTTTTGTTTGTTTGTTTGTATTTTTTTTTTTTTTTTGCATATATTGTGTTTCGGTTTTGATGTACTTACTAAACCAGGACAATTTACAGCATTGCACTGATGTGTTTGGAGAAATGTATCCTAAAATCAACACAGTATACTCAAATCCTTAAAAAATTAAAATAAAATGAATAAATAAATAAATAATAAATATTATAATTTTTATGTTTTTGTTAAATTTGGCATAGGGTCTGTTGAGTTTGGGCAGGTATGTGCGCAGTGTGAGTACCCTCTGGTTTACATGAGAAATACTAACATTACTGCAATATATATATCTATATATACCACTAAGATGTTACACAGTTTCATAACAGACACAGAGTAAACGCTAACTGCTGTGTACTCTTGTTGTTAAGAGCTTGTTAAATTTTAATCTAGTAGCTCTTGTACAGATCAAACAGAGGTCCAGAAGGTGTACAGTACGTTTAAGTCGTTCAAGTCTCTGCCCATACAATACAGAGTAGTCAGAATTTTATCCCCAGAGCTTTATGACAGCATAGCTCATTGAGTTAAAAAGTGTTTAAAAAAAGAAAGAAAAAGAGAGAGAGAAAAAATAAAGCAATCCTCTTGGCAAAACACAATGTCAGTCCAAATTTGATTTTAATGCATCTATAACTTATTGAGTGATATCATTCAAAAGCATCTGCTACACGTAAGCATCGCCCTCCTTTACAGGTACACTAAAAAAATGACTTATTGAATTATTATTATGTATATGTCACGGACATGAACGAGTGAAGCTCTTCAGCATCTCACCCTGTCATTTAGGTCCTTCAGACTTATTTTCAGTAAATGCTTCTGGAGAGCTTTAGCATGGCTAAAAATCTTCAACTTCTGGGGGACTTCACTCCCCCAGACCCCCCCCCCCCCCCCCCCCCCCCCAACTACGGCCCTCTTAACCCCCTACCACTTTAATCATTTTCTTTATTTGCATTCACACATGCCTGGAAAAACAGTCCTCACCATCTCATTTAGTTCCATCACACTTTATTTTCAGTAAATATGCTGGGAGCATATGTATGGAAAAAATCTTCTGCTTCCCCAAGTATGGCCTTCTTAATCACCGCCATTTTAAGCATTTTTCTTTATTTGCCCCTCACATGCCTGGAAAAGCTCGCCATTGAACCATGTCCTTTAGGTCCTTCAGACTTTTTTCAGTAGAATGGTTCTTGGGAGCATGAGCATGACTAAAACCTTTCAGCTTCTGGGGGGGGGGGGGGGGGGGGACCCCCTGCCTTTGTAAGCATTTTACTTATTTTACCTTTCAGCTTATAGGGGAGCTCTGCCCCCATACCCCCACCCTTTTAAGCATTTTTCTTTTTTTACTTTTCAGCTGACCCCCTAATTACAGCCCTCTTAACCCCCTGCCACTTTAATCATTTTTTTTTATGTAGATGTAAATTAATACTCAAAGTTTTCAGCTAGTTGACAGTAGGGCTGTACAATATGGCCAAATTATCATATCTCAATATTGTCATATAAATTGTCATATAAATGTCACATGCTGTCCATATTCTTGAGCTGCTTAGGTGGGTAGGGAGAGTTCCCATGGAATAAAAAAGCTTCAACCTACCATCCCTGGATCTCCAGACCAGGCACCTAAGTGGCTCTACACTCTCTCTTTTTTTCTTTAAAGATATTTAGGTGTACCTTAGTAAACACTAGTAGAGTTCCACCTTAGATTTGGAATGTATAATAGAAGATATACCTTACTGAATTTTCATATCAATATGATATACGATATGACTATGATTTGACACAAAGTGCACCAACAGTGAAAATTAAACATTCTTAAACAAAACAGTAATAATACCACACTCATTTTGCTCTCATCATAAGGTTAGGATACTGTGCCCTCCAAAAGTATTGGAACACTTGGAATTTCACACATTTTAACTTGTTTATGCCATTTTAAATACAAGAAAAACAACAACAAAAAAAAAGAATAAAAATTTCTAAAATTATCTTCCTCAAACTGAAAGCAAATCTCTAAAACTTGATAAAACCTGTAAATAATAATCAGTTTTATTGCCAGTTTTCTTTAGACAAGTCAGGAGATGGAAATATAAGTGATAAGAATGATAAATGATAAGAATGGTGACAAAGGTCAGTTTCCGTTTGTACAGGGGTCAAAAGTTAAAGTTGTATTTGTGCTGAATTTGATGCTTGTATCACCATTTGAAGGATTGTTTGTTATCTGCTGCATGAATAAGCCAACACGAACCAGCTGTTTTCTGTTAGTTTAAACATGTTTGCACTCTTAAACAGTTAACAGACAGACATGGCAACCAGATTAAGGGAGAAATGCTGCTTTTAACAACATGGACGTCATTTCTGGCATAAAATACGGTCGTTTACTCACCAATATAAGTTTGGTGTGATTAGAAGTCCATAGTTCAAACAACGTGTTCAGTTCAAAGCTGAAGCAAACATTTTTCTTCTTCTACGAAGGTGGATTAGAACTTTTTGTGGTACACAGCACAAACTACTGGAAAGGAGGAACCTAGCAGTCAATGTGACTCACTGATTTGAAAATGCAGGTCTTTCAACCAGACGTGTGGTGCCGTGACATGTCAATCATCTGTGTCCAATCAGATTTCAGAGGAGTCCAGTGAAACCCCGGCCTCCACTCTAGCTCCACCCATGCCAGGAAGTGTTCAACATTTCCTGTTTCACTGTGACTGAGAAGTCGACACTTCCTGTTTGAGTGTGACCTTGCCACTGAGTTCCCATGAGATTCCATGGGATCTCATCTGTCGATCCAGGAAGTGTTTGACATTTGAACATTTCCTGTTTTACTGTGAATTTTGGCACTTCCTGTTTAGGACGCCCTGTACCATGAATGAGCTTCGCCACACTGCGCGATGCTTTGCTCATATTATTTAATGAGACAATCAAAAAGTTACACAGAAACCTTACAGAGGAGTAAATACAACAGCAAAAGCAACATATTAAACAATTAAACAAAAAACAAGTTAATTAAAAAAAAACTGATCAAAACCAGGTGGGAATTATTTGAAAAAAAAAAAACTTTCCAAAGTTAAACACAACTGACATTTCCTGTTTCACTGTGGACTCGAAATTTGGCACTTCCTGTTTCAGTCTCAATTTGCCATTGAATTCTCGTGAGATCTCCTGTCTTGTCAACCTAGGAAGTGTTCAACATTTGACATTTCCTGCTTCACTGTGCACTCAAAATTTGGCATTTCCTGCTTCACTGTGCACTCAAAATTTGGCATTTCCTGTTTGGGACTCAGTGTACCATGCGCAAGCTTTTATTATTATTATGCATATGTCATGGTCATGAACGAGCAAAGCTCTTGCAATTATAATAAACATTTGTATTTATTTACATTGTCTGTTTTTCTTGTTTGAAATGAGATATAAATAATCTACCAGACTTAAAAATGTACACATTTCCATGTTATTTTATTTGTCTAAAAATAAATGTCCAAGGTTCCTTATGTTAAACAAATCATCTCCTCTGAAATAACATGGTTCATTTTAATTTACAGATGATGAAAGACTCTTTTATTTTTTACTATTTTAATGATAAGCGTTCTAATGTAAGATGCTTTTTTACAGTGTGTATAAATGAGCACTTGAGTGACACATTTGAATAAATGAGCGACACGTTTCTGCCTCTGATCTGTATATAACACAGTGTTGCACACAGATCAGTGGTTTCTGCACTGCAGTCTTCCGTGGTTTGGCCTGATGCCTTGTTTTCAATGGACGGCGTGAAGCTACATCACAGTGCACAGCAGCGAAAGTTGAATTAGGTTGAACTTTGACCACAGCAGCCTGATGACAAGTGACAATGCGCGCTCTCGGCAGAAGCGTCGCTTTAGCTCGGTTTTTGACGCGACACTTCTGCCCAGTGAAAAACACAACGCATCTCATTGAAAATAATGCTTTTTAGCCCAATCCACGATGCTTCTGCCGCATCTGATGCTTCCAGTGTAAAAGCGCCATTACGGCTTTTTACAGGATTGTTGTCCGGTTTGTGGCTTTTTCTCCACTGGCAGATTTTTTTGTGCCATTTCTGGATTGTTGATTTTCTTGTGCCATTTCCGGATTGTTTTGTGCCATTATATTCAATTGAATACACCACAAAGACAAGATATTTTATGTTAAAACTGATAAACGTTATTGTTTTTGTGCAAATATTTGATCATTTTGAAATGGATGTCTGCAACACGTTTCAAAAAAGTTGGGACAGTGGCAACAAAAGACTGGGAAAGTTGATGAATTCTCAAAGAACACCTGTTTGGAGCACTCCACAGGTGAACAGGTTAATTGGAAACAGGTGAGTGTAATGATTGGATATAAAAGGAGCATCCCCCAAAGGCTCAGCCATTCACAAGCAAAGATGGAGCGAGGATCACCACTTTGTGAACAACTGCGTGAAAAAAATATTTCAACAGTTTAAGAACAATGTTTCTCAACATTTAATTACAAGGAATTTAGGGATTCCATCATCTGTAGTCCATAATATAATCAGAAGATTCAGAGAATCTGGAGATCTTTCTACAATTGAGCAGCAAGGCTGAAATTCATTACGTAAAGGATTTTACCGCATGGGCTCAGGAACACTTCAGAAAACCATTGTCAGTGAACATAGTTCATCGCTACATCTACAAGGGCAAGTTAAAACTCGACCATGCAAAGCGAAAGCCATACACCAACAACATCCAGAAATGCCACTGCCTTCTCTGGGCTCGAGCTCATTTGAAATGGACAAATGCAAAGTGGAAAAGTGTGCTGTGGTCTGTTGAGTCCACATTTTAAATTGTTTTTGGAAATTGTGGATGCTGTGTCCTCTGGACAAAAGAGGAAAAATACCATCCAGATTGTTACCAGTGCAAAGTTCAAAAGCCAGCATCTGTGATGGTATGGGGGTGTGTTAGTGCCCATGACATGGGCAACATACATATCTGTGATGGCACCATCAATGCTGAAAGGTACAACCAGGTTTTGGCGCAACACATGCTGCCATTCAAGCAACGTCTTTTTCAGGGATGTCCCTGCTTATTTCAGCAAGACAGTGCCAAGCCACATTCTGCATGTGTTACAGCAGCGTGGCTTCATAGCAAAAAAAAAAAGAGTGCGGGTACTAGACTGGCCTGCCTGCAGTCCAGACACAGAATACGACAATAGAGACCCCGGACTTTTGAACAACTGAAGTTGTACATCAAGCAAGAATGGGAAAGAATTGCACCTACAGTGCTTCAACAATTAGTGCCCTTAGTTCCCAAACACTTATTGAGTATTGTTAGAAGGATGGAGCGACGAACTGTGTTAACTGACAATGGTTTTCTGAAGTGTTCTTGAGCCCACGTGGCAAGATCCTTTACACAATGATGTTCGTTTTTAATGCAGTGCCGCCTGAGGGATCAAAGGTCACGGGCTTTCAATGTTGGTTTTCGGCCTTGCCGCTAACATGTAGAAAGTTCTCCAGATTCTCTGAATCTTCTGATTATATTATGGACTGTAGATGATGGAATCCCTAAATTCCTTGCAACTAAACATTGAGAAACATTGTTCTTAAACTGTTGGATTATTTTGATTTGATTTGATTTGATCATTTATTTAGTCAATTCAGGTGCAGTCAGCAGTAAAAATTACATTACATTCATAAAACCACATCATACAAATTCACAAAAAACATAAAAACATAAAAAACATAAAAACACAGCAGAATAAATATATAAAACAAGAGCCCAGAAATAAGGGCTAAATAAATTTTTCATGCAGTTGTTCACAAAGTGGTGATCCTCGCCCCATTTTTGTTTGTAAATGGCTGAGAGTTTTGGGGATGCTTCTTTTATACCCAATGATGACACTCAGAATTAGTGTCCTCAGTTCCCAAATGCTTATTGAGTGTTGTTAGAAGGAAAGGTGATGTAATACAGTGGTAAACATACTACTGTCCCAGCTTTTTTGAAACGTGTTGCAGGCATCCATTTCAAAGTGAGCAAATATTTGCACAAAAACAATAAAGTTTATCAGTTTGACCATTAAATATCTTGTCTTTGTGGTGTATTCAATTGAATATAGGTTGAAGAAGATTTGCAAATCATTGTATTCTCTTTTTATTTACATTTTACACAACGTCTCAACTTCATTGTAATTGGGGTTGCACATTTGACATTGTTTATGTGCAACAAACTTGGCTGCAGCAGTAAAAACTGCGCTGCCTTTGAGGTGGCAGGGAGGAAGCCAGGGTGAGGGGAGTGGAGAGACACAAGGGGGGGGTAATAGGGATGGAGGGAGGGAGACATGCATCATGTGCAGATGAGTTAAGTTTATGTCAGTTTCTGTCCGTGTGTACATAAAGTGTGACATTGCTAGGCAACAGCAGGCTGGGGGGGGGGGGGTACATAGATAAGAAGGGGGAGCCAAATTCCTTCACCAAGGTCGTAGATCCTTCTGGGGGAAGAGCAGGGCATTTGACCTTCAGGAGCCGATAAGGCTGCCATGTTGATGTTTGGCGGAGAGATACAGAATTCCATTTACTGCACGTCCAAATTTATGAAGAATATTCTCCGGTCCTCAGCAGCGCATTCCTTTGCAATGCAGCGATATGCTCCAAGATGGTATCCATTTTGCGTTTGAGTTCAAGAGTTAACGCAGTCTGAGATTGCAGTGCCTTTCCCAACTCATTAATCATGACGGACAGATGAGAGGGCAAGATTCTGGTTGCAGCCATCTTGCTAACATTCCAGTAGGTCAGGGCAGTGCACAAACCAATTAGCCCCCAACCTCCCACCATAAAAGTGACAGAAATAAATCCTCAACATCCTCCACGGAGAGTGGAGCCAAGCATGCCATGCTCCATTTCTCTCAGGCATTGAGAGCATAGCCCGCTGGGTCGGTTCCATCAGGGCACACAGGGTCCCCCAGCCCTTATTTCCTTGTCAAAAAAATGGCGTCAATAGTGTTGAGAGACCATCTGATCAATTCCATGGTTAATCCAAAATCTTAATTTGAAGAATTCACAGTCTGGTGAAGCTGGAACTTTGAAGGTCGGAGCAGAGATCGAGAACAGAAAACAGGAGAGGAGAGGGGAGGAATGCGACCGTCCTTGCCGGAGTCCCAAGCTGATTATTATTATTATTATTATTATTATTATTATTATTATTATTATTATTATTATTACTGTTATTTTATTTTTATCAATGAATATTACTCATTTGTTAATACTAAATTCTACTTCAAAATTATGGCAGATTATATAAAATTATGATTTTTTTAAAGTGTTTTTTGTAGTGTAGGTGGCTGAAACTAATGCTAGCGTCATGTTGAAATGATGGTTCATTCTTTGTGTTGTAGGTAAGTCAGTATACATTCGCGATGTGCAGCTACAGAGAGAAAAAATCGGAACCACAGGAACTTCTCCAGTTGGACGGGTACACAGTAGACTACAGTGACCCTCAGCCAGGTGGAACCACAGGTCCTACAGTACCGATCTCTACATGTGTTAGAAACCATGCAGCTAATGTGTCCTTCTCTCAGGCTTGGACGGGGGCAGGGCTTTCTTCAATGCCGTGAAGGAAGGCGACACTGTGATCTTTGCCAGCGACGATGAACAAGACCGCATCCTGTGGGTCCAAGCCATGTATCGTGCCACTGGCCAGTCCCACAAGCCTGTCCCACCCACTCAGGTCCAGAAACTTAACTCCAAAGGGGCTGCCTCGGCCCAGATGGATGCTCCCATTTCTCAGTTCTGTAAGTAGCACGAAACAAAACACATCACAAACCAGCGAAAGCTTGATATCACAGCACTCACAAACCTGCTGGTAGAACTAACACACACACGACTTCATCTCTCACAACATCTGACAGATGACCACTTGTTATCAGTACTCTTACAAAGAGCAAAAGTCTGTTGAGTAGGAATGACCGGTCTTAAACAGAGTCTATCCTACAGCAGGATATGGAGTTTCAAACCTAAATAGGTCACCACACATATGATTTGAACACTCAGGCCTGCTGGGGTTGAACTTAGACCAAGATTAGCAGGATGGCAAGAGGCTTTTTTCCTAACCGCAGGCCTCCTTTATCTCAGGAGCAGCTTAAGAGGGCAGCTGTGGTTCTGAGACAGCTCTCAGATGATCCCTTGTCATATTTTGCATTGAAGACATGTGGGAAATTTTAACTGATCTGTTACTGTACTTGCATCTCTAAGCCGCCCACAAGTCAGGTAGCAAAGTGAAGGTAAGACCGTACATTTATAGTAACGTAACGTCTCTTCCAACTTCTGTTCTGTTATTTTGTGTTTTCCGACATTAGTGTCAGATTTTTTTTTCCGAATATCACCACATCTTCTGGCAGCTGCATTAATTCACGTTTAATTAATTACAGTAATACGAAAAAAGTTCAGGCATCCTTGAACTTTTACACATTTGAATTTTTTATGACATGAAATTATAAAAGAAATTCAGGCTTCTTGAGTTTATATAAAAATTTTGAGAATGATTCCCTTTATGGTTCTCTTTACCTTTACCACTGTTTTGGGTATTATATTTGTATTTAATTTATGTCATGTTGTTGACATTATTTTTCTCTGTGAAATCAAAGGGAATCATTGTAGAATTTCTTTTTTAATATATGTACAATACCATTCAAAAATGTGTCAAACCTTTTGACTGGTCATGTGCACTCAAAAAAAAAAATGACTCATTGGATGAACTCAATTCAATTATGTGCAGGATTTCCATCTAATAAATATATGTAGCTCCAACTCACAAAAGCACATCCATGCAAGATAATTTAATTTAATTAAATTTAGTTGGGACTGCATATATTTATTAGATGAAAATCCAATCCAATGAGTCAGGTTTTTTTTTGTTTGTTTTTTTGAGTGTATAAAGACACATGAATTTTCTTTTTCTTTTCTATTTGACATAATAAAAAATTCAAACATATGAAACCTCAAGAGTTCCTGAACTTTTTCATGTGACTGTACATGCTGTTGGAAGCTTTGTTGAAACTTTGTTTTCATAACAAATTCTAACCAGTATATCTTTTTTCCATAACAACACTACAGTATAGGGCTTCTCCAATCTGTTGAACTAAATGTCACATTTTGTTTATTAATGCACAATAATAGATCCTGCTATTCAGAAAAATAAGCTTTTTGTGTGCATTTTTGAGTCCATAGATAAAAACAAAAAACAAAAAACAATTTTCCGAATGCTGAACTAATGAACAAGATTTTCCTTTTCCCCCTCCTGTGTTGAGGGGAAATTATTGGCATTATGTACCAATTTAAATAAATCATTATGTTAGTACCAACATAATAATACTATTACTCATAATAATAAGCTCAAGTGTCAAGACAAGTTCTATCACATAAATTCTATGTTGTTTCTCCATTGATTTCTTTGTCCAGTATGTGATTGTTCTTGTGGTTAGTTGATTCCTCTGATGCCAGCTGTTGCCATTCAAAGCCTCCTCACAGTGGCACAGACTTCCTACCCCTCTCCCTCCCACCCCTTCCCGAAACATTGTGGCACACCACGCGTACGTGTTTCTCCTCCTGGTGGTCTTGAATGGCACTGGGACCATAACATACACAGCCCTCCTGACTCTGCTGCAGTGGATTCATCCAAAACTAGAGTCCTATGAAGGTTCTGATGGATCACATATGTAAAGCAGACTCAAGAATCTACTTTTTCTCCTCACTAAATCCAATTTCAATCCAGGGTTAGTGTATATCACGTAGATGCGGGTAGGCTTCTTGTGTTGAAGTAAACATTAACCACTGTGAAGTTTGGTCTAATGGAGTAACTGTGATGTTATATCACGGTTGTAAATACTATCGCCAATTATTAGTTTTGACCTTTCCAGTGCCTTCATAGCCTCTTTTCATAAATGGCTTATTCAAATATAAAAGTGACACTTGGAGGTTTCTTCATTTGGTTGGTTGTTGTGTTTTCATATCTAGGGCTGCAACTCAACTATTTTCATAACCAATTATTTTTTGGAACATTCAACAAACGGAAAGAAAAAAAATCTTACATTCAAACCCTATACCTCCTTTCTTGGCTTTTAGTACAAACATTTTATTTATTTCTATTCACCACACTGGCAAATTTTCTGTTATTATTTGGTTAATTAAAAATCGAAATTTCAAATGTTTGTTAATGCAATAATTGTTACAGAAAGAAAACAAGAAATGCTTAGAGATACAATATATAGTCGAAACTACAGATGTTGAAAAATGTTGGGGATTGTGGGATTTTTTTTTTACCTCAACTGGATGTGAGAACAATTTTTTTAAATTAAACAAGAAGTAAAGTAAAATAAGTTCACTGTTAACCTACTGGTCATGACTTTGCAGACGGTGTCGCAGACCAAGCGGTCCGCCCCTAAAAATCAGTCCGCCTTTTGTATCTGTGCATGCGTCATTTCGGACCACAGCAGCACATCTGAGAAGGAGTCTCTTCACCCAAAGCAATCAAATGGATTATTGGGATTACTAATCATCAGATGATAAAGGTAAAACCTCTTAAATCATTCTAAATGTTGGGAAAGTGTAGGAACACGGACCCACAACAGGGGGCGTAAATGAACGGACAATGGAGGAAGTCAAATATCAACACTTTACTGTTGTAAAACACGCACAACAAACACAACCAATTACAATATCAGACAATAAGCCGAATCACAACGGTGTCATGTGGGCAGGCTCGAAGATAGGAGACGTCTGTCCAAGCAGAACCGGAACCACACGATTTCCTCCGCCACCGAACCCCGGGAATACTGGAGCCGCCAAGTCCCGAACTCCCAGGTGGCCACTGCCTCCGCTTGTCGGATCCGGTACTGCTGGCGAGGAACAGAAACAGTCAGATGTGGGTGCGTCTGCACCCAGCAACACGTATGGTGGAAACACCACCTCCACCTCTCGTCAGGAAAACACTGTAGTGCAGGAATGTGAGTACTTATCCAAAATACAGTCTCCTGCTGTTCTTCTCTCTTTCTGTGTAAAGGCAAAAAGTATTCAATGGTCAAAAAGATAATCCGCTCCTTGGTAGAGCGATATCTCGGCAAAGAGGTGGAGACGTCGTCCTGCTGATATACCGCTGCGGATCAGAAGATTGGTAACAGCTGTCGTAGGTGACAGCTGTCACCCTGGCTGCTCCTGTGAGACGGCAGCGCCCTCTGGTGCCTGGAGCCCGCACTCCAGGCAGGGTGCCCTCTGGTGGTGGTGGGCCAGCAGTACCTCCTCTTCAGCGGCCCACACAACACTAAAGCCAATTTTAAGCAGAAACAAGGCCATTTTAAAGCAGAAAATCAGCGAAATTCCGTGAGGCTTTGAAATGACCGATTCGCAGTGAACACATCAGCTAGCAGCTCGTTTAGCCGCGGCGATCTGATCGCTTCATCTGTCATTTATGATGAAATAATGCTGAATTTATGCGGAAATGATTGTTGTACAAAAGCTTTAGTTATCTGTCGCAGAGATAGATAATGACTGGAGTGCAGTTTGAAGCAGAAATGAGGTTGTAATCCGTGAACCACGGCTAATGACGCATGCGCAGATGCAAAAGGTGGACCAGGTTTCATGGGGGACTGTTCGGTGAGCGACAATGGTACCCTTTCAGGAGAATGAAGGGTGAAGTCTTTAGGGTCCTGGTTTGCCTGTCTTATGGTTGTTTTACATAATTATTGTATGGCCTTGCCTTACAATATAAAGCGCCTTGGGGCAACTGTTTGTTGTGATTTGGCGCTATATAAAAAAAAATTGATTGATTGATTGATGGTTGTGAGACTTGAACTCTACCCAGTGACCTAAGGTGACTTCTAGGTGTATTTGGAACTCTATCAGAGGATCCTTTGATACTGCTGGAATGGTGACAGATGAGGAGTATCACTTACATGGTGAGGAAACCTCAAATACAATATTCTGGCCATGTGGTGTGTTTTCCTCAACATAATCCAGCATGCAAAAACCTCAGGATTGTGGACCCTGCAGCTGGAGAAGGCAACAGGGGATGCTCACATTTCACCTGGCTGCTGAAGAGATTTGGCTGCTTTTGAGAGGTGGGGTTGGAGAGGTTGGCTGCCTGGGTGTTTGCCATCCAGGACCCAAGGCGGTTCCATAGTGTGGTGGATGCAGCCACCAGCACATACTCCCAGGCCTAACCTCACCCGTCTTATCTGTTCGACCTGTCAACATATCAGTTACAAAAGTGTTCATCCAATGAAATCAAATGTGTTTGAATAAATCATGACCCAACTGGTAACAGATTTCCTCATCACTGGCATATTTTAAATGCATTCTGCGCATTTTTAAGCAAAAACACAAGTGCTTAAATGTAAATTAAAATGTCATCTTTAACAGAGGAAAAAAATTACAAACTGTACAAACTATGAATAATGTAATTTCTGTACAACCATGTATAATAAAAAGGATACAAATTGTACAACATAAGTAAAGCAAGTAAGATGAATCTAGATCATCGCGCCTGTCCTCTGCCAGTTCACACGGTGTCCAGGATGCACACACAGAGCTCTCGAGTTCAGAAAGAAAAAGAAAATTACAGTTACAATAAGTGCTACTGCCTGCGTACAAAATGCAATCTGTTCCCACAATCTGAGTAATTCATGCACACCCCATAAATATTTAAATAAATTTGGTAGCATGTGGGGCTAAGACATTGGACAAGATGAGGTGTTAGCTCACATGTATGTTTTTCTCTGCACAAACACAATGTCTCAGAAAGTATATTTCTGTGTTTGTTATTATCCACTGAACACCCAACAATAACATCTCTCACATCTAATATCTAACACATTGCCCATGGGGATCCACGGGCTTGAGATTGGATAGTGTTTATAAAAAGGTAGCTGACATTTTTCAAGGTGGTAATAAGTTATGCAAAGTTTCTACAATGATTTGGAATAGCGTGTGAGTCCAGTCCAGTCCAATGTAATTATCAACGTCCATTGTTCACTGTTATTACGTAAGTCTGTAATTTCTCAAAAAATATTAATCCTATCAACTTTCCATTTTGGCGGCATTCATCCTTGATTCAAAATATATAAGCGTAACAAACGGCAAATGTCAGCTCTCCCCAGTTTGTCCGTGATCGAAAGTAAACACATGCACACACATGCACAGAGGCCATTTGGCTTTTAATATATAGGTGATTTACCGCCCCCTGCTGGAATGGTGTGTCAGTCCAGGATTTCATTATCAGTGTCCATTGTTCACTCTTGTTACCTAATATCCCTAAAGGTAAGTCCCGTCGGCTGCTCCCTTGTTTGCACTCGGGGTCGCCACAGCAAATCCAAGGTGGATCTGCATGTTGAATTGGCACAAGTTTTATGCCGGATGGCCTTCCTGCCGCAACTCCACATTACATGGAGAAATGTGGCAGGGGTGGGATTTGAACCCTGAAACTTCTGAACTGAAACCAAGCGCATTAACCACTTGGCCACCACCCCTGTTGTTACCTAATATCCCTAATTTCTCCAAAAATATTAGTCCTATCAACTTTCGGTTTTCGCACAATTCATCCTTGACTCAAAATACATAAGCATACCAAATGGCAAATGTTAGCTCTCCCCAATTTCTCTGTGATCAAAGCCATACACACGCACGTACGCATGCATGCACACATACATGTACACAGAGGCCACGTGGCTTTTAATATACAGGTGTGTATGCTTTGCTCTGCAGTTGTTGTGCAATACAGTCCTGCATTACGTTCATGAGGCAATACACTGATATGGCACTACTGAACTTGGTGAAGGTGAGAAAGCTGCATGATATGACCCTTTAACATTATAAAAAAGACAGATGTTTCCAATTTTCAAACTTAGTCTTGCATCAGACATATTTGCCCTGAAATACAAAACGTTGACTCTAAATTACATTTTCTGTCTCATTTGCGTACATTATGAAATGTGATGACAGTGCCCCAATTAATCTAATGTAAATGCTTGTGTTTTCATTGGGTTTTCTTGATTAGATGTTGCAGCCCTACCACTTTATTTATTTATTTATTTATTTATTAATTACATTCAGTTTGATCAGTGGTAAGCAGTGGCAGTGTGGAAAATGTAATTCTTGATTGTATAGAATCCAGACAAAATAAACTGCAGTGGAGTGATGAGGATCGTAAGTCCTCTCTGTCTCTGTCCCTCCTTCTCTCTCTCTCTCTCTTTCTGTTTCTTTCTCTCTGTCCTCCTCTTTCTCTCTAAGAAGCCTCAGCATCTGTTGTCAAGTTCACTTGTATCTTCACATGTACTCACACACCACCGCCTACAAACTTTCATGTTGGTATAGGTTGTTGTTTTTTGAGTTGTGTTTTCTTCTTCATGCTTTTGCCTGTACCCTTCTTCAGTGATGCAGCTGCTAGGTCAGGGTCTCTCGTGACTGCTCTCCTCCAGCCTTGTTGCTAGTCTTTATGTTATTCTGGTTTGTCCCTTCTTACCCTGCTGTCTTCTAGCTGGACTCAAGGGTAAGTGCTTCCCTGTAGCCGGCACAGCTCAGATAATCCCCGCCGATTATCTGACAAATGCAACGTTCTTTCTCTCTCTTTCCCTTTTCTCCTTTCACGTCTCGCTTCATGTCTTAGATATTAGTTGATAATTTTTGTTTTTGACATCCTCAACCCGAGGACCCAAGTATAAGCATCCATTCGTGCCAGTATAGGATGCATGTATTTTTAAACTAAGACTTGTTTTTTGACTCAATAATGACTAAAGTAGGTATTATGGTTCTTACTGCATAATTGCCTTCTCTCTTTATCACATTGTTAACTGGACCCCCCCTCAGAGTAAAGCGATAATATCACACACATACACAAAAAAAAACCAGGCAGATTAGCTGTTTTACGAAAAAAAAAAACTAATATGTAAATGAATCATTATCAAATAGTGTTTTTTAAACAAACTGGCAGTTCTTTCATGTCAGTAAGATGAATGCTAGAAAGTACAAGGTGTCATTCTATTGTTTTACAATGTAGATAAAGTGAGAGACCGTTTCAAAGTATTTCAAATACTTCATTGAAATTTCTTCCTAAAAATTTATTAGATTTGATCATGCTTTACTTCAGAGGGCTTAATAGCTTTTAGGTCTTTTTTTTCTTGGAGCTTTTTCTGAATGAGAGTTGGCAAATATGTATGCGGAGTATTCTGAATGCCAAAGACAAGGAGTAGCTAATGCCGCCCCTTCTTCCAAAAAAATACTCCGGCTTCTCCCCTCCCACAGTAGTTGGGCCTGTAGATAGAAGCTAGACCTCCTGAAAGAAGAGGTGTCATTTTAATTTCTTTTGACTGCCCTTTGTTTGCCTGAATAGGACCACACCTGTGTCATGTGTCCATACTTTTGTACAATTAACAGGAGTTTTCATTCATTTTCTCCCATCTCCCAGAGAATGATACAGTTCTATCTCTGTCGGCTTCATGCTATTTACCCATGTACTTGCACCAAATTGTATTGCTACCCTATTAGAATTCTCCGGTAGTGGTATGCCTGTTAGTCTGCTAGAGATCATGAATACACTGCAACATATTCAACTATTGTCAACTTGCAACTGTGTATGGAAAAAGGAATGCTAAAAAAGTTCAAATGCAAACTAGGAAAAAAAAATGGGTCTGCAGATGTGCATGACATGTTAAAGCTCAATTAAAAAAAAACATACGGTTCTCCAGCATGTGAGGATGAATTTATATCTGCAAAAGTACTCACCATCTCCTTGGAAATTTGGAATTTAAGGTTGACGTCATTCTCAATAAGTTATGGTAATATTGTGATAATGTCACTGTAGTACTGAGTGTATTCTGGAACTGGAATTTAGTCCAGCCAAAGGTGGCGATATAGGCCACTCACTTTGCCTCACAGATCAACTCCAGGCACCTTCTGTCCACTCTTTGGATGTTCTATCTTAACATTTCTCCACAACATCACTATCTCTGTTAATGAGTGTGTTTTCCTCTTGGTGCATATTGTTCCTCCAACTTGTCTGACAACAGTCTTATTGTTCATTAAAGGTTTTTGTTTTATCTGTTTCATTCTGCAGCCACCTTTCCATCCGCTCCCATGTACCGTCTGCGTCCGCATATTAACTGCGCACCTCAGACACCATGACATAATATAGCTGTCTTGTCCCTTTTCGTCCAGTAGCTCTTTATATCCATTATCCTCATTTGTAGCTGTTATCACTCAGATTTTCCACACTTCATCAAATTGTTTGATGTGGAACTCTTCACGCTTTGTAGGTCCTTGTAGTTCCTTGCAGTGAATGTGTTGCATCTTTATTAAACTAACTGTCCCTCTCCTCTCACAAACCTAGAGGTTAACAGATGTCAGTTGTGCTTGAGACCTCCGCCCCGCTAAAAATCATCATCCCTCATGTCAGTGTCACATGAACATGACACCTGTCACTCACAGTGAGGACATGACTACATCTGTTATCTATTTTCAATCATCCTTGTCTCAATCATTTTGTCAGTGACACCTGTATAAATAACAGAACACAAGAAATTATGGTCAAATCAGCATAGGTTTCCTTTTGTGATTTAACATGTTTAAAAACCAAGGATATGACTGTGTTGTTATCTAACATTGGCGTGTACACAAAAAATTTAAATGCTATATTTTCTTGCTCTAGTAATGTCAACTGGTACTGCAAAGGTTGGTTGTTTGAAGTGGATACATAATAAAAAGTTAATTGTAAAACAAATGGTGACAGTTTGCATTTCCAAATTAAAACAGCCATGTTTTGTAGGTCCGGTTAACATAACTACATTATGTACACGTAACATTTAATTTATTCAAGTGTAGTTTTATTTGTACATGAATTGATTGTGCGTATGTTTTCTTTGCTGCTCAAATTTTGCAACACAGAATTAGTGTTTTAAAAATCTGAATTCTTAAGTAATATCTCTTGATGCAGGGCAAAGTTGATGGCAAATGTAGTGAAGTAAGGCAAATACTGTAAATCAAAGAGACCTTCCAGAAACCACTCTTGAAGATGTATTTTCCGGTATGAATAATTTTTATGTAAATTGCTACAGTCATTTTTTCCTGTATGATTATAATCTGAATTGTGCTCAGATTGAGTCTTGTTTTACCATATTTTTATCTTTTTGCAAGCACACTTGCTAATGCCCATCAGGACCTGAGTGACAATTGCGAATGGCAGAATCTATTGAAAATGTAAAAAAAAAAAAAGGTTCAACTTACTTTACACTGTAAAAAAAGAAGAAATATGCCCTATGAAGCACCACAGAATGTGACATACTAGATGCCTGCATGCACATACAGTATAAAAGAACTTGTTCCTCTGAGCTTAGTTTGAGTTTGATGGAATCTCTTCCACCAATACATCAAATGACGCTGTGTGACATAATGCAAGTTGACAATGTAAGCTGTGTTTTATAATTTGCCCCTAAAAATAGCCAAAACTCCCTGATGTTGTGCGGTAGTGAAGACATCAAAATGTGCCTGTCCTCGGTGCTGTTTTCTCCTCTGAACCATGTGCTTTTCCCTGTGCCATTGGCTGGATAGACGCTGACAGAGCTCAGAAACATGGCATGGATGAGTTTATCTCCGCTAACCCCTGTAGCTTTGACCACGCCTCGCTTTTTGAGATGGTGCAGCGACTCACTTTGGACCACAGGCTCAATGACACCTTCTGCTGTTTGGTACGTGTGTCTTTTTGCCTGTTAACTTCAACATGAAACAGCTTTATTCCACAGATTTGTTGGTTATTTTATTTATTCATGACTTTTTATGTTATACACATATTTAATTTATTTTGCTTATGTTCATCTTTTGCATATTTTATATTTATTTATCTTTTTTACCTATTATCATGTATGTTTTTTTAAATATATATATTTATTAAAACTATTCATCTTGTCTAACTGAATACAGCTGATGACATCTTGCACTCCACTCTTTCTTTGTGGTTGAACTGTTTATATATATATATATATTATACATGTCATTCCTCTAGTAAATAAATGAAAATCCTTCTTTGCCGTTAATTATTCTTTGTCTATTTACCAGACACAAATGAACCCCCTGTTGTGAAGTTCAAAGTCTGAAACCCAGTATTACTAATTTTTAGTTCAATCTTACCACCACTAGATGGCAATTATAGCCTTTGAAATGGATGGCTGGGATTCCCAGCAAACTCTACCTATACATATGCAAATAGGTAGAAATAATGATGCCACTTTGTTCTTGTATAATTTGAGAATGAGTTAGTAAGAACCCATAACTTTCTATTGATTTTGAATTTGTGTACCAAATATACAGTTGGGAACATTTTTGTATATGCATCTTGTCTTAAAATTTTTCAAACTCAGTCATCTTCATTTGCAGATATTCCCTTTTATTTTACCATACTTGTGTTAAGGCAGCTAGAATGTTTGCTTTATTTCCATATAGTTATTTTAAAATGAGATTTGTTTAATTTACTATGTCACATTTTCAGTGGATGGACAGTTTACATACACCAAAATGGATTCCAGCATGGAAAATTAAAAAAGGGGTTAATTCGGTGAACTAGAGAAAGGTATAAAAAGAAGTCAAGTTGCTCCTTCGGAAGCATGCTGAAAGCATTCATGATACCGCAAGCAGATGTACAGTCTATTAAATCAAAATACAAGAAAGTTGCAACTACACAAATGTTGACTTATTGAAGGAGGTCCAAATTAACACCAAGGATTTAGTGAACATTTGATCCAAGAATCCAACAAACATCATAGGATCACAACTAAAGAACTGATGAAGCAGTTGCAGACATCTGAAATGTGAGATCATCAACCTTTCCACTTTAAAATCTATGTTAAAATAAGACGAAAAAAGTTTACAGTTGATCACCAGGACAGATGGTACCAGCTTTGGCTAGAGAAGGCACCTGTGATTGATGGCTGTCCCGTTTATGGGGTCTTTGACTTTCATCCTCTTCACGCTACAGAATCTGAGGACAACCACTGGCACAACAGGCCTCAGGGCCTATATAGGACTTAATTGGTCTTCTTCTTCAATGTCAATTTTTGATTAATGGCTTCTTCTTTGGTCAACAACCTTACGAGTCATGGTGATGGATTTCTCTATTAATGGTATGTAATGCCATATTTCTGTCTGATGCCTCCAACTCCATCAGTTTTTTTAGTTATGACCCTGGGGTGCTGTTGGAGTTTTGCGATAAAGGCTCCTTAATTGCTCTTTGTTAATTTGGGCATTCCACCAATAATGTAAAGTCTGTATGGTCCCAGGCTTCTTATTTTATTTTATTTTTTTTTTTTTTTTGTATAGTAAATTGTACAGTTGCTCATAGCACCAAGAATCTTTTTTATATATTTCGTAAGGGGGGGCCTGATCTGTCGATGCAAACTTTTGCCTTAATTCCATAATCTCCCCCCCCACACACACACACTCTCTCTCTCTCTCTACAACACGCAAAGTCACTGGCACTGTGGGTAGACCTTTTAAAGCAGCTACAGGTGCCTCAGTTAACCCTGAATAATGTAACCTGGCAATTCAGAAGTTTTTAAAAGCAATTTCATTTGTTTCTTGAATCTTCTCAAACCTTCCATGCATCATAAAAAGGGTATTTTGGTGTTTGTAAACCAGTGACAGACTGAAACTTTGAGAGAGTTAATAAAAACTGAAGTAAATCTATTTAGTAACTATTGTTTTTAAATAACTTTATATTAAATAAAGTCAACATTATAACTTACTTAACATATGAGTTCTGTGATAAAAAAGCGGTCCTTTTTATTTTTTTCAAAAAATAAATGGATTTGATTCATATGTTTTTACGTCAGACAAGCTTCAACCCTCGTGCGCATGCGTGAGTTTTGTCATGCCTGTCGGTGACGTCATTCGCCTGTGGGCAGGCTTTGAGTGAGGTGTGGACTCCCCCTCCCGTCGGAATCTCTTTGTCTGAGACGCTGCAGGGAGACGGCGTGCGTTGCTTTATCAAATTTTTTCAGGACCGGTGAGGGATATCCGTGTGGACACTATTCGAGAAATTCAGCTGGTTTTCGGTGTAAAGTTTAACGGCTGATGAGAGATTGTGGAGTTTCTTTCACTTTAAGCACAGCCCACAAAGCGGATCTGCGCTGCGTGGTCGGAGGTGGCGTCCGTCTGGCTGTTTCGAGCTGAAAACATCCTAATTTAAAGCTCTGTTCACCCAGGACGTCATCAGAGAACAGAGAAGTTTCAGAAGAGGCCGGCGTGAGGAGTTTATGCGGACATTCCACTGTTAAAGGAGATTTTGTAATAAAAGAACGTGCGGATGAATTTGCCGAGTCGGGTCCGTGATGACGCCCCAAATCCGTTTGCGCGGCCACAGGAAAAACACCTCTGTGTTGAAAACCATTTGTAAAATTCAGGTGGCTTTTGATGGCTTTCAACAAGTGAGTATCTGAGAAATTGTTTAACAGCTGGGCATGTTCCAACTTGTCCGTTAAGGTTTCCAACGGAGGTGTTTTTCCTGTGGCGACCCCCCGCGGTCGGGTCCGACCCGACATGCGAATCTGCCGGCACGTTCTTTCATTACAAAATCTCCTTTAACAGTGGAATGTCTGGATAAATTCCGGATCCCGAATTCTTCTGAAAGTTCTCTGTTATCTCACGACGTCTTGGGTCCACAGAGCCTGAAATTAGGAAGTTTTCAGCTTGAAACGGCGAGACGCCGCCGCCCCGGAGCGCAGATTGCCGTCAGGTGCCATGGGCCGTCCTTACGGCGACAATAAAACTCCAAAATCTCTCATCAGCCGTTAAAGTTTTCACAGAAAACCAGCTGAATTTATCGAATGGTGTCCACTCAGTTGTGCCTTACAGTTTTTGAAAAAATTTTATCAAACAAAGCAGCAGTCTCTGAGCCATTCCTAAACAATGAAAAAAATCAAGGAGAGGGTGGGCCACTCCTCACTCAAAGACTGCCCACAGGCGAATGACGTAACCGACAGGCGTGAAAAAACTCTCGCATGCCCACGAGGGTTCAAGCATGTCTGATGTAATCACACGTGATTCAAATCCATATAGTTTTTGAAAAAAATAATAAGGTCCGTTACTTTTCTCACAGACCTCGTACTGTTTGAAAAAAATAGAATATGTGGGGTATGTCTGCAACTGTTACAGGAACACTCTCACTTTGAATTAATATCTGCTTGTCCCGATTATTGCCAAAAAATATGTTTCGCTGTTTGAAGCCAACATCTCTCCACTCACGCTTCACAGCATTAGAGCCGTGCTGGGTGATATGCCAAAAGCCTGCATTTATAGTCTTTATTTTAAAATGGGATAGATTGCTTTATGTGCACCATGCTGTTCAATGCTTAGAGTTGATATGTACACCCACAGTATAGGTCCAACAGTAAAATTCATCAGTACACTGGGTGCTATGTTGCAGTAACTCGAATGTAATAGGAATTATTTGTGTGTTTTTCTGATTTGGGGTCTGGCATTTCTAAACTGTGCATTTGATCAGCACCCTAGTGTTTGTGTGCTCTAAATAATAGCAATACAATACATTGATCACATAGTAAGCAACACAGGAGAAATTTCTTTACTTTCCCTCTGGAAAGAACAGAATATTTATTAGTATTTATGAGTAAATTATAATACAGCAGTTACATGTATTCAAAGAAAGGCTACATAGAGATACATATGCATTTTTAAAGGATTGTTTTTCTATTCATTTGCATTGGTGGTCTCCAGCGTCATCTCCTATTCTGTAGTGTGCTGCAGTAGCAGGATGAAGGCAGCTGACGTGAACAGACTCAACAAGCTCATTAGGAGAGCTGGCTCTGTCATGAGGGTTGAGCTAGAGTCTGCCAGAGAGGTGCCAGAGAGGAGGATGTTGAGGAAACTGCTCAACATCCAAGACAACACCTCCCACTCTCTGCATGCCACACTGATGTCCTGTCAGAGCACCTTCAGCCACAGACTGAGACCACTGAGGTGCACCACAAAAAGCCACAGGAAGTCTTTCCTGCCTGTGGCAATCGGCCTGTATAACTCCTCCCCCTTCTGCTGGATGAATACATAACTGAACAGAGTTATTCAGTTATTCAGACTCATATGCAATATTGTCAAACATCTTGTGCAAATGTCTTAAAAAAACATTGTTCACTGTTTACTGTTGCTGTTTCGGTACTCTGGAAAAATAATTTCCTTCGGGATAAATGAAGTTCATCTTATTCTTATTGTTATTCTTATTGTAAAATCTATCTGATAAATCTTTCTGTTTTTTACAGACAAATGTTGATTCAGTCTGCATCTGTTTGTGTTGCACAGGGATGGTTCAGCCCAGGTCAGGTGTTTGTCCTGGACGAGTACTGTGCCAGGAACGGTGTTCGAGGCTGTCACAGACATCTGTGTTATCTGCGTGATCTCCTGGAAAGAGCAGAAAATGGGGCAGTTATTGACCCCACACTTCTACACTACAGCTTCGCTTTTTGTGCCTCCCATGTCCATGGGAACAGGTGTGCCCTAATCCCTTTTTTTAAATGCTTATGGATCGTAAGAGTCTTTTCTAAAAGAAATTGGTATCACATGACAATGAGAGCCTCTGTGAAACAAATAATGTTGTCTTCAGGAGGCTAGTCTTTGTGAATTTCCATAAACACGTAATGAGAGCAGAAAATCTTGCTTCATCGGAAACACCTGTGACGTCTTGTTTTTTTTCCATCTATGCCATTTTGTGTTATTTATGTATTTACTTGTTTTTCTGTTAACTTTCAGCAGCACTTTGTGTTACATTATTTTGTTTTTGATCAGTTACATATCTACATATATATTTCTTTGCTTCTACCATTTTTTTCTTTCTTTTCTCTCTATCCTTTGTTGCCTTAGTCTCATACTGTCCATGTTATTCATCCTCCCATGCGTCCGCTAAAGTCAGAGAGGGCAGCAATTACTGGGGTCCACTGGGGTACGAGCCCCTATTGTCCCCAAACAGCTCCCCAAGCCCTGATCCTGGCACTCCCTCTAAACGAGGATGCAAATTCAAGTTTAAAATGAAAAAGGATTCCAAAGTTCTGCTCTTTCAAAGGTCCAAAAGGTGAGGCTTTGTCATTTCTTTGTCTGTCTAACATGCAAAAAGGCAAGTCAGAAAAGATTAAACAAATCTGTTGCAGTTTGCTGTAAGTTCCTGGGTTGTCTGTAAGCCAGGAGCCAGACTTGTACTTTGCTCACATTTCTGCTGTTGGATTCAAATTCGAGGCTACGTGACTTGAAGCTCCGTAGGGTTTTAGCTGTTTTAAAATACGTGGGTATGGTCCTCACAGGCCAGATGGGCTGAGCACAGTCAAAGTGGATGAGAAGGAGCGCTTTGAAGACATCAAGGAGAGGTTGCGGGTGATACTGGAAAACCACATTGTAAATTTCAGGTGACTCTCCCGCTGCACATCATTTACATGTCTCAAAAACACCTTACCTATTGAGACTTTGTTAATTTTTGATTTGAATCTTCCCCTGTAGATATTGTTTCCCATTTGGCCGTCCAGAGGGTGCACTGAAGGCCACTCTGTCTTTGCTGGAGAGGGTTTGTAAATATTAGCACAATCCTTTGATAACCTCTGAACAATGGTGGGCACATCTAATCTAAAAAATAGCTTTGATAGCTGCTAACTAGCTAACTGAAAATTTGGTTGTGTCAACAGTAAAAAGATAAACTGCTACCTCTAACCGCTTTTATTATATGAATTTATTTGGCTTAATTTTGTGGCTCTCCAACCCTGAAAAACAGAGAACTGAAATTTTAATCTGTTGTAGCCTGAACATGGATGTTCCCCAAAAAGGTTTTAGCCTGTCAAGATCAGATGATGATGAAGATGTACAGAAATAATTAAATGAACATGTGAGATTAAGCAGCGGTTTACATTTAATCAGTGGTGGGTAGAGTACTGAAAATCTATAATTAAGTTAAACTACAAAAAAAAGTGCCAAGTTAATGCGTTATTCAAAGTATAACTTATACGTTCTTCAACCGTTAATCTGGGTCTTCTAATGGTTGTCTCATGAAAAGTTTAAAACCACTCAGACCTGGCATAAAGATGACTTGAGTAAGGCCGGGTAATTAGGCCAATATCGGACCCGATCTTCCCCTTCCGACAATCTTAAGGACGCCCCGACAATTGCGATGATGCTAAAGATAATCTTATCAGATATTCCGGCCATGTGTGGTGTGTTAAGAGCACTCTTTTCCGCCCGGAAGTCCGTCAGGAGCGCTCCGATCGCAAATCGGGGACATTCAACATGTTGGATTTTTTTGACCCAATATCGGAGCGTGTGTTGTGTCCTCCGACCAAAACAAGCTCACAGCCTGCTGAATGTGACGTGCAGCCAATCAGAAAGCAAGGTGACGGACATACGGAACGGAAAATAAAATCAAAACAGCTGTTCTGACTTACCAGAAAGTCTGGTGGTCTCCACTCCATCTCCACTCCTTTAAAGAACACCTTTTCTTTTTCTTTTTGTATTGTTTTTCCCTCTGTGTTAAATAGTCCACAAAGTACCTCCGTTTGTTTACTCTGAAGTCACGTTTAATCTCGAGAGATTTTGCGAGATTTCCTGTCTGAGCTGGAAATGTTCGTGTGTGAAATCTGTTTGTGTGTGGTGTTGTTGTCCTTACCGTGTGGCTAAACACCACACACTGTACGACGAAACCCGTTAGAGCTATGATTTTTTTTTTTTATCTTCATGTGTGTGGTCTCTCAGGTTTTGGAAACCTAAAGATAATTTTAAAATTCTGTCGTGTGAACCAGGCTTAAGAGTACAAGCACAGGTTTTAAAAAGGAATGTAAAAAGTGCTTGTTTTTTTTAACTACTTTTTTTACTTCGTGTTACTTCAAATGCATTCCTACCCACCCCTGCATTTAACATACCATTATTCTATTATATCATTATTCTTTACTGTGAATAATACCATTATTCACAGTATAGACAGTAATACCTTACTAAGAGATATTAAGAAATAAAAATACAAGTGTAAAATACTTTTTTTTTTAATTAACTCTGGCTTGACCTCCTGCTCCTCCATCTCCTTGAGGTGATGCTTGTTCTCTTTGTGTGATGTCTTGATGTCACTTATTGCATTAGTGTATGACCTCCAACAGGTACAAACTTATGATTCTAATCCAATCGCATTTGTTCCGCAAATCTGATTGGTTAATCATTTGAGATTTCCGACCATAAAACATAGCACTGTGTGCAGAATATTTGACCGTTTCGCATTTGATGTATTACTCCGCGCCCTGACTGCATTGCTAGGCAGATGTCAATAATGGCACTGTTAGCTGAGAGCGAGAGAAACTGGTGGAGCGACGACGATGCCGAAATTGGCGAATTTAATCTATCATACAAAAGCATTGATGTGGATTCTGATACAGAATTACTCAATGCAGTTGACCAGATGGAGAAATCTGTGGGTCTGCTCACAGAATTTCCAGTTTGGCATGAAGTCGCTGTTGCTACGGTAAGCTGCGCCGACCGATGTAAATATTGCAATTACTGTTGTGATAACCGATAAATACAATACTAACGGTGATTATTTGATGACTTGGTACCAGGAATCTAGCAACATTTCCCTAAAACTACAGTCTGCGTAACAGTTTTATCAAGCTATATTATTATGCAGGTTTAGATGTAGCTTTCAGTGGATTTTACATTCGTAAATTGAGCCGGTACTTGAGCCGGACTGTAAAATCCAGCATTAACATCCGCAAATCATCAGACACAACAGGGTTATTCCCTAATTTTACAGTTTCCATTAAACATTTTGAACCATTAAAATGTATTTGTAAAAATAATTAGCAGGCTTAAGGTTAGCAGAAATAAGTTAATTGGTCTAATGTTTTTAAAAGTTACCTGAATAGCTAACGAAAAAGTTAGCTTTGCTAATTAGCTGAGCTGTGCCAACCACTGCTATGAATGAACAAATAGAAGGCAACAGAAATGGATCAAATAAGTGCTTTTCAATGTGTCCTGCAGGTCCTGATGAAGGATATTGTGACCCCTGTTCCACAAGAAGAAGTGAAAGGTGTTATCCGCAAATGTTTGGAGCAAGCTGCCCAGCTCAACTACGAAAGAATTAAAGAATATGCTAAAATTGAAGGTAACTAGAAAGACACCAACAACATCATTGATGATATTCTTATCTTGTGTGTATGGGTTGCAGGGTGGGGAGGGGGGTGTCCATCAATAATGAATGATGCTGTTGAATGAAATAAGTGTTTGTTTTAAACATAACTGTGCATGGGGAATAAAACTAGAACCTTCACAGCACTGTACTTGTACCTGAAAAGGTCCTCTTATTACTTTAGTGTCAGAGTGGACTTTTCACTGTTATTTAATGGCACATGTTCAGTTCACTTGGTTGATTCCACATTTGTGTCTGTGTCCCAAAAAGATGTGTGGTAGATTCTGGTCAGTTTTTATTTGACCAATAACTCTCTCCTTTGTTTCAGGCCTGCTTTAGCTCTGTGGTGTTCTGTAGGTCAAGTTTGTGTTGAGGTGTGTGAGTAAAAATGCATTCAAATCCAAAGCCCTGAAATCTGTTGATGTGCTGATCTATCACCATGCCTTGACTAGTCCAGCTGTCAGTATCACGGCCTCTGATGATTGGGTTGTGTCCTCTTTAACTCCCAGCTCCAAGCTGATGCAGTCTCCCCCCAACCCCTCCACTATCTTGGCTCCCCCCCCGATATGCCATCTCCTTCTTCTTTCCCTTAGCAGCAGTTGTTTTGTCACCTCTGTCTGGTCTTGCCAAAGGCCAAACCCTTCTGTGGCTCCCTGGCTTCTCTTCTTCTCCTCCTTCTCTCACAGCTTTGCTACAGTTATCACCTTATTTGACATCTTCACAAAATGATAAGTGGCTTTTAACCAGTGCAAAGGAATGCTGGGATTGAATAACTGCAAACCAGCATCAGCCACCTGCATGTGCTTTTAGATATACAGTGTTGTGAAAAAGTAATCCTCATTTCTTCTGTATTTCTGTGTATATCATACAAATTTGTTTCAGGAATTAAAGGAGAAGTTCACTTTTTGTCTCACTCTATTGTCAATTCAAGTTTATATTTGCTGTAGCACCACATCAGGGCAACAAGGTGGCACAAATAGTATGATTGACTCCCAACAAGAAGGTCCCCAGTTTGAGGCCAAACATGTCCCATTCTCCATGTCTATCTGGATTTACTCCAGGAAGGGCATGCAGGGTAAAACTTGTACCAAATCAACATGCAGATGTATAACTGATCTGCTGTGGTAACTCTGAGCAAAAACAAGAGAAACTACATCTTATTTCATCTAGCACCAAATCACAACAGAAGTCATCTCAAAGCGCTATGCACAAAGAGTGAGATTTAGACTTTACCCACCCAGTGAGCAAGTATACTGGCAACAGTGCACAGTAAAATCACCCGTGTTAAATTAACACTGACAGTGTACATATGGTCCCACGCAGGGGTGGTGGCCAAGTGGTTAATGCACTTGGTTTCAGCGCAGAAGGTTCCGGGTTCAAATCCCACCCCTGCCACATTTCTCCATGTAATGTGGAGTTGCGTCAGGAAGGGCATCCGGTGTAAAACCTGTGCCAATTCAACATGCAGATCCACCTTGGATTTGCTGTGGCGACCCCGAGTGCAAACAAGGGAGCAGCCGAAGGGGCTTACTAGTGTACTTATGGTCCCACTCTGATTAGAGTAGGACCATATGTACACTGGCTTACACAAAAAGCTTAATGACAAACTTTTCGGACATAAGGTGACAAACTCATTTTGGTGGAAAAATAACTTTTATTGGACAAAAACGAGCATAAACACAGTAGCTCCTTCCCTCCATGACTATGGCAAAGTTAGCCACTTTGCCACATAACACCTCCTGTTTCTTGCACAAGACTCTTTCACAATAAGAGTATTGGACAAACGGATGAATTCATCACAAGTCCAATATAGAAGAGGAGAAAAACATTGTGAAAACTCATTATTTTATGCTTTTTACAATATGCTGTGGGTCACGGAATTATTTTTTTTGGGGGGGGTGAGCATTTAACAAACTTCCAAAGTTCCAGCAACAGCAGAAGTCTTATGCATTCTGTGTGAGACACAAAAAAGTGAACTTTTGCTTTTAAATATTTAACATAAAACAAAAACACCTGAGCAAATACAGTAATGTGGGAGATGCACAAAAATAGAAGAAATGAGGTGACAAAATACTTTGCCACAGCACTGTAACAACATTGCCTTCTTTACTGGCATGAATTACATTAGCAAGAAAAAATATCAATAATGTGATGTAAGACATTTCTTAATTCTTACCCATTATTTATTTGTTTGTTTAAATGCTGATATTGTTTATGCCTTGAAAGAAATTTCTTATGGGTGCTAAAGATACTAAGGATTGTAGCCTTACTATCTTGCCGTGCTTTGTGGATTTATGCTCCACTGTCCTTGTGAGACGTCTGGCTGAAACACACCGCAGGAAGGGTTTTACTTTACGGTCAGGCCTCCTGCTAAATAGAGAACGTTTTCACCTGGACAGCCCTCTTCCCATCAGTGTCTGAGCTCCAGCCTTCCTACCTCTGATCCCAGCCTCTTGCATGCCTCGATCCTTTCTTGTAGGCAAAAAGAGGGAAATGTATGAGCACCCTGTCTTCTGCTTGGCGTCTCAAGTGATGGATTTAACCATCCGTGAGTACCTTCATCATCCTCTCCCTGGTCTCTCTCCTTCTTTTGCTTCATCCCTCTCTACCTGTTTCTGCTGTTTCCCCAACATGATTTTTTAAAATTTTATTTTATTAATTGGTGTGTTTGTCTGTGTGATTGGGGCACACACCCATCACCAGTTCTAAGCCTTCCCACTGATGGAGTCAGGTGCTTTTTGTTGTAGTTGTTGGTTTTTAAAGCACCATCTGTTTTGTGGTGGACATGAGTGAACAGTCTGGTCATTCCTTTTGGTTGGATGCTTGTTTCTTTGACTTGAATGCATTTTTACATTGCTTACATTGTTATCTCCTTCTGATCATTTGGTGTGTGTCAGTGCTGTGCTGTGCAGAACAGGTGGGCTTTGTTTGTTTGTTTGTTTGTTTGTTTGTTTAACCGTGACACCAATGTGAGTGAAGGAGCGTCTGTCGACAGAGCTATTGTATGAGGACCACAGCAAGGTGGACGGATTTAATCGCTTCTGTTTGTCACTCAGTGTCTCCTGTCTACGATCCTGGCAGCTCTTGTGTGTCTCAAGTGTCTATTGTAGCTTTGTGTGTTTGTTAATGAGCGTCTTATCGTGTTTTATTTTCCAGTTTTCCACAGGCTACTGTTTCTGAGTTTCTGTCTTATTGTTTGTTTGTGACATTTGTTTGCTGCTGAGAAACCACACACAACCTCACCCCCCCGGAGCAGAGTCTATGAAAGGATCACATGGTGACGAATAACAACTCTGAGCTTTCCCCTGTACCGTGAAAATAACATTAGACCATGTTCATTCTAAATATCTCCTCTTTATCTTTTCTCTCCCTTTTTTTCTGGCTGAAGTTGAGAAAGGTCAAAAGGATCAAAAGGATCCAGGTGAACCCATATTTAGCTTGTGGCTTAGCCACAGTGCACACATGCACGCACTGTATTTACTGTTCAATACCGACATAAACATGCATGCATACAATGGCTAACTGCCTGTAGAAGATTTTGCATAGAATATACATAAATCAAAATCAAGGTGTTTATATGTCTTGGTATGTTTTAAACAAACATCTCTGAATTTTCACAACTACCACCCCTCCCCCCTTCCAAGGTTAATACTGTGGAGACTGTATTACTTTATATCCGTATGTGGTTTCAAACTGTTTTGTTAACTGCAGACGTTTTGGGCCCATTTGGTTAAGTTTTGTACAGTCTTTGGTTCATTTTCTGAAAAAGTCAAATTGGAAACATTTTAAGTGAACATTTATAATGTAATACAATCTCTCACAAAGTCACAGTATCCTTGGTTTTGTGTTAATGCAACAGATAAACACTATAATCAACATATAATTAATATAATGCAATGCAGTTTTGTATAAATTTAGTGTTAAATTATTAACTTTGACACAACAGACAAGTTAATTTGCCGGTGTTTTAATGCACTTTTATTCGGGATATATCTACCTTGCTGATGCAGTTGTGAAACTCAGGAACCTAAATTGTATATAGATTCATAAACATGTGATAGGCATGTCTTCTCTGTCCCATGTTCTGAGTATAGCAAGATTAATAACACAAATATTCTGCATGTAATATTAAATTGAAACAATCAGACTTCTTTGCACTGAAATTTAAAGAGTTATGCTCTCTATAGGTGATCTAAATGGCACAATTTGACAGTTGTAAGCATTTAGTAGAACAGTTGTGTCCTGCACAGAGAATGAAGCAATACTTGCTCTGTGTGGTGTAATGTGAGCTTTTCTGTTCCTTGTTTGCGCTCGCCATTGAATCAGTCATTAAGAAATCAAACCAAAAGAGAATGGCACACAAATGTAACACAATGGAGAGTAAAAACACATTCTAATCCAATTACATTTTTTCTGCAAATCTGATTGGTTAATCATGTGAGATTTCCATAAAATATTGCATAAACGGTGGCAAAATATTAAAACTGTTTCACATTTAATGTATTGATCCGCACCCTGACCGTGCTCCCTGCTACACAGATGGAAATAATTGCGCTGTCACCAGAGAGGGACAGAAACGAGTGCAGCCATGACGATGTGGGACGATCATAACTGATGTAAATAAAGTTCAAGACATATTGTCCCAGACTTGAAAATGTTCATGTATCCATCCTGTCATGTATCCATGACTTGTCTGAAGAAAACTGGCAATTAAACTGATTATTTAAAGGTATTATACCAAAGGGACTGATTACTTATGCAACCCATCATCTTGGCTTTTATATTTTTAATAAATTTATATCAAGTTGTAGAAATTTACTTTCAGTTTGAGTCTAAGGATGATCATTTTAGAAAATTTTATATTGACAAGCCTGATTTACTTTTTGTATTTGAAATGGCATAAACAGATTAAAATGTATGAAATACCAAGGGGCTGAATACTTTTGCAAACCACTGTACATTGAAAATGAGGGTCCAAAGTAGAAACTCAATGCAGCAAAAGTGAAATATCTGCGATCACAGTCGATTATACCTGTGATTTCCGATGAGCCTTACTGCATGAGTAGAATTATAAAATGATATGTGAAAACATGAACTTAACCCGTTTTGGCCCTTTCAGCTGTATCCATCTGCATGTCTGCATCATGGCTGCACATGGAAAAGAAGTGCAAGACAAACATAAAAATGTGAGATTTCACAAGGATACAGGAAGGTCAGTGACAGACTAAAAATCATCTGCAACAGATTTGTTGCAGTAATCAGGAGGTACAAAAGGAGACTTACTAATGCTAATCAGAGCCACTAATGCTAATCAGTTGCCGTCTTCCTAAAATTACATCACAAACCGTGTGCTACTTCTACAATCAAGCTCTGAAAACAGGCAAAAAGGTTCTTCAGACTTGGCACAGGGATTATCAATGGAAATCAAAGTTTCTGTGACAGCTCAGACAGTGTGAAGGCCATTGCATAACGTCAACTTCCAAGAAAAAAAAAAATGAATTGCAACAATGCATCGTTGCTACAAAAACATAAAAAAGTCAGGTGAATGTTGTGAACATATTCATTAGTCAGATGAGACCAATATAAATATATTTATGCTGATATGGTGATTCAATAATGCTAAAGGTGTGGGGGAGATGACATTTAGAGATGGCTCCATAAATGCCTATGGTCAGGTCAGGTCTAGAAGTATGCGCTGATGCCATACATTTGTAACGGCCCCTGGACCCTTGATGGCAACCATGCAGCCATGTGAAATGTGGGCACCCTCTTGATGTTTTCCAATTTCTGGGGTCCTTGTCATTCAGACATCTATGCGCTGGTGCATGCACAGAGAAACATGCCACAATGACACAATGTCAAAGCTGATGCTCCCACACAATGCACGTTATACTCCTCATCTGAGTCTCCCAAATTACCCACTCATTCAACACAAAGTCATTCCAGCAGTACCCAAGGGGATCTAGCACCAAACACACCCAGACATCATCATGGGCTACTGGTTCATGTCAAAGTCCAACAAACAGCAAATGTAAACTGTTACTTTTCAATTCTAACATACGGTCAAACGCTCTCTGTTTAACAGCGAAGTAATGCAGTTACTATAAGGTGACACGATTTTGAATTGACTTTTATCTGCTACTTCACAGCTTCTGTTGTATACTTTCTATCAAACCATTTTGAAAATGAAATGAAACAAATTATTTGAGCTTTTGTATGTTATGATTTATCTGTTTTTAGAGTTAATATATTTGCTTTTTATCCTAAATTGTCACTGTTTTTTTTTAAAAATACTTTACATACAGTATACAAAAATATACTGTTATACATTGCATTTTAGGGTTATCAAAGGGTCTGTTTAACCATAATATAAAAAACAAGTATCAAAATATACTGAAAGGGATTTTTTTCTTTTCTTTTTTTTTTCTTTTTTCTTTTTTGCGCCATTTGGTTGGACTGACTTTAAAATTAATGAGTCAAAAAGATTGCATGCAGCTAATATACGTATATTGTTTCTACTCCCATAACAGAATAAAAGACATAAAAAACAGAATCTATGTTTAAAACAAAATAGCTCTTTTAGGGACACATCTTACTTAACAAAGTAAGATGCAATTTCCCTAAAGGTCCCTAACAGGGTTGGATGGCTGCAGAGAATGAAGTTACTTTAATAAAATCCATGTGATCCATCCATTAGTATAGATTAAATGTCCTCAAAGAGGATAATCCAAGTGTTATTGTGGCCCTTTAGTGTTCATATTTCACCTGCTGATAAGCATTATGAGAATTTAACACAAAACATAACATGATAGATTTTCTGTATGATTTACAGAAACAACCCCAAAATAGATATTTACGTATCTTCAGTACAAATAATCATATTGTGTGTGTGTGTGTGTGTGTGTGCGTGTGTGTGTGTGTTTTATATATATATATATATAAACTCCTAAAACCATGCCTGTAGTTGGAGGACCAAACCTGTAGGTTACTTAGAAATATCATTGTTTTATGTAAAGTTCTGTATATACTCTATGTGCTTTTGATTTGTGATTTCTGTAGTTGTTCGATTCTATGTTTGGCATATCGTTTCACATAGTTGCAATGTTGCAATGATCCATTTCATCACATTTAACTGTCATATCACTCTGTTAATAAATGTGCAATTGTTTTGGAGCTTTTGCAAACTGGAAACACAATACATTGTGTTCAAAGCTTCGTAGGAAATTATGAACATTTACACTGTAAAAACGTTCATTAAATATATCTTATTCAGTAAAATTCTTTATCTCCTACATTTCAAAAATGTCTCAACCAAACATGGCAATGAAAACTATTACTTTATATATCACCTAGAAAGACTCTTGTCATTTGATTGGCAGATCATATGTCATGTGAGCAGTCTGTGTCAGCCAGATCCTGTCAGGTCTCAGAAGCTTAGCAAATTGGGTCTGAGTTAGTACTTGGATGGTGGACCTCTTAGGAAGACCAGGGGCTGTGTGTGTTTCTCCAGGTGAAAGTGGAGTTGCATCAGGAAGGGCATCCAGTGTGAAACCTGTGCCAAATCCCAATGCGGATCTTTGCTAGGTCCGCTGTAGTGACCCTATGCAAACGGGAGGGGCTGAAAGAGCAGCATTATATGTCACGTGACATTCATTATTTGTTCCATTGTATGGGTGATGTCACTACCATGCATTTTGGTAGTATTTACTGTGCATTTTTGTCACATACATTTTGCTCTATTGCATGCCTTCATTAGCTTTATGTGAAAATGCTGCCATGATACGAGGAAGCTAAATCCAGCAGCCACAATGTTTGCCAGGGCATCTTTGGCAGTTGTTAGTTATTTCCCCCAGCTCTTTTATGTAAGATTCTGCCCCTTACCAAAAACCAATCCATTGTATTCCTCATTTTGAGTTTATTAAAGGTCATGTTAGAAACCAGGCCTGGGACCCCCACAGACAGTGTCCATCTTGTGAAAGCCCCGGAAATGAGTCATACAACACTTTTTATACCTGCAGGGCTGGGTAGGATTACTTTGAAATGTAATCCAAAAGTAATCAGATTACAAGTAATCCAAATGTATGTACATACATGTAATCCACATGTATTCTTTCGAAGTAATCCTACCCAACCTTGCTTGTGGGCATCACAGTAGGTGTGGTTTAGTCTCACATTTCTAATGTTACTGGCTCTCACCAACAGGGGAAGATCTCCCTGTTTCTGAAACTTGCACATATGATGGAAGTGAAACTTAACGCTCAGAAACTTCCAGACAAATAACACAGACAAACACTTGATAACTAACACAGAATAAGGAATTAACACAGATATTATCTAACATGTTATAGCACATGAAAAACTGGACAAGATCTTGCTGTGATTTTTTGCTGGTTTAAAGAAAGCAGACACGTATTTCCACACATGCTAAAACCACCTCAGCCTCTTTCTGCTCGGCGTTGTGTTGGTCAAGCTGCCTGTTGGCCAGAGTGAACCTTCTGGGTCCATGTGTCCACCACCCTTTCCTGAGAAGAAACATCTCTCATTTTAAGTAGAATATCAATAAAGTAAATAAAATGACGTATATCTGTTTAGGTGTCATATAAAACAAATGTTTTCTATTTGTGCAATGGAAAATATTTGCATAGAAATGTACTTACTATGGCACTCTTAAACATTCATCATCTGTATAATAATTGTGAATGTGATCTACCAGGTCAAGTGCACTCCCTCTGGTTTAGTCTTCATCTGAGACTTCAGTTCTTCAGTTTAATCTCTTAGAATGTGATTGGTCATAGGGAGCAGCTTCCTTTTTACTATAATGAAGCATCAGTTTGTGTGACATGAGTTCATATTAACGTGATGCAGTGTCGGCAATCTGAATGACCTGCAAAATAGTCCTTAGTATACTGAGTAAAGATGGGCCCAATCCATTTCAGTATCAGTACTGAATCCGATGTTGATATTTGTCATGTATCAGAGGGACTGCACCAAACCACTTACAAATCCAAGCCCTTGCCATATCAACAAATCAGTACATAACTTTGTTTCCGAATTGCCGGGGTAGTGAATATAAAAATAACCTTAACAATTCCAATAATGCTGCTGGCAAAAAGAATAATTTCTGTGATTTTTTTGATTAGCGGAAAGGTACATTTGTGCTGCACTCCGAGTTCCATTTTCAAAAGCGGTGCACACTGCGAGCTGCAGTCTTCTGCTTAAAAAGATGCTTAAGGTACCTTGACACTTGCACGCATTTAACTCCCGCACTGCCGCGCAATTCGTCATGCCAATGCGACCCGCTTTGTCCCGCTGGATGCTGCGATTTGTGCCGCTGGACGCTACGTTATATAAAATAAGTATTTCATAGTGGATTAATCATTTGCTCTCAGAACTTGGCTGATGAAATGACCTCTAGAGGAATTTTCTACAGCTGCAGCTATTCTCGTGCACTTCATGACATGGAGAATAATCTCAAAGGTAAGTATTTATAATGTTTACATTGTAATGGCTTGTTAAAACAGTTGCATTTGCATTCCTTCTTATGAGTATCTATAAAATTATGTGTATTATAGATTTAACATCTTGTCATAATCATTCAGATGAGCTGCGCTGTGATGGCAGTGCTGACGCAATGACTCGCAGTGACACACAGTGTTTTTTGTTTACACAATGTTCACGTGTAGTCATAGATTTTGAATATTTCAAAATTATTCCCCGATAATTTATCTGCACAACTTCAGCAAGATTACTACAAGAACCAGCATATTACACAAATAACACAATAAATCACAATCATTTACAATTATTTTTTTAGTTCTCTCAGAAGACATTGTGCTCCTGTTCCAGTGACAGAGTTATACCCATTCCTGACCACTGCGCTGAGTATTTTCACACACGCACAAAGTCTCTCTTGTTGTCTTCCCACAATTTTATTTCAGCAGTGGAGCCACATTATTTTCACTGCTCAAAGTGCACCAGGAAAGATTTACAATATAAAGAGAGCAGCAGAATCACTCAATTTACTTTTACTTGTGCAGACCTAGAAAAATTGGAGTGGCACTTTGTTCATGTTGTTCAGCCTGGCAGTTTTTCACTACACTCCGTGAACAGGGACTGTTCTTTCTATTTGCTTTTCATCACTGAAGCAGTTAAAGAACTTTCCAAAGTCTTTTAAAATCTCCATAGCCACTTTTCTCATCCACTCTTGAGGATCTCTGCAGGCCTTTTGGGTATTTACCTATCTAAAAAGTTGTCGGAGTGCGTTGCCAATGTTATGTCCTTACGTAAGTGGAGAGCATGCAGAAAGTTCCCCCTGTGGAGAACTACCATATTTTCTGGAGTAGAGGTTTTACCAGCATATAAATCACAGGTGTCCAAAAAAAAAAAAAGACCTCCTTTCTGTATGTCAAACTGACTTTTAACATTTCGCAGGGGGTGAGTATAAAAATGGACAGGAATCCAGTGTAGCACATGTGCAAAGCACAGTCTGTGCTGATACTTAAAGGACTTTTAAATAGGGATGTCCTAATCAGGGTTAGTTTTTTGTTTTGTTTTGTTATGTTTTTTTTTCTCCTGATCCCAGTCTGATTCATTTAATATTGAGTATCTGACGTGACAGCGTCCTGATCCATTACTTGTATTTTCCTCAATATTACACTTGCACACAGCAGAATGCAAGCATGTTGAAATCAATGCATTGTATGTGCTTGTCACTTCAGCACCTGTGCCATGCATTAAAAAAATACCTTCAATCGAAGCTGATCCTTAATGTTTTCATTCTTTTTAAAATAAAATAAGAAAACATATTTTTTGATATGAGTCAGTAATTCCACTTTGTTGCAGAATTGTAGTAGTAAAACTGGGACACCCAGTGTAATAGTGACTGCTGTAGCAGTTTATATGCCCACCAAATGTCGGTGTCAATGAAGCCCACCAAAAAATGAGGTGGGCTTCATAGATAATTGGCAAAGTTTCTGGGGAAAACCTGGTCTTGTTAGGAGAGACGGCATCCATCCCACTTTGGATGGAGCAGCTCTCATCTCTAGAAATCTGGCCAATTTTATTAAACCCTCCAAATCGTGACTATCCAGGGTTGGGACCAGGAAGCAGAGTTGTAGTCTTACACACCTCTCTGCAGCTTCTCTCCCCCTGCCATCCCCCAAATACCCCATCCCCATAGAGACGGTGCCTGCTCCCAGACCACCAATAACAAAAATCTATTTAAGCATAAAAATTCAAAAAGAAAAAATAATATAGCACCTTCAACTGCCTCACAGACTAAAACAGTTAAATGTGGTCTATTAAACATTAGGTCTCTCTCTTCTAAGTCCCTGTTAGTTAGTAAATGATATAATAATTGATCAACATATTGATTTATTCTGCCTTACAGAAACTTGGGTACAGCAGGATGATTATGTTAGTTTAAATGAGTCAATACCCCCGAGTCACACTAACTGTCAGAATGCTCGAAGCACGGGTCGAGGAGGAGGATTAGCAGCAGTCTTCCACTCCAGCTTATTAATTAATCACAGACCCAGACAGAGCTTTAATTCATTTGAAAGCTTGACTCTTAGTCTTGTCCATCCAAATTGGAAGTCTCAAAAACCAGTTTTATTTGTTATTATCTATCATCGACCTGGTTGTTACTGTGAGTCTCTCTGTGAATTTTCAGACCTTTTGTCTGACTTAGTGCTTAGCTCAGATAAGATAATTATAGTGGGTGATTTTAACATCCACATAGATGCTGAGACTGACAGCCTCAACACTGCATTTAATCTATTATTAGATTCAGTTGGCTTCACTCAAAATGTAAATGAGCCCATCCACCATTTTAATCGCACTTTAGATCATGTTCTGACATATGGCATAGAAATTGAAGACTTAACAGTATTCCCTGAAAAACCCCTGTTGTCTGATCATTTCTTAATAACATTTACATTTACTTTAATGGACTACCCAGCAGTGGGGAATAAGTTTCATTACAGTAGAAGTCTTTCTGAAAGCGCTGTAGCTAGGTTTAAGGATATGATTCCTTCTTTGTTATGTTCTCCAATGCCATATACCAACACAGTGCAGAGTAGCTACCTAAACTCTGTGAGTGAGATAGATTATCTCGTCAATAGCTTTACATCCTCATTGAGCACAACTTTGGATGCTGTAGCTCCTCTGAAAAAGAGAGCCTTAAATCAGAAATGCTTGACTCCGTGGTATAACCCACAAACTCGTAGCTTAAAGCAGATAACCCGTAAGCTGGAGAGGAAATGGCGTCTCACTAATTTAGAAGATCTTCATTTAGCCTGTTGCTCTATAAAAAAGCCCTCCGTAAAGCTAGGACATCTTACTATTCATCACTAATTGAAGAAAATAAGAACAACCCCAGGTTCCTTTTCAGCACTGTAGCCAGGCTGACAAAGAGTCAGAGCTCTGTTGAGCCGAGTATTCCTTTAACTTTAACTAGTAATAACTTCATGACTTTCTCTGCAAATACAATTTTAACTATTAGAGAAAAAAATATTCATAACCATCCCAAAGACATATCTTTATGTTTGGCTGCCTTCAGTAATGCTGGTATTTGGCTAGACTTGTTCTCTCCTATTGTTCTGTCTGAGTTATTTTCATTAGTTACTTCCTCCAAACCATCAACATGTCTGTTAGACCCCATTCCTACCAGGCTGCTCAAGGAAGCCCTACCATTAGTTAATGCTTCGATCTTAAATATGATCACTCTATCTTTATTAGTTGGCTATGTACCACAGGCTTTTAAGGTGGCAGTAATTAAACCATTACTTAAAAAGCCATCACTTGACCCAGCTATCTTAGCTAATTATAGGCCAATCTCCAACCTTCCTTTTCTCTCAAAAATTCTTGAAAGGGTAGTTGTAAAACAGCTAACTGATCATCTGCAGAGGAATGGTCTATTTGAAGAGTTTCAGTCAGGTTTCAGAATTCATCATAGTACAGAAGCAGCATTAGTGAAGGTTACAAATGATCTTCTTATGGCCTCAGACAGTGGACTCATCTCTGTGCTTGTCCTGTTAGACCTCAGTGCAGCTTTTGATACTGTTGACCATAAAATTTTATTACAGAGATTAGAGCATGCCATAGGTATTAAAGGCACTGCGCTGCAGTGGTTTGAATCATATTTATCTAATAGATTACAATTTGTTCAAGTAAATGGGGAGTCTTCTTCACAGACTAAGGTTAATTATGGAGTTCCACAAGGTTCTGTGCTAGGACCAATTTTATTCACTTTATACATGCTTCTCTTAGGCAGTATTATTAGACGGTATTGCTTAAATTTTCATTGCTACGCAGATGATACCCAGCTTTATCTATCCATGAAGCCAGAGGACACACACCAGTTAGTTAAACTGCAGGAATGTCTTTCAGACATAAAGACATGGATGACCTCTAATTTCCTGCTTTTAAATTCAGATAAAACTGAAGTTATTGTACTTGGCCCCACAAATCTTAGAAACATGGTGTCTAACCAGATCCTTACTCTGGATGGCATTATCCTGACCTCTAGTAATACTGTGAGAAATCTTGGAGTCATTTTTGATCAGGATATGTCCTTCAATGCGCATATTAAGCAAATATGTAGGACTGCTTTTTTGCATTTGCGCAATATCTCTAAAATTAGAAAGGTCTTGTCTCAGAGTGATGCTGAAAAGCTATCAGCTTATCAGGTTGTCCTAAAAGTTCCCTGAAAAGCCTTCAGTTAATTCAAAATGCTGCAGCTAGAGTGCTGACAGGGACTAGAAGGAGAGAGCATATTTCACCCATATTGGCTTCTCTTCATTGGCTCCCTGTTAATTCCAGAATAGAATTTAAAATTCTTCTTCTTACTTATAAGGTTTTGAATAATCAGGTCCCATCTTATCTTAGGGACCTCTTAGTACCATATCACCCCAATAGAGCGCTTCGCTGTCAGACTGCAGGCTTACTTGTAGTTCCTAGGGTTTGTAAGAGTAGAATGGGAGGCAGAGCCTTCAGCTTTCAGGCTCCTCTCCTGTGGAACCAGCTCCCAATTCGGATCAGGGAGACAGACACCCTCTCTACTTTTAAGATTAAGCTTAAAACTTTCCTTTTTGAAAAAGCTTATAGTTAGGGCTGGATCAGGTGACCCTGAACCATCCCTTAGTTATGCTGCTATAGACTTAGACTGCTGGGGGGTTTCCCATGATGCAGCCAGTGTTTCTTTTTATTCACCTCTTTTTGCTCTGTATGCACCACTCTGCTTTTAATCATTGGTGATTGATCTCTGCTCTCTTCCACAGCATGTCTTTTTCCTGATTCTCTCCCCTCAGCCTCAGTCCCAGCAGAAGACTGCCCGTCCCTGAGCCTGGTTCTGCTGGAGGTTTCTTCCTTTTAAAAGGGAGTTTTTCCTTCCCACTGGCGTCAAGTGCTTGCTCTTAGGGGGTCGTTTTGACCGTTGGGGTTTTTCTGTAATTATTGTATGGCTTTTGCCTTACAATATAAAGCGCCTTGGGGCAACTGTTTGTTGTGATTTGGCGCTATATAAATAAAATTGATTTGATTTGATATGTAGAAAATACATTCACCGTTATTATTATTATTATTATTATTATTATTACTATTATTATTATTATTATTATTACTGTTGTTGTTGTTGTATTTTTTAAAGTGTGTCTGTGCGAGGGGAGGGGGTGTTATGAACCTGTGCTTAGAATTAAACATAGGATGACAATGAGGAAAACCTAATTTATTTATTTATTTATTTTTGTGGAAATTACCACCTGATTGGCTGGAAGTAAGGCCAAAGAGAGTTGGTGTGTATTTGAAGCAATGCAAAAAAAAAAAAAAAAAAAAAGTTTTTCAAACTCTGCTGCCTGTTTTATCACCTTGTACTTATTAATCGGAGGAAAACCAATGTGCACCGCTGATCTGTATGAATAAAATAGGCTTGTTGAATATTTAAAGGATATTAAATTGCTTTTAAAACATGCACCTTAGCTCTATAGTGAAGCAGTCACCATAGGACTGTTCGGGACACTGATACCGTGCTTATAAAATGAAGCAAAGGGAATGTGGATATTTTTATGTAAGAACTTATATTTAATCAAGTTTTATTAAGCCAGTACAGTTACTAAAAAATGACTTTAAATTAAAAAGAAAAAAACAATGGATGGACAAATATGCAATTGACAACATATTGGATGTTATTTGATGCGGGTTTGGCAAAATAAATCATACAGTAAACATGGATTGCTGACCCATAGCGTTGGACACTACAGAGTCCTACAATACTGAGTCCAACGGCTTTTTAATTTGGGCTTTTGTGCATTGTTGTAGTGTATGTTTACTACTGGCATTTATTCTTTTATTATTGAAATTTATTTTCTTTAGTGTCTTCATTCCTGGGAAAGTCCTATATAAATAGTTAAAGTTATTAATCATCATGAATGCATGACATTTCACTGTACAAGTCACAGCACTGCCGAAAGTAGTTAAAAAATCTGATTTATACTGCAGAAAATATGGTAATGACATGAGGACATAATGATCTGAGGAACCAAGGCTGTTTATTGCACTGCACTACTGCTTTGTGCACTCTGGCCTATTTCTTTCCTCTCTGTGTGCTTTTATTTTATTATTATTAATAAAACTAGTGCAGTGCCTGTAGGAAGTTTGTATTGCTATAGAAAATTGGGAGCTTAAATAGATTTCTCATGGATGGTCGTATGAGGCTGTTTGAAGGAGGGATGTACAAAGAGATGTACTTATGTTATATTATTATTTGAACATGCTATTTCATATTGTTTTTAAAAAATCTGTTTTATTATCAATTTTCTGAAAATAAAAGGATTCCTATTAAGCAGGTTATTGGAAGAGAGTCAGACAAAAGTACACAGGATTTAAAATATTTCAAACAGTAAATCAGTAACCCACCTCCTGAACACAGTTTATTTAAACTTGAACTCCCAGCAAATATTAAAGGATTATTAATAAAGTGAGAGGTCTGTACTGGGAACAGTATGGACCGAGCATCAGCAAGGTCCGTGCGAAAAACACAGAGGTCTAATATCCCAGTACAGACTGAGCAAGCAAGGTAAATAATTTGTTTATTATATAGCTAATATAGATATAAACACACAAACTTACAGTATCACCTGAATATGCTGCTGGTGGTGTTGGGCTCCTTTGCTTTCTTCACCTCCACTAGCTTAACAGGTGGTTCGGTCGTTAGTTGATAAGCTTTCAATGTGTGTGTTTTTTCTAATGCTGTTTAAAAAATTTATGGAATATGTTCATGTCCGACTTGGTTTTTCTAATCGTGTTTTTAGCTTCCTGGTTTGTAACGAAAATATGCGTTGTAATCAGCCAATCAGAGCACACGTAACATCGCAGCCATAAAATAAAAGATTTTATTCAGCTTATGTACTTACTGAAATGTTGTACAAGTAGTCCGGCGAGCTCAACCTGTGGGCGCAAGCTATCCCACAATGCCAAAATAGCAGAGATGTCACTCCAACGAGAGCGGCACACTGAGCAGGGTGCTTCAGCAAGTCACACCATCTTGGAAGTACGAATGTTACAATGTTAATCAAAATAAAGGGTTTGAAAATTAATCCCAAACTTTTCATAATAAAGGATGCACATCATCATGCCGTGTCCAAGCCATACCCGAAAGCTGAGGTCGATCTGACAGATCTGTCAGAGAGATACGCGAGCCACATACCACACATAGACATTTCTTGATTTATAGATAGATTATTATTATAGTGTTACAGTATATTAAAAAAAGATTTGGTCATCAGAAAGTATTTTTCTAAAAATGTGTTCAATAAGGTAATTGTCTTAATGGGAGTAGTCTTACATTCATGCTAATACAATAGCTTAAAAAGGAATGTTCGAACAATGGGACATATCTGGGCTTGTCCAAGGAGGCACATGTAAAGTAGGTCTTTTGTTTGCATGCAATTTATGAAGTCTTGTTGCTCATCTCAGGTTCCTAAGGTCACCGTTACTTGTTTAAAACTCGAGAACATAAAGCATATTTAATGGGTAGTTTTTACAGTGTGTGTTCTTTGAATTATTTTTAACCTAATCATGCAACAGCTCCTTATACAGATGACTAATTCAGTTCCACCTCATAATGTTGCATGTTTTTGATTCCACATTCACACCTTCATCTCAATGCCACTTTTCTTGTGCTCGATACTTTTCAAAAATAAGCCTGCTTATCCTGTCAGGACCAACTCTGTTACCTTATATATCTATTAATTTATATGCATTTTAAACACCACTCGTCATTTTGCTCTATATATTGCAGTGTAAGCACTGTATGACCAATAGTTTTCTGAGTAGACATGAGTACGATCTCGCTGGAATCCTTCTCTCTGCTTGACTAACCACTCATCCCTCACCCTCATCCTTTTGTCTCAGAGAACGTAGGCCGCTTAGTCACACCTGCCAAAAAGCTTGAGGAAACAATTCGCCTGGCGGAGTTAGTCATAGAGGTCCTCCAGCAGAACCAAGAACACCACGCGGAGGTGAGTGAGAACCCTCTCCTCCTCAAAGCACCCTCCCTCTGTACTCTCACTCTTATCTCACTCCGCTCCACAGCAGGGAGTTAGTCTTATTATCTGTCTTCTGTAAACAAAGCTGCAAAGAGATTAATTAATTTAGGAAAGCTTTAATTGGTGTTTGACAGAGCATAGCCACGTGGAATCAGAGCGCCATGTTTGAGATTGCAAATTAGACAAAAAAAGTATAAAGTGTGCACTTCATAGTTCAGTGTTGCAGTACTGCTCAAAGTTTTGCTCATGTTCTATTTTAAGTAGTCTAGTAGGTAAAGTAAATTGAAGTCATGCTCATTAGTATTTAGACAGTGACAAAATTTTTGCATTTTGTCTCTTCATCACCAGTGGAGTTGAAATGAAGTTATCAAAATGTGACTGGCATGTATCGTTTTAGTTTTATTTCAAGGGGTTTAAGAAAAACTATTTCATTAACATTTCGAAATTATGACCATGTTTATAGCACAACCCGTGAAGTCTTCCTTTTGATATGAACTTGGAAACAATCTTTGAAACCGTTTTTTAAATACTCCAGTGCACTTTAGAGTCACTAATTTACAAAACTGACAAAGCTTTGTCAATATCCCCAGCCACACATTCTATCTATTATTAAATTCTAGTTGTGATTTCCCATTGGTTTGTATAAGTTATCTAGAATTTGCCCTTTTAGTGATGTCTTTGGGATGAAATTTTTGATCAGTTTGAAAATTTGACCCCAATCTCAAATCTGGTGCCAATAATGGCCGTAACTTCTGTATATAACAAGTTTGTTCAAGATTGACAAAGACAGATCCAGATGTTACTATGATGCTTCAAAACACTCCCCCATTTGCTGTTTGAGATGACACGGGAAGGAACAGGGCTCTGTGAAATAGCCCGATAAGACCACAGCTGTTCATTATTTTTAACAATTTATCCAACATCCATTAACCATCCATAACTTTGTCCAGTGATGTTTATGAAGATAGGCACCTCCAATAACCACCCAGCAGGTGGAAGTACATAAGGGTTATTACATTGACAAAACAATGTTGTTCTTCCAATCTTTCTGGTGTGCAAACACAAACTAACTCACTCAGCCATATTTTGGTCATCCAACTACCAGGACAGATAGTGATCCTTAGATTTAATCTGCCCAATTTGTGATGGTCCCTGAAAATGTAGAGACTGTGTATGCAAATGTCTGTAATTCCTAAATACAATGTTCTTGTGCAACACCTTGAATTAAAGCTAAAGGTCTGCATTACAAGCATGTTTTGATTATTTAATTCCAGCCCCATTGTGGTGGTGCTGACGTGACTGTATGTCTTTTTTGTCGCTATTAGAATATTAAACATATTCCATATTTTATTGTATTTGCTGTTATAAGCTGTGAGCTGGCAGGTTAGCATGATGAGCATATGTAGATCTGAAGGTGATCCAATGTGATCATAGAATTTAAGCAGATTTATTGTATCTTTCTGAATATGCTTGACAGGCGGCAGTCACGAGTTCTGGAGATCAATCGGTACAGTATTTTTATTTCTCTTCTTCTTCAGTTCTCATCCACGACCCTCCTGTATGGCATGTGCGCCACTATGGCAAGACGCACCTAAAATAAAGTCGTAACTACTGCAGCAGTGGGTGGGTTAGTAGCCAGAGCAGTGAGAGCAAAAGTGTTTGAGAATTCAAATCCAGGCACGGTAGCTTGCACAACATAATTGTGTTCATAAAGCATGTTCATCGAGCCATAAAGAGGTTTCCTTTCTCTCCAAGCATGCTGAACCAGTAAGTCCCCAAAGTCTGCTCCATGTGAACCTTTAAAGTTTGATCCACCACATACATTTGTTTCCCCTCCATTAAACAGTTGATTTCACACAGTCCACACTTGTTCCAGCATTACTTCCCAGCTTCTCCTCGTCTATCACTCTGCTGTCAATAAAATACATGCCTTAGAAATACAGTACATCACTTTTCTGTACATTTTCTTGTGTTCTCACTGTCATATGATTGGTGACTGTCCAGCAGGGAAAAGAGGTATGTAGTAAGGATGAATGAGAAACTCCCTCTGATGGTCTGTGCATGTGCAGTAAATCCACGTCTCTTACCCGTCAGCATCACTGCCTCCGGACTTGTCCGTTGACATGATTGCCTTGATAAAACTTTATCCTCTTTCCGGCTGAATGATGGCTCCGTTATAGAGCTCAGGGTCTTGTATGTGTCCCTTAGCAAAGGTTAGAGGCCCCGCTGCCTGTTGACCTTTGATCATTTCCCCCTTTCCCCCAACTGTTGGAATCCTTTACGGTCCTCCCCCCTACACAATAAGTCTGTCTCCTTGAATGTGATGGACAAGAGCTTTGTTTGCTGCCTGCCTTTATTAAAACACTAGAACTAAGAAGCATTCAATTATTGAAAGTAGGCAGGTAAGTAGACAGGTAAGTAAGATTCAGACTGACATTTTGGTAGTTAATCCAGACAAGAAAATAATTTATCACTAGTTGCATTAAAGTCTTTGTAATAAGTGTTAGTTAGCTTGTAATAAGGCATTTATTCATCCTTATAATGCTTACTAACATGATTAAGTATTAATAAGATTATAATTGTTAGTAACAGTGTCATAAACACATTCATTTATCTAATTTAGAATCCAGTAACTTCACAGAGAAACTAAAAGTGTTATTAATGCTATCATAAGCCATAAATCAATAATTAGTAAAGAAAATCACAGGTTTTCATAATGTTCTTATGTTGATTAAGAGTTAGTTAAATTGTTAATGGCTTTCTCAAAGATTCTTAGAATGTCTACATATGTACAAAAATGTTATGTTGTCATAAGTAATTAGAAGAAACTAAAAAAGATTTTTCTATAAATTGTTAACCCACTTCTCATGAGTGCTTATAAATGTCTAATTATGTATCAAAAACATTTATTCTGCTATCAAAACAACATAAGTACTCACAAGGGATTTATTAACATTTTAAGGTGCTTATAAATGTTTTTATCTACTACTATCATTAACAGTTATAAAAAACACAAAGAGTTTTGTTAACATTTTCAAGCCATCCATAAAGTGTTGCCATTTTTCTCATAGGTGTTTATAAATGTCTAATTATGTATGAAATTGTTATTATGCTATCATAAAAAAGTATAAGAAACTCACAAGGGGCTATTAACATTTTTAAGCAATCTATAAAGTTTTGTCCTTGCCTCAAGTGGAGGAGTTTAAGTATCTCGAGGTCTTGTGCACGAGTGAGGGACGGATGGAGCGTGAGATTGACAGACGGATCGGTGCAGCATCTGCAGTGATGCGGTCGCTGTATCGGACCGTCATGGTGAAGAGAGAGCTGAGTAGGGGGGCAAAGCTCTCGATTTACCGATCGATCTACATTCCGATCCTCACCTATGGTCATGAGATTTGGCTCATGACTGAAAGAACGAGATCGCAAGTACAAGCGGCCGAGATGAGTTTCCTCCGCAGGGTGGCTGGGCGCTCCCTTAGAGATAGGCTGAGGAGCTCGGTCACTCGGGAGGAGCTTGGAGTCGAGCCGCTGCTCCTCCACGTCAAAAGGAGCCAGTTGAGGTAGCTCGGGCATCTTTTCCGGATGCCCCTTGGACGCCTCGCTGCAGAGGTGTTCCGAACATGTCCCATTGGGAGGAGGCCCCGGGGAAGACCCAGGACACGCTGGACTGACTTCGTCTTTCGGCTGGCTTGGGAATGCCTTGGGGTTCCCCCAGAGGAGCTGGGGGAGGTGTGTGTGGATCGGGAGGTCTGGGCGGCTTTGCTTGAGCTGCTGCCCCCGCGACTTGACTCTGGATAAAGCTGAAGAAAATGGATGGATGGATAAACTGTTACCATGTTTCTCATTGGTGCTTATAAATGTTTAATTATGTACAAAAATACTTATGACATCAAACTAATAAACTGCTTTATTACTGTTATTAATGTTAATAACAGCTTTATTAACATTCTTAAACATCTGTAAACTTAACAGGTTTTTCAAAGGTACGTATAATTGTTTAATTATGTTTTAAAACATGTTTATTATACTGTTATTAATGCTTAGTCTTCTTAAGACATAATATTGTTAATAAGCATAAGGACTTAAAAGTACGTTAAATTACTAATTAACTAATGCTTATTACAAGGACCTTAATATAATGCTTTGCCATAATGGGTAACAAACAGCATGAGGCATAGATTGGAACGATTGTACTTCCTGTTTTATTGTTGAACCTGGCAACATGCTACTTTTGGATGATAAGCAAATAAGCTAAGCCAAGACTGTCAGCAAAGCAAATGCTGTCATGGGTGAGGACGTCCTGACTGTGCTAGAAAATTGTCAGCTGAATTTTCAGAGCCATACTTAATTAATTGGAACAGACATGGGAGATGGTGCGTGCTGCAGTCTTTGGCGTGCTGCGTCAAAGAGGGCAAAGTGCATGAGTCATATTCACATCTCATGGGTTATGGGTTTGTCAGTGATGTGAATGGTGGAGCCCTCGTGTCTGAGCTTGTGAGAAAAGCATGCAGGGAGCTCCACATGTGCATGAAGCAAAGCACATTTCTGCTAAATCTGTAAATGCTGTCATGAATATAACAAGGCACACACACACGACTCATAAAAACTGGCTTTACCAGCAATTCTGTCTGTACATCTGAATCAATAAGAGCTGAGGACTGTTTTATTCAGAGGACATGGGAATACTAACAGAGTACACAAATCCGACAGGTGTAATAATGGCAGACTGTTTGATAGGAAATGCACAGCAATAATCCACATAAAGCACGGGACAGCCACTCAGCATTCATCAACACAAACTACAACAGCACTCAGGACATACTTCCACTGGAACATTTGACATTTCAAACCTGAGACTTCTTCGGGTTTTATGAAAATGACTGTTAGTCAAATAGCCTGTCTCGTAGTCTTTATTTAAAAAACAAACAAACAAAAAACTGTTCTTTTCCCGTGATGCAGCTTCATTCAAAATGTGATTCTTGCTACATCCAATATTTTCACCAGTTCTTTCCCTTAATAAGTTGTAAATCATGTAATAAAATGACATCATTTTTTTAAATACTTGGTACCACTCCTTTCTGTACAGTTATCTTTTGTATATTTTAGTTTCTGTTCCAGTCCAGGCACTGATTTGGATGAAACTGGTAACCACTTTTTTCGTAATCTTGATAAAAATGTAACAAACCAATCAACAATTGCGAGTGGAAAAATTACATTCTTGGTGGAAGTAAAGAACATCCTCTAGTTCTGGCAAACACAAGGAAAATAATGCATAATGTGCATTCATGAAACACTGATTAAACCTGAATCCAGTGGTTGTACTGGATGAACTACAGATGTTATTTTGTCAATAGCTCTTCTTCACGTGCATCTTTCTCTTTCTGATGTCTCTCCAGGCTTTTGCATGGTGGACGGACCTCATGGTGGAGCATGCAGAAAACTTCCTGGCCCTCTACGCCATTGACATGGATGCCGCTCTGGAAATCCAGTCTCCTGAGAGCTGGGACAGCTTTCCTCTCTTCCAGCTGCTCAACGACTTTCTTCGAACAGACTGTAAGCTCCTGCTGCCTGCCTACTGTCATCACACATTTTAAAGCTGATCATATTTCATGCCTTTTATAAAAGATTATATTTTATTATTAATCCTTTGTACTCTGTTGAGAATAAGAGACATTATTCTAGTGGTACTTGTCTTCCTGGAAATATTGTAATGAAGTTATGTGCAATCTTGTATGTATGAGTTGTACCACTGGCAGTGGTACAGTGAGGTGTGTTGTCGAGATGAGGTTCCTTGCGTAACTGCGCATGCGTGCACTGAAAAAATTACTTGACAAGTTCACTTACACTCAACAAAAATATAAACACAACACTTTTGGTTTTTCTCCCATTTTGTATGAGATGAACTCAAAGATCTAAAACTTTTTCCACATACACAATATCACCATTTCCCTCAAATATTGTTCACAAACCAAGATGCTGATTAGACACCATGATTAGTGCACAGGTGTGCCTTAGACTGTCCACAATAAAAGGCCACTCTGAAAGGTGCAGTTTTGTTTTATTGGGGGGGGATACCAGTCAGTATCTGGTGTGACCACCATTTGCCTCATGCAGTGCAACACATCTCCTTCGCATAGAGTTGATCAGGTTGTCAATTGTGGCCTGTGGAATGTTGGTCCACTCCTCTTCAATGGCTGTGCGAAGTTGCTGGATATTGGCAGGAACTGGTACATGCTGTCGTATACGCCGGTCCAGAGCATCCCAAACATGCTCAATGCAAGAACTGGGACATTTTCAGCTTCCAAGAATTGTGTACAGATCCTTGCAACATGGGGCCGTGCATTATCCTGCTGCAACATGAGGTGATGTTCTTGGATGTATGGCACAACAGTGGGCCTCAGGATCTCGTCACGGTATCTCTGTGCATTCAAAATGCCATCAATAAAATGCACCTGTGTTCTTCGTCCATAACAGACGCCTGCCCATACCATAACCCCACCGCCACCATGGGCCACTCGATCCACAACATTGACATCAGAAAACCGCTCACCCACACGATGTCACACACGCTGTCTGCCATCTGCCCTGAACAGTGTGAACCGGGATTCATCCGTGAAGAGAACACCTCTCCAACGTGCCAAATGCCAGCGAATGTGAGCATTTGCCCACTCAAGTCGGTTACGACGACGAACTGGAGTCAGGTCGAGACCCCGATGAGGACGACGAGCATGCAGATGAGCTTCCCTGAGACGGTTTCTGACAGTTTGTGCAGAAATTCTTTGGTTATGCAAACCGATTGTTTCAGCAGCTGTCCGAGTGGCTGGTCTCAGACGATCTTGGAGGTGAACATGCTGGATGTGGAGGTCCTGGGCTGGTGTGGTTACACGTGGTCTGCGGTTGTGAGGCTGGTTGGATGTACTGCCAAATTCTCTGAAACGCCTTTGGAGACGGCTTATGGTAGAGAAATGAACATTCAATACACGAGCAACAGCTCTAGTTGACATTCCTGCTGTCAGCATGCCAATTGCACGCTCCCTCAAATCTTATGACATCTGTGGCATTATGCTGTGTGATAAAACTGCACCTTTCAGAGTGGCCTTTTATTGTGGGCAGTCTAAGGCACACCTGTGCACTAATCATGGTGTCTAATCAGCATCTTGATATGGCACACCTGTGAGGTGGGATGGATTATCTCAGCAAAGGAGAAGTGCTCACTATCACAGATTTAGACTGGTTTGTGAACAATATTTGAGGGAAATGGTGATATTGTGTATGTGGAAAAAGTTTTAGATCTTTGAGTTCATCTCATACAAAATGGGAGCAAAACCAAAAGTGTTGCGTTTATATTTTTGTTGAGTGTATTTTGATGGGCAAGTAAATGTATAAATTGTTCATCCGAACGTAGTGATGTATAAAATCTACTCACTATAAAACGATAAGTATTTTTAACCTGGAGTTAGCTTATTTCAACAGGCAAAATATACATATACATACATTTATGCTCCTAATGTAAAATACAGAAAATGTTTTACTTACTAGGCTATAAATACACTGTGAATTCTTCTCGGTGGTGGGTAGAGGAAAAAAAAAAAAAAAAATGCGCATGCGCAGTTGCACGTCGGGCGAGTTACATCATCTCCACATGTGCAGTTGCGCGAGGCACCTCATCTCGACGGGTGACGTCTTCAAGTCCGGGGTAGATCGATTTGCGCATGTGTGCGCATGCGCAGTAGCGCGACGCACCTCATCTCGACGGGACACCGGGGACAGTTCTGCTAATCCACTAACTGCTAATTAATGAAGCAAACGTTTTTGTTAGAAGATTAGCTTTTCAGATAATTTTGAAAACCATCAGCACACCACATAACTTCACTAAATTTAGCTCCGCTAACTTTTTTTTGCTGGCATAGTGAATCAAAATCATACATTTTAATACTTACCTGTTGCATGTTTTGCAGTAGTCAGACGGCTGTGAGCTCAGTCCTCCCTCACCAGAAGAGAGCAGAGCAAGCCAGCTGCTATTGCCCAAAAGGAAGGGGGAAAAAATAATGTCATTTACTCTCAACATGCAAAAGGACAGACAGTGTGGAGGAGACATAAAGTGCAACACACTTTTCACTCCTGGTTTTACTCATAAACCAGTAATTCCGGACAGTTTATTGATATTAACGATACCTCTCTCATTTTTACAGAGAGAAAATAGCACACATATGACATATGTTTTAAAAGAATGCGACAAATTCTGAAGGTTTGAGCTTTTAATGGACACATGTGCCAACATGTGGCATTATGGGAAATTCAAATGTCTCTTTCAATCACTCCCCCCTTGTCAAAATGCTTCAAACACTGCCATCTACTAGATGGGAGTGTGTACAGTGGCCCTTGTTGGTTGTGAATTACACTTCACAAACAGAATTTTCAGCTTTGCAAATGCCTTTTTTTTTTACAAATAAAAAAAATACATATTTCAAATACACATTTATTTGTAAAAAAAAACCAACACACACGTTACAGTAACTTGTATGTTGGTTTTTTATAAATAAATATCAACAAACTGTTTGGAATTAATTGTTTATGAGTAAAACCATGAGTGAAAAGTGTGTTGCGCTTCATGTCTCCTCCATGCTGTCTATCTTTTTGCATGTTGAAAGCAAACAACAAAGTAAATAACAGTCCTCTGACTACTCAAGACAGAAGCTCTGGCTTGTTGCAAACTTGAAATTGGCTTATCAGGAGCCGACAGTACTAAAGGTTAGTGGTTAGATGCAACTTCTGCTCAAATTTTTTACGGTTTATCGGTTCAGCGTTATAAAAGTTAACTTTTCAGTTAGTGGATTTGCAGTTATCGAAGCTAGCTTTTTGGTTAGCTGTGCCCACCACTAACCACTGGCTTCTCTCACTAGTCTCATTCTTGCACTTTCACTCTGTAAATGAAAATAGGAAAGTCTACACTTCCAAGCATATCTTGTATAATTGTAACTGTGTTGTAATGGTGTACATATATTGTCACTGTCCAAACACTTATGGACCAGACAGCATGTTAGCACTGAACCCTTGTGTGGTAGCATTGTCTAAATTCCACAGACAGGGAATTCTAAATTTATTAGCTCTTTGACCAACACCCTCAGTGACCACTGCCTTGATTGCCTTCGCATTTTGTACATTACAATATTGGTATGAGCGGCAACTAAGAGGTTTTGAGCCTGACCCAGATAACGTAGGGTGTGGTTCTACAACTTTTGCATTCTGAGAAACCAACATTTCTTAAGAATGTTTGAAGTTTTTTCTTTCTCAGACGTGAGACAACTCAGATGTACAGATTATTAATATGTTTTATCTGCATATAATGATGATGGATGTTTCTTCTGTATTTGCCGAAAGAAGGAATAAATAAATAAAAAAAAAAAAAAAGAATGTTTGAAGTTTTGACTCCCTGGGTGCAATGTACACATAATGATTTAAATGTGACTGCAGTGCCAGTTTATGGCCATAAAAAGTTCAAATGTTCACCACTGTAAATGTTAATGCCCCTTACTGGGTGTATTGAATCAGTAATATTTCACAACCCACTCTAGTTGCTGTGGGCACCCAGTAGGAGATATGAATCAAGATATTTGACTGCTTATTACTCCCTACTCCTTTATTTAGCCGATATGACGTTCGTATATCTTCCTCCATAATAATGGCATGTCTTAGCATTCCCTGTTGACATGTTAATTTTCTCAGTTCTACTGGATAAAACCTTTTGTGATTCATGTAAAAAATAAATAAATAAAACTCAATTACTCATGGAACCCAAGTCAAATCAAAGACAGTGTTGTGATTTATTTTTAGTAACCTCTAATGACCCACCTGCACTGTCTTCACAGCCCACACTTTGGGAATCACTGGTCTAAACTAAATAATTTGTATTGTCCAAGATATTTTGCATTTCATAACACCATAGTAAATATATGCATATAAAGGAAATGCCTTTTTTTTAAATGAAAGACATTTTTCTGTACTCATCAGCAGAGATGCTCATATTCTTCTGTCTTCATCTTTTTCACAGATCATCTGTGCAATGGAAAGTTCCACAAACACCTCCAGGATCTCTATGCTCCTCTGGTGGTTAGATATGTGGATCTGATGGAGTCTTCCATTGCACAGTCAATCCACAAGGGCTTTGAGCGTGAGTCCTGGGAGCCTGTAAAGTAAGTCTTTGTCTTTTTTGCTGAGCTGTGGGATGGTTTGAGACACAAAGCTTTGACTGCACACAGGCTGAGAATCTGGGAGAGCAGCAGTAATGTTCACTCAAGTTTCCTGCAGGTTCACTTTGAAATAACAAGCCAAGAGTGGGCTGAATAACCTATTTTATTCTTTGAAGGAAATAGGTTATTTCTTCTTAAAATAGCAGTAGTCGTCTTTGACTAATGTGTGTATCTTACCAATTTCTCTCTAACACATTGGGATCAGGGCAACAGCTAATATTTGTGTTCTTTTGTTTTGTGAACTAACCTTCATATTGTGTGCTTGGACATGTTGCCACAAACAAAAGTATTTTGTTGCTGTTCTGTTTTAATTTGTTTTGTTTTGTTTTGTGCCTTTCACACTTTTGCTTTTTCACTTTTATCTGCAAGAATTTTGTACAAGATTTATTACGGTAAAGGGATTGATAGGGATTCGTTTATCATGGTCTTTATTTGTGACTATTCCTTTGACTATATGTTGCATTTACTTTTCACTGCATTCAATTCAATACATGTGCACATTCTGAGTCCAGCCCTCTTTACTCTGTAGGTCTTTTTGTATAATCGGCGTCTTTGACAATTACTGTTGGTCTTCTTTATGTGTGCTTCATGTTTGATTTTGAATATTTTTTGTGTGTGTGCTACTTTTTATGACGGGTGTTACATTGCTTTCTGCAGCTCCCACACCACTGTTATGGATTCTTTTTTTCTTTTTGTCTGTCTTTTCTGCAGGAGTTTAACAAGTAATCTGCCCAATGTGAATCTACCAAATGTGAACCTCCAAATTCCCAAAGTACCAAATCTGCCAGTGCCAGTAGCAGGACTATCAGTTAACCTTCCACAAATGCCTAGCTTTTCTACCCCGTCATGGATGGCTGCTATATATGACTCTGAGTGTGTATTCAACAAGTTTACTTTAGAATTATTCAGCAAGCACACAATGCCTTGGTATGAAGATGTTTTCAAAAAGACAAAAAAAAAAGCCAAATTAGTATTATATGCCTGGAAAAAAATGAAATGTTGGGGAAATGAAGTAAAAAATTTAAATGCAAAGATCCCCATGTTGTATTGGCAGTTTTCTATGAATACTGCACATGTTCATGTTCATGCCAAAGGCGCTGTGAGTGATCTTAATGTAGATGAGGTTCTGCTTCTGAAGTACAAGGCTTTAAACACTCATTTGTCTCAACATGCATGCTGTTGAGCTGAGGTACGGAGATACACACCAAACCTCAAACTACTGCTGAGAGGCCATTTGGGGATTTGCTGTGCAGAATGTACACAATAAACCAAATTTGAAACATTTGGAATAATAAAAGTCAAGATGCATCTCCGCAGAGTTGTTGTCCATAGACATTTGCTTTAGTGAATATTGTTTTGTTTAGTCTAGATGGTAGTGTACACGCTGTAGGTTCATCTCTAACCTAAATCGCCTGTTGGTAGCCTGATTGGGAGGGTACACAGGGGGTTGGATGGGAGATGATTCGATGGAGAGGCTGGACAGCTGGTGTTTAGACTCCTGTCTCTTCATTTTATCATGCCCCTTTAGACTCCATGTTTTCCAGTACTTTCCCAATGAGCTCTACTCAGGGTGCATAAATGGTCTGCATGACTTCCTCTTCCAGGGGCCCCACTAGCCTGGGGATGTGGATGTTGAGAGGGGGCCTGTGATCGGGGAAATCAATTTGGCCAGTTTGATTCTGGAAGCATAATTGCCATTCCACATGCCCTCCCTCATGTCTCCATTCTGTTTCTTTGTCTTGACCCAGTGTGATAGATGCTTTATCTGCAGTGACTTACCTGCATGTGGCCACTTCACATCCCAGTCAATAATCATATATCTATGGCATGGTTATTGATTTGCTACAGTAAACCTTGCCCCTTTCTTTTCACTCCATACACTGACTGTCCCCTAAAAAAATCAAAGTGCCACAGATATTTGGACAGACCAGTCAGTATATGGTAAGAGCAACACTAACTGTGTTTGTGTGTAGAGGAAGAGCACCCTCCTCTGCACCTGCACCACCTCTAGCCCTGAAACTCACTATTCCCACCGTTAAGCCCCTCTCTCCAGCAGGGTGACCTCTGTTTTCTGACCTGTGTGTGTCTTTGGGTTGGGTTGGCAGTAATGGTTCTGGGACGACAGAAGATCTCTTCTGGAAGCTTGATGCCCTCCAGACTTTCATCAGGGACCTGCACTGGCCTGAAGAGGAGTTTGCCAAACACTTAGAGAGCCGTATCAAGCTAATGTCAAGCAACATGATTGAGAGCTGCGTCAAACGGTGCGTTTGTGCACGTTGCATACACAAAGCATAAATTTCCAATAGTTGGATGCTCGGCATATCTTTGGTCCCAGTGCAATAGTGAAGACAAATTACAGTGAATGCACCTTCATCCACTGATGGGATTTAAAACTACAGTATATATGATGAAGACAAAATTTGTTTATCTGGAACTGAAGCTGCATAGTTCATTATGACAGCTATTTAGCACTTTGACAACAAATTTGCAAACGCCTTATCAAAAACAAAAATATCAAAGATCTTATGAGTCTGGTTTAGTGTAGTTGACTACAATTCAATGATTATTAAAAAAAAAAAATCAGAAACAAAAATACAAAGACCATCTGTCTCATCTTCCAACTGTATCTTAGCCATGATGAAAATATGAAAGAGAACCAAAAAAACGCATCAAGAGTTTTGTTAAGATTGTTTATCTGCCATCGCTTTTCTTGCCAAATCAACATATGGAAAATAGAGCCAATTAATCTCGTTTGATTAAAAAAATAAATATAATAAAATCATTTAACAATTTAGCAACATATTTACAAAGATGGATACTGAGACAGATTACAAAATGCTGGGTATTAAGCAGATGCAAAAACGTATTGAATTAGAACTATCTCTGCCTCATGTGCATAATCCGACTGACACTACATCTGTTGCAAACTGACTTATATTGTTTGCCTGATCTGCCCATGTAAGTGCTAAAATAACCATATTTGGGAAGAAAATTAGACTGCAGATAGTCATATATTCATGTCATTTGGATTTTTGTACAGCTGTGGTCCACTTGATGAGTTGTCTTTTACTTGTTTGGCCCGCACTGTTGGAAGGGTCATGCAACCATTCTGCTTGAAGTAGAGCCGGAAAAATGTTTAATGTTTTATTTATGGTTTAAAAATAAGCTGAGGGATGTTAATAAAATGTAAATGTGCGAGCACTTGTTCAAAGAATGACACGACAGACAAAAGCTGTAGTTTTATGAGAAGTCTGTTGATCCCTCTCACCTTGTGTTTCATGCGATCTCCATCCCTTTCATGCTCTCGTCTCTTCGTGCCTCGCTATGTTTCTGTAACACAGCCCACATGGAGCCTTTTCTGGCTGTTTGGTCACATATTTCTCCTCATGTATTCACAATAAGCGTTTCTCTAATTGAAACCCGGCACTGCACCAATTAATTCCAGCCATTATATTTCACAATAAGTATATAAAATAACAGACAACATCTTTGGGAAAAGCTTTACGGAACGTGTGGTTTGAATTATTTTGCCCCGTGTCTTGGGCTTTTGTGCAAGTGGGAACAGTGTGTTAAACTGCAACCAGCCACTAGGGAGCAGTGGAGTCACATTGGCTTTGGTTAGGAGGAGCAATTGTGCTCCTAAGTTGGAGTCATTTTTTTTTTTTTTTTGTGGACTGTGAGACAACGTAAGAGAAGCCATAATGTTTAGAAGCACTTTGTTTCTTCACAGCACATGAGTTCTGTTCAAATAATAGCAGTATGTTTTAAAGGTGAGTAAAGCTCAAAATCCTTATAATAGCTTTTATTTCCACACACAGAAATGCATTGGGAACACTAGACATTCTGTTCCAAATCAAAACATGAAGACAAACTTATCAAATTTGTTATTACTTTACAAAAAGTGAAGAAAAAGGAATATTAGGCCGTTCACGATGGAACAATGTCTGATTTGGAATAGAATGTGCATTGTTCCCAATGGAATTAATTATATCATGTATGGACATAAAATATATTCTAAGGATTTTGAGCTTTACTTGCTTTTTAAACACACTGTTCTTATTTTGAACACAGCTGTATCAGACTTTCATTTTAACTTCCGTTGCAGCACACGGATGGCCTTTGAGTCCAAGTTGGCAAAGAGCAGCAAGTCCACAGATTTCCGCATCTCGCCAACATTATGCACAATGTTCAACGTGATGGTGGATTCCAAGGACCAATCAGCTAAATTGTGCGCGATGGAGATGGGCCAAGAGGTTTGTTTGCCTGAGGGACATTTCGAAAGATGACAGAGCACTTTAATATTTGTAGCGCAGAGCTAATGAATATAGAAGGTTTTTTTTTTTAAGATTTTTCCATCTTTTCCCCAGAAACAGTTCCACTCCCAGATAGATGATCTGATTGAGGAAAGTGTGAGGGACATGATCCAGCTTCTTGTGGCAAAGGTAACAAAATCCACTCATTCATCTGGAAGAAAAAAAAACGGTTTCATTCAGAAAAACAGTTGTTACGCTGGTGTGTCTGACTTTACTTTGTGTATTTTGCAGTTTGTGGCTATTCTGGAGGGTGTGTTGGCGAAGATTTCCAGATATGACGAGGGCACTTTGTTCTCCTCATTCCTCTCATTCACGGTGAAATAAAGCTCCTCCTTCTTCACTGTCGCACTATCCTTCAGCTCGTTCTTTCTTTGCCAGGACTGTATCCGTCCGATTCTTCTTGTTATTGACAGTTTGTATTATTTCAGGTTAAAGCTGCCTCAAAGTATGTGGATGTCCCCGTAAGTCTAGTAATATCCTACGCTTCTACACGCACATTTATGCAAAATACTGACACTGAACAGCCGCCATTTGTACGGTGGCCGATGGGGGCCACAACACTTCCAAATAAAGACAACAAAAGCAAATGAAAAAACACTTATAAATGCAAAACACATCTGCATCCATTCAACAACAAATGCCTATATCAAAAATGTCTTGCAAAGTGAAAAAACCCTTGTAAACATAGAGACCATAAACAAATATAACCTGCAGTACATGTCATTTAATTTGACAATCTGTCTGCTGTAAATTCAATTGTGACTCAGAAATGCTTGGCAAAGCTTCACAACACAACAAATGTACTTACAAAGGAGGACTTGAACTGACGGATCACTCAGTGCACTAACCTCTTTATCCTGACCTGGTCGGCAGAGCTGCGATAGTTTATTTATTTACTTTATGTATGATTTTACTCTTACGCTAGCTGTAGTTGTATTCAAAATAAAAAGTGAGTAAAGCTCAAAATCCTTATAATAGCTTTTATTTCCATACACTCAGATGCATTGGGAACACTACACATTCTATTCCAATTTAAAACATGAAGAAAAATGTATCAAAGTTGTTATTACTTTTACTTTAGTTGTTATTACTGTTATTACTATTGCTCCCCTCCACAGCATGTCTTTTTCCTGGTTCTCTCCCTCAGCCCCAACCAGTCCCAGCAGAAGACTGCCCCTCCCTGAGCCTGGTTCTGCTGGAGGTTTCTTCCTGTTAAAAGGGAGTTTTTCCTTCCCACTGTAGCCAAGTGCTTGCTCACAGGGGGTCGTTTTGACCGTTGGGGTTTTACATAATTATTGTATGGCCTTGCCTTACAATATAAAGCGCCTTGGGGCAACTGTTTGTTGTGATTTGGCACTATATAAAAAAATTGATTGATTGATTACTTTACAAAAAGTGAAGAAAACATAATATTAGACTTAAAAAAAATAGTGTCTGCAGTTTTCTTTCCGTGAAAAGCAGGTGTCAAACAAGTGGCCCTTATTTAATGACAAAGGCAGCAAATGTTGTACATGGTGGTTGTTGTGCATTTCTTTCTGAAAATCTGAGTAAAATGGGTCATTCCAGACATTGTTCAGAACAGCGTATTTTGATTAAAAAGTTGATTGGACAGGGGAAAAGAACTGCAGAAAATTATAGGCTGCTCAGCTAAAATGATCTCAAATGCTTTAAAATGGCAACAAAACCAAAAAGACGTGAAAGAAAACTGAAAACCACTATTCAAATGTATAGAATAGCCAGAATGGCAAAGAATCAGCCAGTGTTCAGCTCCAGGGTGATCAAAGAAGGGCTAAAGTTACCTGTGAGTACTGCAACAATTAGAAGACGCCGATGAGAAGTCAAGTTATGGGTAAGAAGCCCCCACAAAGTCCCACTGTTGAAAAAATGACATGCTAAAGAGGTTACAGTCTGCCAAAAAACACACTGGCTGGCCTAAAGAGAAATGTTGCAACATTTTTTGGACTTATGAAAACAAGATTGTTGTTTTTGGGTCTAGGGGCTGCAGACAGTTTGTCAGACGACCCCCAAAAACTGAATTCAAGCCACAGTACACTGTGAAGACAGTGAAGCTTGATGGAACAAGCATCATGATATGAGGATGTTTCTCATACTATGGTTGTTGGGCCTATTTATCACATACCAGAGATCATGGATCAAGTTTGAATACATCAAAATACTTGAAGAGGTCATGTTGCCTTATGCCAAAGAGGAAATTGTCATGGAACGCAGTGGCATGGCTCAGAAAGTGGATGGACACAACTGCAGACTCACGGACACAGGTCTCGGAGCAATCAAAAGGCTTTGATTGCTCCGAGGGGAGGTGATGGTCTAGTGGAGGGGAGGTGATGGTCTAGTGGTTAAGGTGTTGGGCTTGAGTCCAGAAGATCATGGGTTCAAATCCCCGCCTGACTGGAAAATCACTAAGGGCCCTTGGGCAAGGCCTTTAATCCCCTATTGCTCCTGGTGTGTAGTGAGCGCCTTGTATGGCAGCACCCTGACATCAGGGTGAATGTGAGGCATAATTGTAAAGCGTTTTGAGCGTCTGATGCAGATGGAAAAGCGGTATATAAATGCCGTCCATTTACCATTTACTTTATCTTGTAATCAGGCAGTGGTTGGGTACACAGTTTGACAGTCAGTGATGCAGAGGTTACAGACAGCCATGGGGCACAGGCATGGTCCAAAAAACAAACACGTTTCAAAATCAGTGAGAGACCAGATACAAGAGGCTGGGACAAAAGTGAGGTTAAAAAACAAGCACAGTTCAAAACACGGAGAGACAAAGTAAGATGGGGTGAGACAAAAGAATAATCCATAAAACAGAGCAAGGTTAAACATGGGTAGGCAAAATAGGGCTATGACAGAATCAATCAATCAATCAATTTTTTTATATAGCGCCAAATCACAACAAACAGTTGCCCCAAGGCGCTTTATATTGTAAGGCAAGGCCATACAATAATTATGTAAAACCCCAACGGTCAAAACGACCCCCTGTGAGCAAGCACTTGGCTACAGTGGGAAGGAAAAACTCCCTTTTAACAGGAAGAAACCTCCAGCAGAACCAGGCTCAGGGAGGGGCAGTCTTCTGCTGGGACTGGTTGGGGCTGAGGGAGAGAACCAGGAAAAAGACATGCTGTGGAGGGGAGCAGAGATCGATCACTAATGATTAAATGCAGAGTGGTGCATACAGAGCAAAAAGAGAAAGAAACAGTGCATCATGGGAACCCCCCAGCAGTCTACGTCTATAGCAGCATAACTAAGGGATGGTTCAGGGTCACCTGATCCAGCCCTAACTATAAGCTTTAGCAAAAAGGAAAGTTTTAAGCCTAATCTTAAAAGTAGAGAGGGTGTCTGTCTCCCTGATCTGAATTGGGAGCTGGTTCCACAGGAGAGGAGCCTGAAAGCTGAAGGCTCTGCCTCCCATTCTACTCTTACAAACCCTAGGAACTACAAGTAAGCCTGCAGTCTGAGAGCGAAGCGCTCTATTGGGGTGATATGGTACTACGAGGTCCCTAAGATAAGATGGGACCTGATTATTCAAAACCTTATAAGTAAGAAGAAGAATTTTAAATTCAGAAGGCTGGAATGAAGGCGCAAGGAATAACGAACTGGCAGTGATAGACAAAACACACAAGGCTTAAATACACGGTGGGCAATCATAGCATGATGTGATGTGAAATAGGTGCAGGGAATGTTCAATGACAAAGGGGGGCATGACAGACAGGAGCAGAGGTAAGAAAAATCTGTGATAGTGACAAAACCAAACAATGATCCAATAACATGCCAAAATACAGATAAGCAAAACCAAAGGTCAAAAGGAACACCTACATGAAAAGAACAAAGAATAAACCAGGAAGACAAAGGTAAGAACAGAAAAGTGATCTTCAAGAAAAGCTAAGGCTGGGACTGAAACTAGAACGGAACTCAACACCTGGCTAAAGAATAACAAATAGAAAATCAATGACTGGGGCCAGACAGAAGAGAGGGAAAGCGGACACAGACAGGAGACAAACCATAACATAAGCCCAGACACGGGCTGATCATGACAGAAATGACCTTGAAATGGGTGTCTCAACAAGACAAACAAGATTAACGTTATAGAGTGACCAGCCCAATCCCGGGACCTTAATCCAATAGAAAACTTGTGGGGTGACATGACAAATCCTGTTTCTGAGGCAAAACCAAGAAATGCGGAGGAACTGTGGAATGTAGTGCAGTCGTCCTGGGCTGGAATACCTGTTCACAGGTGCCAGAAGTTGGTGCAACACTGTGAAGCAGCTATCAGAAAGAGTGGTTATCCAACTAAATATTAGTGCTTGATTCACGCAGCCGTCTACCAGGAAGTTGTTGAACACTTCATGCTTCCTGCTGCTGACCAACTTTATGGAGATGCAGATTTCATTTTCCAACAGGACTTGGCACCTGCACACAGTGCCAAAGCTACCAGTATCCGGTTTAAGGACTATGGTATCCCTGTTCTTAATTGGCCAGCAAACTCGCCTGACCTTAATGTTGGGAAAGTGTAGGAGCACGGACCCACAACAGGGGGCGCAAATGAACGGACAATGGATAAAGCCAAATACAACACTTTACTGTTGTGAAAATGCACAACAACAACAGATTACAATAGTGAATGAAGTCAAATACAAGATGTCATGTGGGCAGGCTCGAAGATAGGAGACATCAGTCCGAAGTCGAACCGGAACCACACGATTTCCTCCGCCACCGAACCCCGGGAATACTGGAGCCGCCAAGTCCCGAACTCCCAGGTGGCCACTGCCTCCGCGTGTCGGATCTGGTACTGCTGGCGAGGAGCAAACACAGTTAGAAGTGGGTGCGTGTGCACCCAGCAACACGTATGGTGGGAAACCACCTCCGCCTCTCGTCGAAAAAAGGAACAGAATGAATACTGTCCAACTCACACAAGTAACAGATATTCCTGTCAACAAACACAGTCAGCTGAGAATATTACCTCCTTAGTAGAGCGATATCTCGGCAATGAGGTGGAGATGCCGTCTTGCTGATATACCTCAGTAGATCTGGTGATTGATGACAGCTGTCGTCGGTGATAAGTGACAGCTGTCACCCCGGCTGCTCCTGTGAGGTGGCAGCGCCCTCTGGTGCCTGGAGCCCGCACTCCAGGCAGGGCGCCCTCTGGTGGTGGTGGGCCAGCAGTACCTCCTCTTCAGCGGCCCACACAACACTTAACCCACTTAGAAAATCTATGGGGTATTGTGAAAAGGAAGATGTGACACGCCAGACCCAACTAGGCCACTATCAGAACAACCTGGGCTCTCATACCACCTGAGCAGTGCCACAGACTGATCGACTCCATGCCACGCTGCATTGCTGCAGTAATTCAGGCAAAAGGAGCCCCAACTACGTATTGAGTGCTGTACATGCTCATACTTTTTATGTTCATACTTTTCAGTTGGCCAACATTTCTAAAAATCCTTTTTTTTGTATTGGTCTTAAGTAATATTCTAATTTTCTGAGATACTGAATTTGGGGTTTTCATTAGTTGTCAGTTATAATCATCAAAATTAAAAGAAATAAACATTTGAAATATATCAGTCTGTGTGTAATGAATTAATGTAATATACAAGTTTCACTTTTTGAAAGGAATTACTGAAATAAATCAACTTTTTCATGATATTCTAATTATATGACCTGTGTGTAAATTAAAGCTGTTATAGGGATTTTGAGCTTTACTCATTAAAACACACTGCTATTAATTTGAACACAACTGTATATTTCAAGTTTTATTATTTTATTTACAATGCACTGAAGAGCAAGGCACAAATCTGGGGAAGGGTACAGAAGTTATAGTCCAAGAAAAAACTTCTGTTCTGTTGTGAGACTTTGCAAAGTGTTTCTGTGTTTGTGTGTGTTGTCTGATTTTGCAGTAGACATGTTACTAAATTGTTAAATGTGCTGTAGGTTGTCTCTGTATTCTCTATATTTGCAAACATTTTTCAATTTTCACTTTTTTTTTGTATTTGTAAATGTTTTCAACATTTCCTTGTGTTGTCTTAATTATGTTCGCCAAGGACATAATAAAATCATTGTTGTTTATTTATTTATTTGTCTGTTGGTCTGTTAGCAGGATTACGTCAAAGCTACTGCACAAATGTTTATTACATTTTCCCCACAGATAGATATTAGGCCAGGGAAGACTCCATTAAATTTTGGAGGCAATCCAGATCCAGATTCTGGATCAAGAATTTCACTTTACATAGGCTTTGAAGAATTACGTCAAAACTACTTCACAGATTCTCAACAAAATTGCATCGCAGATAGATATTAGGGCATGGAAGACTCCACTGAATTTTTGGAGGTGATCTGGTGTCGCGGACTGAATGGTCCCCCCTAAAAATCGGTCTGCAGCTGCCTTCACTGCACATGGATCATTTCTGAGCATCAGTAGCAGTGCACCAATTATCACCTCGTTTCTGCTTCAAACTACACTCCAGTCATCATCTGTCTCAGTGACAGATATCTTAAGCTTTTGTACAACAATCATTTCCACATAAATTCAGCATTATTTCATAATAAAAGACCGGGTAAGCGATCAGAGCGCAACGACAGCAAGATGTGCTGCTGTGCCTATGTTATTTTGGTGCATCAGTGGCAACTCACTGATTATCGCCTCGTTTCTGCTTAAAACTGACTTTAGAATGATTTACGAGGTTTTAATTTGTCATCTGATTGTTAATAATCACATTATTCCCTTTGATGGCTTTGGGTGTAGAGAGTCAGTCTCAGATACATAAGGTCCAAAATGACACGGGGGGAATTTGGTCTGCAACACCGGATCTGGATTCTAGATCAAGATTTCCCTTTATATAGGCTTTGAAGGATTATTCACCGAATTCTCACAAAATTTGCACCACAGATAGATATTAAGGCCTGGTCCCACTGGGGAGAGGATTAATTGCGCATGAAATGAGTATACACATTTCGGGGGTTTGTTGTCGTCCGCAACAAAATTGGCCTGAAATGACAAATCCTCAGTATGCATTACGGATATATGAATAATGTATAGTGAATAAATGATGAACAGTCACGGATGTATAAAGCATGTATTGAGGAAACGGATCGGACGCATTGTGATTATCACAGAAGTATTACAAATGTATTGTGAATGCATTGCGCACGTGATGCGGGAACAGCGGTTGTATTGCGCATGCGCGGCATCTGCATTGTGGTCATAAAAGAAGTGTACTCAGGCCTTTCGGCACCACTATTCACACCAACACCACAGCCTCTGGAGCAATTGCTGGACTTGGACAAGTTGATTGGTATTGTAATGATCATAGAGTTGATGTTCATGTTGTTATGCAAGGGTTAGCTGTTCATGAGTTTGGAGAGCTGGAGGGGGGAACCCGCTTGAGGTTTAGAGACTGTGTTTTTTTTTTCAAAAAGAGAGAGTTCAGCGTGAGTTGTGGCTGTAACAGCAACTTTTCCTTTTGTTGGAGTTAAATAAACGCTCTAAAAGAGAACCAAGGTCCACGGCTGACTTCTCTGCAGCTGGGGTTTTACAGTATGTTGTTGGATGGCAGCAACTATCACACTACGTCTTTGGGGATCCATAACTACATCTATACGTCTCCACAGCTGGACTGGAAATGACTGGCAGGTATGTTGATTTCTGCCACATATAGTACTTTGGGTTTACGTGATGTGTTTGTTATGCATTTGCAAATTGTCCGCAAATGCAGATGCATAGCAGATGTAATACAAACGCTTTATACGTGGCAGATCTGTATGCATTCGCTACAACTTATTTTAGTTTGTGATGTGAACGTGATAGGCATGCTATAAATCCATTTTACACACTGTCCCAGTCTGCTGCCAAGCCACAATACCCCATCAGTTCCAGATATCAGCGGATAATGGCGGATATATAGCACATACAGCTCAAAAATCCTGGCAATGGAAAAACATGCCTCTGCGGATAAATGCGGACGTGTGCGGATGTCGGCCGACTCTTACAAGCATGTTTCACGGCTGTTGCGGATGTTTAGCGAATATGAGCCAATTTTGTGCACAATCCATACGCAAATCTTCCTAAACACCAGTGAGACCGGGCCCTTAGGGAATGGAAGACTCCACTGAATTTTGTAGGTGATTCAGATTGTCAGATGTCAGAAATCTTTGATTGCTCTTGTTTGGAAGTGTTGTTTCCTTTATCAGCCACTGTACATTTCTTTCCACTACCTCTTTTAGATGAAATTATGATCCAAAGTCACAATTGTGATGTCTGACTGCTGTTTTTCTGCTTTCCAGAAGCCTGGAATGGATGTGGCCGATGGCTATGTGACCTTTGTGCGACACTCTCAGGACATGCTTCGTGATAAGGTCAATGAGGAGGTGTATATAGAAAGATTATTTGATGTAAGTAAGATGCCGTCTCCTCCTCATCACAAGGGAGGGGCCTTCCGAAGTGTGGCAAAACAACAGGGCAGTGAGGGATAAGTCCCATTTTGACACCAGGAATTCTATTTCAGCCTGGCAGAAGAGGCTTTGTTTTTCTAATTCTCTTTCCTTTTTTAAGTTTGTCTTTCTCTTCTCTCTCAGCTGTAGTTGCTGCCCTCTGCATTCTGGTGTTCATTGCCACAGTGCTTTTGGGCCTTTGTGTTTGAGATAAAAGACAAAAAAAGGAAACTTTTGTTTACAAAGAGTCCAAAAAAGCATCCTTAAAAAAAAATAAATAAAAGGATTATCTAAAGCAGTGCTCTCTGGAAAGAGCAGAACACCACCTCTGTGTTTGTGCATAGCAGCCTCCTCAGTCCACAGTGATGCGCCCATGCACTGTGTCTGATTCAGCTCGCTGTGAACCAAACATGCTGGGCGGAAGCTGCTGGATGGCTCAGGGTGATGACGTGATGGAAGGCTGGTATGTTTGCACACATGTGGCCTGTGAAAGGAAGAAGAGAGCACTGTCTTACCAAAACATAATCCTAACGGGATACATCGGAAGAGATGTGTCCTCCATGTGTGATCCAAACGACACATAAGGCTGTGATGTGTGTGTTTCATGTCATTCAGAAACAATTTGTCTCTACAGGAGTGCGATGGCTTTGTGTGTTTGAGAAGTTCTCAGTGATGTGAATTTCATGTCCAGAAGGTCCATGGATAAGTCTAAATTTGGTTTTGGTATTTTTGTGTTGGCTGTAAAATCTGGAGGCGTGCACTCTCGTGTGAGACTGTGTTGGGTTTTTATGTTTTGCCGAGTGATCTTGTGGCGTGAGTCTGCTGTCTTTGATTTCCACATTGGCTCCCTTGTCTCTTTCTGTGTCATGGTTTTTAAATGTTAAGTTTATTTTCATGCCTTCTTAGCTTTTCCACCAAAAAAAAAAAAAGTTTCTGGTTCTGTTTGGTATCTTTGAAATCAAAGTGCTGTATAACATACGAACACCAGCACTGACACATGCAACAGTAGAAGGAAATAAATTGAAACTTACAAAATAATTTGTGGCGGTGCACTTCCAGACATCTTTTGAAATACACTTGAAGTCCAAATTTAGACCATTTTGTTTTTCTGCTTCTTCAGAGCACAGTTTGACATCTCTGCTTTAGACCCTGAAGTTTTCTGGTTCTGTCTGTCTGTCTACCAGCCTACCTCGCCATCTACCTACATATTTCTCTACCTGGCTACCTGCCTCTCTACCTGTGTATCTAACCCATCTACATACCTGTCTACCTACCCACCTACCTGCCTGTCTGTCTGTCTATCTATCTGCCTGCCCATCTACCTGTCTACCTACGTACCTGTTTATTTACCTCCCCGTCTAGCTGGCCATCAACCTACCTGTTTACCAGCCTGCCTGCCTATCTACCTACTGTCTGTCTACTTGTCTATCTATATACCTGACCCTCTACCTACCTGTCTCTCTACTTACCTACTCACCTACAGTGCATCTGGAAAGTATTCACAGCGCTTCAGTTTTTACACATTTTGTTATGTTACAGCCTTATTCCAAAATGGATGAAATTCATTTTTTTTCCCCTCAAAATTCTACACACAATACCCCATAATGACAATATGAAAAAAATAATTATTTTTGCAATTTTATTAAAAATCAAAGAACTAAGAAATCACATGTACATAAATGTAAATCAATGGTCATGCACAAACCAAGCATGGAGTCAAAGGAATTGTCTGTAGACCTCTGAGACAGGATTGTCTCGAGGCAAAAATATGGGGAAGGTTACAGAAACATTTCTGCAGCTTTGAAGGTCCCAATGAGCACAGTGGCCTCCATCATCTGCAAATGGAAGAAATTCAGATCCACCAGGACCCTTCCTAGATCTGGCTGCCCATCTAAACTGAGTGATAGGGGGAGTCGGGCCTTAGTCAGGGAGGTGACCAAGAACTGGATGGTCACTGTGTCAGAGCTCCAGCATTCCTCTATAGAGAAAGGAGAACCTTCCAGAAGGATGGCCATCTCTGCAGAAATCCACCAATCAGACCTGTATGATTGTGTGGCCAGACAGAAGCAAATTCCTTCATAAAAGGCTCATGGCGACCCACCCGGAGTTTGCCAAAAGGCACCTGAAAGACTCTCAGACCAGGAGAAACAAAATTCTCTGGTCTGATGAGACAAAGACTGAACGCTTTGATGTGAATGTCAGGCATCATGTTTGAAGTAAACCAGGTACCATCCCTACAGTGAAGCATGGTGGCAGTATCATGCTGTGGGGATGTTTTTCAGTGGCAGGAACTGGGAGACTAGTCAGGATTGAGGGAAACATCAATTCAGCATTGTACAGAGACATCCTGAATGAAAACCTGCTCCAGAGTGCTCTTGACCTCAGACTGGGGCGACGGCTCATCTTTCAGCAGGACAATGACCCTAAGCACACAGCCAAGATATCAAAGGAGTGGGTTCAGGACAACTCTGTGAATGTCCTTGAGTAGCCCAGCCAGAGCCCAGACCTGAATCCAATTGAACATCTCTGGAGAGATCTGAAAATGGCTGTGCACTGATGCTCCCCATCCATCCTGATGGAGCTTGAGAGGTGCTGCAAAGAGGAATGGGCAAAACTGCCCAAAGATAGGTGCACCAAGCTTGTGGCATCATATTCAAGAAGACCTGAGGGTTTAATTTCTGCCAATGGTGCATTAACAAAGTATTGAGCAAAGGGTGTGAATACTTAAATACATGAGATTTCTTATTTTTTTTTTTTAATAAATTTGCAAAAATTAAAAACAAAAAAAAACTTTTTTCATGTTGTCATTATGGGGTGTTGTGAATGGAATTTTGAGAAAAATAATAAGTTGCTCCATTTTGGAATATGTGTAAATGTGTAAAAAGTGAAACGCTGTGAATACTCTCCCAATGCACTGTACCTTTCTATCTGCTGCCCTGTGTACCTCTCTACCTGTGTACCTGCCCACCTACCAACCTATCTACCGGTCTAAATACCTATCTATCTATATGCCTACCTGTGTACCTGTCTACATACCTGTCAGACAACTTATCTGCCTGTCTATATATTATTTTTTCATTTATTTATTGTCAAAATATTCCAAATTAGGTTGTCATACCAGAACAGAATCCTGTGTTGGTGGAAATGCCTTCAGTGCACTGAAATTATACTCAGTGCCATCATGTTAATTTTTCTTGTTGCTTTCTCAGTCTGTGAATGTTTCAACTCTCAACATTGCAAAATCTTATTGTCGTCAATGATTTTTCTATTATTTATATGCATTTCCATCCATGTAGTTGCATGCCTGTGCCAGTGTTCCTCAATGTTGCATAGGCTCTACTTTTCTGTCTTTTCTTTCACCACTTTAAGTATTTTTTTATATAAAAATCTGCTCTTCTGATTAACACCATTTCTGCTGCCTCTATCTGAAAAGTGGCACTTATCTCTAGCGTTGCGTTGTTTTATCACATTGTGTTGGTTGGCATGATTTTTAGAGTCAAATAATCTTCCTGTGTACATCTTCTAGCATGGCCCTCCTTAAATTTCTCTGCCTCATTTGCACATAGAGCAGTTTTCTTGACAGCACGTACTCTGCCTCCCACCCACCTACGAGGTCTGCATGCACTGCACGCTCAACTCGACTGTGAAGTGGACAGGCATCTGCATATCAACTTAAAACATTTCAACCATCCACCTATTCTTGATCCAAACAAACAAAAAACATCAAAGTTAACCAATTGTATTCCATCATCTCACATATTTGGGCCCTTTGCATTCCTGCCAACTCACATGTTTAAAGTTGACTTATTTTCTTGATATTGGAGTTTTGAGGAGTCTTAGTCTTGGGTGCTCTTCTCTTGTAACTTTGTCGGGTTTGAGATACTCGTAAAGTGCGAAGTACTGAAAGGGTACAAGAAAATAGCACCACTGCCCGCTGCCTGTGAACCATTTACTCACTCATTCTGTTTTTCTTTTGCTAATGAACGCTTGTCAAACTGTAATTTTAATTCCCTACAGTCATTTTCTGCCTTCGTTGCGAGTCTCTTAAATGCAGCTCAGTACTTCTACTGGAATTATTTTTTTTCATATATATATATATATATATATATATATATATATATATATATATATATATATATGGCAATGTAATTGCTTTTTATAATTGATGGGCCTTTCAAATTATAATAGAACAGCTTCACATAAAGTTTTTTTCCATATTTCAAAAGGTAAGTGCACTTCAAGAGATAAATGCTTTAATTTTAGGTCTTCTCTGCTGTATTATTATTATTATTGACTTCAAGTACTATTTTCAGGGCCTTGAGTAAAATCCTTTAAAGTATCACTTTGCTATGGAGCAGAGTGGAAGCTATCTTGCAGAAAAAACTACAAGGTCAGCACATATTTCCTCCCCAGTTTATCGAATTGTGAAATATGCAGAAGATCAGTAGGATACTTCTTTGAGAATGTGTTAATAGCACCAGAATGCAGTATATATTACATATTATCTAAATTCAGTTAGAATAATAGCCAGAACAATAGTTTAAAATGTATTACTGTGTATTAACCTAACAATAAGTTACTCAGCAAACTATTCAGTTAATCTGTGTTTGCAGAACTACAAGAATACTCTGATAACTCTGATATTTCCATTAAACAAGTTTTAATAGGAATATAGTACATAGTGTCACTGTTAGTTCATTTTAATATCTGACATTTGGGGGTTTGCTGTAATCTTCATGTTGCCTTTTACTTAGAGCAGAAGTGTCAACCTGGCAGCATGAGGCCTGGATGCATCCAGCAAGACAGAAGGCGGCTTGTCGACATGTGTCCACACTAAACAGTGCTATTTTTAACACTCAAAGTGTCTATATGTGTTGAAAACTCAGCCACATGGGGTGTACAGGCAGTGCATACTGAGTACCAATCCAAGCCTGGGTTAAAAGAGGGATATAAAAGCAGAAGGGTAGAACAGCAGAAATTGAGTAACTGCTGGGTGAAGAAGAAGAAGAAGAAGAGGCGAAGAACATGTCCCGAAATAGCAAGAGAGGAGGGAAGACAGATGTGTGGAAGTGAGAGTTAGGATTTAGATTGTTGGCAGTATGATGGGTAAAGGGAGATACTTGGCTGATGTGTGGACAAGTGACCAGGTGGAAGGGATATAGAAGGTCAAGAGCATCAGAGGTGGGTGCAAACTGCTCTATCATGGTGTGGGTGGGAGAAGAAATGTGTTGGGTCATTCTAAAGGAAGGATATATTCAGAGCAGATAAGTGTTGGACAGGAGAGTGTGAAGTTGGGAATTGAAGGGGTGATGAATATCATCAGTGCATATGCCCCACCCCACAGGTAGTTTGTGAGAGCTGTCTATCACAGCTTGCTTCTTCAGCCAAGGCTGGTACCCATTTACAGCTGGGTGGACAGAGACAATGTAGATCATAGGTGTCAAACTGATTCCAGAAAGGGCCAAGAGGGTGCAGGTTTTCTTTGCAACCACCAACTCCATCAGGTGATTTAACTGATTAACTGATCCCATCTGTTCAAAGTGATGTTAATCAGTGAAAATCACCTGTCAGTGGCTACAAAAAAAAAAAAAAACCCTTGTGATAATCTACTTGTGATGTAGATGAAGTGTCTGGTCCATGCAAACAGGCACATAGCGTGACTGGGAATTGAACTCAGGTCTACATATTAGCAGTCCAACTCCTGCTATCTACTTTTGATTTAACATGTAGAAAAAACTCATTGACTGATTTGCATTCCTATAAACACTTTGAAAAATGACATTCTTTGTAGGGTTATTTATTTATTTACTTATTTGGTGTTTTTTAGCATTATAGACCCTACATTGAGATTAAGACAGGAATCAGGGAAATTGGACCAGGTACACTGGTTTGCTTACTGACCACCCAGCAGGCAGTCAGTAAGCAAACCTCAAATCTGTCAGTGACCCTAACAGAAGAAACATTCTAATACTAATCACACTTGTATTTTGAAGATAGAGGTATATATTCCAGATGTGAATTGATAAACTGTGGTTGTAGATGATTAATGACAGTGGCATGAAAAGGTTTGGAGTTTTATACATTTTAATGTTTCATTTGAATGTTTATGACATAAAAATGTTCAGGTTTCTCTATTCTTAAATTTCTAAAATTGTGCTTTTTAAACCCACAGTCAAAACATATTTACAATATGAAATAAATTAAGTAAAAACATATCGAAGCTAAATTAATTAAATGAAAATGTATGGACATCTTTTTGTATAGCATAACTAAATCATCACTTTTAAAGCGGTTTTCTTTTGACAAGTCAGGATGGACACATGAATATTTCCTAGTAACTGAATGTCTTAGTTTATGTCAATCATGAAGAAATAATTTCATTGAGCTTCATTTGTCGAAAGCAAACTGGCCTAATTTAGTGATAACGTAGTTACATTATAGCACAATAGCTTTTTATTTTAATATTTTTATGTAATTTATATTGTGTTGTAGGTATTTCTTTTGTATGAATATAATTTTAGACATTTTAACAGAAAAAAAGTTTTTTTTTAAATGACAATAATAACAATAATAATAATAATTGTGTAGCAGATAAGTGACAATTTACAGAAGCATCCTTCAAATGGTGATACAAGCACCAAATTTGGCATAAATTCTCCTTAGACATTATTCTTTTGAAAAGGCAGAGTGTCCACTTGAATTTTCAATAGGCGGCCAGGTAGGGGTCAATTGAAGATTTACATAGGGGTCAAAATCTAAAAATTCCCCCAGTCATATTGAAAGATATTCCACATTATTTGATCATAAAGATTTCAGAAAGGTATAGTTTGGACTATGACTCAAGTCTATTGGGTTATGGAGTAAAAAAAAATACCAAAAATTGTGAGAAAGGACAATTTCAGTTTGTACAGGGGTCAAATTTCAATAATATTTCTGTAATATTTAATTCCTGTCTGCACAATACAAGAAAGATCCTCCTCCTAGTGAGGAGTGCCTGCCGATGCACGCACCTCGCGGTGGTGTCTAGTGACGTGATATTCTGCATCACATGATTTGTGTTCTCCAGCTTTGAGTAGCGATGACACAGTGGTCAAATGCAGCTTTGACTGTATGGTCATCGCCGTGTGCGCTGAGACAGGGTTGCGCCGATCCAGTTTGTTTTTATTTCATGATTTCATGTCAACCACGGTCCCCTGACATATGTGCAACCCCAATTCCAATGAAGTTGGAACGTTGTGCAAAATATAAATAAAAACAGAATACGATTTGCAAATCCTCTTCAACCTATATTCAATTGAATACACCACAAAGACAAGATTTTTAATGTTTAAACTGATAAACTTTATTGTTTTTGTGCAAATATTGGCTCATTTTGAAATAGATGCCTGCAACACATTTCAAAAAGCCAGTCTAGTACCCGCACTCTTTTACTACGAAGCCACACTGTTGTGACACATGCAGAATGTGGCTTGGCATTGTCTTGCTGAAATAAGCAGGGACGTCCCTGAAAAAGACATTGTTTGGATGGCAGCATGTGATGCTCCAAAACCTGGATGTACCTTTCAGCATTGATAGTGCCATCACAGATGTATAAGTTGCCCAGGTCATGGGCACTAACACACCCCAATACCATCACAGATGCTGGCTTTTGAACTTTGCACATGTAACAATCTGGATGGTCTTTTTCCTCTTTTGTCCGGAGGACACGATGTCCATGATTTTCAAAAACAATTTGAAATGTGGACTCATCAGACCACATCACACTTTTCCACTTTGTGTTCAAATGAGCTTGGGCCCAGAGAAGGCGGCGGCATTTCTGGTTGTTATTGATGTATGGCTTTTGCTTTGCATGGTAGAGTTTTAACTTGCACTTGTAGATGTAGCAACGAACTGTGTTAACTGACAATAGTTTTCTGAAGTGTTCCTGAGCCCACTCGGTAAGATCCTTTACACAATGTAGGTTTTTAATGCAGTGCCGCCTGAGGAATTGAAAGTCACGTGCATTCAGTGTTGGTTTTTGACCTTGCCGCTTACGTGTAGAAAGTTCTCCAGATTCTCTGAATTTTCTGATATTATGGACTGTAGATGATGGAATCCCTAAATTCCTTGCAATTGAACGTTGAGAAACAATGTTCATAAACTGTTGGATTATTTTTCATGCAGTTGTTCATAAAGTGCTGATCCTCACCCCATCTTTGCTTGTGAATGGCTGAGCCTTTTTGGGATGCTCCTTTTATACCCAATCATGAAACTCACCTGTTTCCAATTAACCTGTTCACCAGTGGAATGTTCCAAACAGGTGTTCTTTGAGCATTCATCAACTTTCCACTGTCCCAACTTTTTTGAAACGTGTTGCAGGCATCCATTTCAAAATGAGCAAATATTTGCACAAAACAATAAAGTTTATCAGTTTGAAGAATAAATATCTTGTCTTGTGGGTGTATTCAATTGAAAATAGGTTGTAGAGGATTCGCAAATCATTGTATTCTGTTTTTATTTACATTTCAAACAACATTTCAACTTCATTGGAATTGGGGTTGTATAACTGTAGTGTATGTGTGCGCATGTGACCATGTCGATCAATGTATGAGCCACACACGACACGCTCCACCTCTCCTCACACGAATGGGCTCACTGTCACTGAACATTGGCACACGTGTACACAGCGGTCAGCTATGATGTGGAGCAGCAAATGCTCACATCATTGGTCGTGTGTCACATGGGGGGCAGTGGGCCAGTGAGCTGTTTTTAGTTTTCACCGCGTCAAAAGAACCCGCAGGTACAAGTGCATGGCGGTGGCGTGTTGTGCAATGACACAGTGGTCAAGTGCAACATGGCTTGCCTTGGTGAACGTGTGTGTGATCATCTGACGGCTTTGGTGCGTCTGTGTGCGTTAGCATCATCTGATTGCCTCGGTGGGCGCACCTGGGCCATGATCATCAGCGATTGCGTGTCATGTCACGTGGCTGCCTGGTCGGCTGGCACACTGGCGCTGTGACACGCAGGAGGGCAGGGTTTTTATTTACATTTCTGCTGTGGTATGGGATATGCCATGGTGTTCCACAGCTGTCAGCTCTTCTATCATGGATGCGACAGCCATCCAGCTGTGCATGCTGCACTGACAGTGATCACACTGCACTGCAGCCACGGTGTGAGCCTCCACAACCTCAGCCGCACCTTGACAGGCTTGTGGTGTAAGGGACACACACACACACTCACATGCCATCTATGTTGCAGGGGGAACACCACACACTCTCACACCATGTGTGTTGGTGGGGAGCACTGTGTTGCTTGGTAACGGCACACTCGTGCAGCACTTAGAAAATGTGTGGCCAATCGCACAGCCAGCTCGAAAGTGGTCTGCCTGCTTTCTATCTTCATGCAGGCTGCGCAAATAGGATGTTCTTGGGTGGCACCTGGACTCCAGCCGACTCCGGCGTAGAGTCCGCCGAATGGCCACTCGCACGGTATTTGCCGATTTTCGGCCGTTGGGGTGAAGGCTGCCTCGATGGCGTCATTCAGCCACAGCTGCTCGGCTGCAGCACAATATGTCCAACCTGCGTATGACATGCTGTTCAAATGCTCCGAACACGATCAGATGGCCGTGCGACCTCATCATGCCCACCGTTCAAATGGGTTTCCGGCACGAACAGCACTTGAGTATAGAGTGCATGTGTCATGCCTGAATGAATGTGGCGACTGCCATATCAGGGAGACAGACACCCTCTCTACTTTTAAGATTAGGCTTAAAACTTTCCTTTTTGCTAAAGCTTATAGTTAGGGCTGGATCAGGTGACCCTGAACCATCCCTTAGTTATGCTGCTATAGACTTAGACTGCTGGGGGGTTCCCATGATGCACTGAGTGTTTCTTTCTCTTTTTGCTCTGTATGCACCACTCTGCATTTAATTATTAGTGATTGATCTCTGCTCCCCTCCACAGCATGTCTTTTTCCTGATTCTCTCCTTCAGCCCCAACCAGTCCCAGCAGAAGACTGCCCCTCCCTGAGCCTGGTTCTGCTGGAGGTTTCTTCCTGTTAAAAGGGAGTTTTTCCTTCCCACTGTCGCCAAGTGCTTGCTCACAGGGGGTCGTTTTGACCGTTGGGGTTTTTACGTAATTATTGTATGGCTTTGCCTTGCAATATAAAGCGCCTTGGGGCAACTGTTGTGATCTGGCACTATATAAATAAAATTGATTTGATTTGAGGCGTTCGAGTGCGGAGGCTCCGATTTCCCACGAGTGCCATTTGACTCCTCCTTCGTGCGCCATTCTGCCGCAATCGTGTTATGTGTGAAGGGGCCCTTACCCTGTAACATGATAACTCTAAGCATGACACATGGTGCAAACTATTCCTTTTTAAAAACCCTATTAACTCAACCAATAATTTTCATAAATTCTTTTTCCAAAATTAGTGCAACTTTAACTTTTGACCCCTGTACAAACTGAAACTGACCTTTGTCACCATTCTTGCTGTTTTTACCCCATATCATTTAGTCACACATAGTCCAAACTATATCTTTTTGGAATCTCTGTGATCAGACAAATAATATGGTATAGTTTCCAATATGATTGGAGCAGCTTTTAATTTTGACTCCTGTGTAATTCTTCAATTGACCCCTACATGGCCGCCTATTGAAAATTCAAGTGGGCACCCAGTCTTTTCAAAAGGGCAATGTCTAAGATGTATTTATGCCAAATTTGGTGCTTACATCACCATTTGAAAGATTTTTCAGTTATCTGCTGTACTACAATAATAATAATGTGTGAAAGCTCTGAAAACCTACAGGTGCCCAAATCTTTGCCACTGTATGCTCAGATTTCCACATTTTCTCTTTTTTTTTTTTTTTATTTAATGATGAACAATAGACTCCATAATTTTCACTTGTTCAGAGTGCTGCAAGTATAGTTTGTGTGTGGATGTCAACTCTTGTGCCTGTCCGTTTGTGTGTTAACATGTTTCTATAAACTGTGAGGGCTAAATTCAAGAATGTTTTCAGACTTATTTATAATTGTGCTGGAATATTTTTACAATGGAACAACTTTTGATTGGAAAATTTACACTTTTGATTCCCGTATCAAATATTAAATGGTGAATATTTGACCTGTTTTGAACTGAAACAAGTATATGCAGTTTCTTTATCGCAATTATTTTAATGTTCCTACATTTTATGTTTGCAATATTGGTATGTGCAGTTAAGTATTTTGGTATTTTATGGGTGAATGCGTTTAGTATCCAAGCTCGGTGAAACGTGTATGTTAACAGCAGTTACTATATATGTGTCCTAGGCAAAATTTCCTTTGAGGCAGTAAAGTTACTCTTAATGTGGCATTTCTATAGCTACTATGCTATTAACCCAGTGGTGGCATTCGTACTCTAATCTTCATGCAGACAGCGCATGTACGTCTCCCTGATGTATCGCAGCGACGTCTCTGTAAAGTCGTGAAAACATTGTCCATTAAACAAATTTTTTAACTACACAACAAAAGTGCTAGTTCTGGTCTAGATGCTGTAACATCTACCTTTATATCTAGGTCAAACTAGCTTGTATTCATAAAATTTATATTTGAAATATCTTAGGCAACTATTGTGTGTGCAGAAATGCTTTAAAATATCTTCCATTTACAGACTGTTGAGCTTTCATGCACCTCACTTGCATTGGTTCTTCATTGTCAATAAATTTTGGGAGGGGAAAAAAAAAGGCTTTATGATGCTAGCTTGGCACATGTCAGAGGTGATTCTAAACATACTTTTTTGTACCTGTGTAATTTGTATCACCATATTTAGGTTTTAATCAGTTGTTTGCTGTACTATTCAATATATCCTCAGTAAAGTAAGACTTGCAAGGCAAGATTCATGTGCAGTGCCAGCATTAAACAAATTGGCCAAAGCTATAGACTGATATTAGTTGGTTTATTAGACAAAAATTCACCAAACTGAATTTTTTTTCAGGTATTGTTCTACCACTAATATGCTATTACAAAGTCGGTTACTATCTTTAAAGTGTATGTATGGCCTTTTTTTGGGGGGTTTTAAAAATTTAAGTCATAAAAAGAATTTTCTTTGGCAGCACTATAATTTTATGTTATCCTTTAAATAGGGGATTCATAATATATTGCCAATATCATCAAAATTTGCGTTGTCTGGAAAAAATGAATAAATAGCTCCCCTGAAGGAAAAAAAAAAATTAAAACCAACTGATGGCCTTGAATTATGTTTGGCAGTGACCCATACTGTCTGTGATGGTGACCATAGTGATGTCATAAATCACACGGGGCTTACCCCAGCTTGTGTGAGGGATGCTTGGAAGCTCACGACGACAGCCATTCAGAGTAAAGAGGCACAGTGACGTCAGCTGGCCGCTCGCTTGAACAAAATAATCCAAGATGATGGAAAATGCTCCGAAACAGATTATTTATGTATCAATCTAATGGTTCTCATGTTTTGCAAAAGCTAATGACACTTCTAAAAATGCTGTTTTTGTAACCAGATAACACCTCTGAAATGATTAACAAGACATCTTACAGATGTTAGTGTACACATTCTATGTATGTGCATCACACGAGGTCAAAGGTAACATCCGGTAATTTCAAAAACTTATGCATGCACACATATCCTTCCTCCTGAGGATAGCGTTAAAAAAGAAAATATTCATTATGGAATTCTCCCCAGTTCAATAAGTTCTCGATCATTAAAAAGCTGCGATTTTGCAACATGTTTCAAAAATAGCCCTACATTATAATGCTTGGATTTCAGTAGGAACTGAATATGGTCAGTTTTGTCAAATTTGAAAGGCCATACCGCTTTAATTTTATTGTTCTTTTGTTGGTATTGTGGATTGCAGTAACTCTCCATATTGCTTGCCCTGATCAACTAATTTTTCAAAATGGTTTTCCTGTAAACAAAACCATAAAGGTTTGTAGAGCACTCCAGAGCTTGGTTGTAAAGTGTATAATATGTTTTAAGTTATTTAAAAAAACAAAAAACTTGTCCTTTAACTCCCTCTAACTGACGGTTGAATAAAGACATCATCTCTGCACCCACTGACCAGGGTTTTAACCCAAGAACTTCTTGCTGTAAAGCAGCAGTGCCAACCACTGTTCCACCTATTCTTTACCAGCTACACAAGAGTGGCTCCTAGTGGCTTTAAATGTGACACGCATTCATAGGTGCGACACCTAAAGATACAGACGAGTGTTTGAAATGTTCCAGTCACACACTGTATATGTGTTTAGCTGTAGTATTTATTGTGTGTCTTTTAGTTTTGTGTTATCGCGTCTTGTGTGTGAGTGGGTGTTTTGCTGGAGAGCCTTTTCATTTATGTGTTTCAGCAATGGTACACTGCCACCATGAACCTACTGGGGACCTGGCTAACTGAACGTATGGATCAGCAGCTCCATGTCTACCAGTTAAAAATCCTCATCAGGATTACAAAGGTAACTCTCCACCTCATAAGGCCCAAAGTGGTAAGATATGCCGTCTCTGTTATGTCCTGATTTCTCTCCGATTCTCTGCCTAGAAAAAGTACAGAGACTTTCGCCTGCAGGGCGTTCTAGACTCTACTCTGAACAGTAAGATGTACGAGACGGTACGCAACAGACTGACGGTGGAAGAGGCCACTGCTTCCGTGAGGGAAGGAGGCATGCAGGGTATCTCCATGAAGGACAGTGATGAAGAGGATGAAGAGGATGACTAGAACCTGAACACTGACACTACAACCCTTCCCTCCAACCTTTCACCCCCCCCCCCCCCCCCACCCTTCACACTTTTTGACTTTAGACTGGTTACCGATGCATGTACCAACTCAGATAGCCACTCTAGGACCTCTTTGTCAGCTCAAAATTCCTATGAAGGAACTATTAACTATTAAAAATAGTACTTATACTGAGGAAAATCTAAATAAAATGTTAAAAAAATAACAGATTGGCATTTTAGCTGTGTCATGATAAAGATAGCACCTATCTTTTATTCATTCATTTCTAAATTCATTTCTGTGTTACTAAGCAATATGGAGAACCATTTGTTTGACAATGTTGAGTGAGATTAATAGGTGTGTCCCTGTCCAATGCAAACTTATATGGCGCTTCTTTGTCGTACTCTACATTCATTAATGGTACATTGTCGTGATGAGTGTGTGGACCCTTTTTCTTGTCTTGTCGGTTTTTAAGTGAATGCCAACTGCTACCAACGTAAAATAAACCTCTGTATTTGTTCACGGCTGTTCCAGATAAACTGTTGTCTACTCACTGTTCTTAACATCGACAGTAAGTCCAGACTTGCATTTTTATCACGTGTCAATGCTATGTGATTTCATCTCAATTACTAATTAGACATGGTTCAACAGAAACCTTGAACTTACATGAGTGGGTATCCTAGAGATGCAATATTCTCATAGCTCCATTTTGATAACTCGGGAGAATCTATTTTTATTTCAACATTCAAAAGCCTTGAAACAGGTTCTATTTTAATTGAGTTGCACTTTTACAGAGAAAAGAGCAAAAATCTTTTTTTTTATTAAAAAGAAGTTGGTTTGTCTTTGTTCTGTGACTGTGTAGAATGAAATGTCTGGCATTTGTTTGAGTCTCACTGTTGTTTTGTATATATTCTATAAATATATATAAATATAAAATGCTGTACATTGCATTCTGAGCCATCGCTGCATGCCTGTGGGTTCCCACCCTCTCCAAACGCTTTCTGTTCTCTATGTGAATTAGCTGGTGGATTAATTCTTGCTTTTGCCTTATGAAAGCCAACAGTTGTAATATGCAAGAGCTGTGGCCTCGAAATAAAAATTACTGTACATGTGCATCCTGTCAAATTCTGCTGCCTGTGCAAATTCTAGCTTTGTGTGGCAAGAACCATGAGGCTACACAAACACACACACACATATATATATATATATATATATATATATATATATATATATATATATATATATAATCTACAGTGACTATACACACACACACATATATATAAAATTTCCTTTAGAAAGTTCATTTAATACAACTACGCAGTGTATCCCAGCCCAGACTTTATTTAATGTATAATCATACATTTTACCTATTCAAATACACATTACACTTTAATATGTTCTGTAACAGCATCATAGGATTATGTTGCTATGATACCTGCATATAAACAAGTGATGTGGACGAAACAATTTTAAGAATTTACAAAATTACCTTCCACCCTGGCAGAAATGCTCTGAGGTCGAATGATCTTACATCATAATCTGGTCAAAAACAACGGATGGGCAGGTAAGATTGTTGTTCGTGGAACTTTACTGTTAAGACTCCGATAATAACTTTTCCACAAAGGTACAATCTGTTACAGGGCCACGAGACAACCCAAAATCTTTTGTATGAAAATAGAAACTTCTATAACCACAACAATTAAATTCAAGACATCGTCTGGAGTAAATGTGCACAGCCACTGCACTCACATATTAAATGAGCTTCAAAATACTAAACTGCAACAACGGCGGCAATCACAGAGGGACAAAAGAAAAAAAAAAATCATAAAATCTGAAGCAAAACAATCAGCAATCTGTTTGTTTCTCCAAATGTTGGAGGGTTTTAACTTCGTCAAACTCCCCTTTTTGAAGAGAAGTGAATATGCACATACATTTGAGCGTAGAATGCACTACAGACAGCGTGACTCAAGTGAGGAATTTCCAGAGTTGAAAAAGGGTTTGTAGTCACAAAACAGCGTGGAGACAAGAGTCAGTCCGCCCCCGCCCCAGAAAATGTGAATTTATGTGTTAGTGATTAAACCATTAAACACTGGTGAGTTCCTGAGACTAGAAGAACAGATGTTTAATTCACACCTCTGACAATGGGAACTGTACCAACTCTATTTAAATGCTAAATGACAAATAAAACTCAGGACACTTAACATGTTGCAAAGTGGAACCAGATCTTTGGTTGCAAATAAAGTATCAACCCCCCAAAACTACAGTGACTATGAAAAGTATTTCACCCCATTTTCATGTTTTTAATGTGTTAACATTTAATCACTGTGGATGTAATTATATCAAAGTAACATTTCTACAAATTTTACCTTTTTAAGGAACAATGAAGTCAAAATTCTTTGTACTTCTTTGTGTGAGGTTTTCTTTGAAACAAAAAGTGTTTATGATGCAATCGCAGATTTCCATATAAATCTAATAAAACAACGGCATAAGGATGAAACTTGAACAGTTACTAATTATTAAATATCCTTTGCTCTACATTCTGAAAGTTGTGTGAGATGTTCAGTAGTGATGAGGGTAAAGTGGGGTTTTCACTTTCAGTAATTGTCAAGCTGAACACCCACAAACACGAGGTCCAGAGCTCAGACGCGTCCCACTATTACTACAATTGAGCAGTGTTGCGAGACACTGCCATAGCTTCATTAAGACCAGACAAAACATCTGCAATAATCATGCACATACTGTCACCTTGTCAATATGAAACATCACAAATATCCTACAACGGCTACAGACCACGAAGTGTGAAGACGTCGACAAGATGTTAACACGATGCAGTAAAGGCTTGTCCATTGTTAGGGAACTCCCAAAATCTGGTTTAAATACAGGACGCGTCACGCGTTTTCAACATTATGAAATATAGACAATGACGATGAACTGCAAATGCTGCAACAGACTGCAGCTGAAGAGGAAGAATGTGTGCTGTCCAGTGATCCTGACTGTGTCTTTGTGGGTTTGGCATCTGTGATGGCTTGTTGGGGGTCCCCCCTCCTCCATCATTAGGAATGCTCAGGATTCAGTAAGATGCAATAACAGAACCGCCAAGATGCACCAATGCATTGTCAAGATGTGACATGATGCATCAAGATGGCGGACAATTTTTGAACATTGCAAAAAAAAAAAAAAAAAGTGGATCCTCCCAGCCCATGTAGATGCATCATGAAATACCACAGCGTGGTGCCAGAGGTCAGCAAGTCTCATACAACTGCTGCTCAGATAATTCAACATGTGTTTTAAAGCTGATGGCAATGAAAACAAAACAAAAACCCTTGGACATAACATCCGGACTCGTGTTTGCCAGAAGGCACAGGACTCTGACACAAAGTGAAAATAAAGCAGTTTGGCATAGATGTACATTTTATGTCCGTCACACACTGTCAGTGGATTAATTTTTAGTTATTTTTTGAAAAATGACAATTTTACAATTTGATTTTATGAGGCATCAAATCACTGTCATCCCACTACACACAGCCTTGGCAGAAACACTGCAGGTTGCAGCGTGGCGCTGCGGCGATGATTCTGTTTTGATGGCCGTGAGAGAAAACTGAAATCAGCAATATTCCGAGAAATCCTGAAGGAAAACCTGCTGCAGTCTGTAAGGTAACTGCCACACTGGAGAACTTTTCTTTTCAAACAGTAACATTTTATTGTTTTTTCTTTTTTTGAGCCCTTCGGCACTAAAGTATTTTCTTCTTTTTACCAATGTCAAGAACAAAAAACCCCCGTAAATACAGCCACTGTGATTAAAGGATCTAAAACAAGACAAAAGTAAAGTTTGAGGGGGCTGAGTACTTTTAGTAGGCACTGTATTGTGTGAATATGGATACTTGTTACATATTAACATTATGATATCAAGTGACTTTAGACAGTTGAAGCTGTGAACTGCTCACAAGCCACAGTGTTGCCAAAAATATGACTTACCATAAAGACCGGTAAACAAATACAGAAAAGAACTTTTAAACATCGGCTGGCTATTTAGTATATCATATATATTACAAAACAATATAAATCCCTGTATAAAGCAATACATGTTCACATTAGATGTCGCAGCACTACATTAACAAAATAAGCCATAAGTACATTTTACAAGACAGCAGTGAGATATTTGGACAATATATGCATATTACGTGAAAAATAGTCTCTTCGCCCAAGATAAAGAGCTTCACCTTCTTACCAGGAAGCAGTCTGACCAGGATGACAAAGTGGCATAATGCATGCTGGGCTTACGCACCAATGTGTTTATACGTGAAGCGAATCGCCCCGTCTCCGTTTCTTCGCGTTCGTCTTGTTGTGGTCCAGGTTCTCAGTTGTGTTGTTGGGATTTAGCCGTGAACAGTTCCTCTCACTGGATTTTTAGGCAGTAACACTGATAATATAGTGCAAACTGGACACAGCTGCTTTTTCCTCACGTCAACTTAAACAGGTGCAAACACTCAGCAGGATAACATTTAAGAAATAAAGAACAAAAACATAAATATCAAAAACTTTTATCAGTATAAAAAGTAATAAGGTTATTATTTTAATCAATCGTCTGGCAAAAAAGGCCTCACAAAAGTTCTTGGGTTTTTACAAATTAAGTGCCTGTTAAGGTAAGAGTGTCATCAGACGAGCGACTCCATGCTCTCGGCCGGGTCAGACTCATCCGCAATCACCGCCACCCCATTAGTGTCCATGTGCATGGCGCTCAGGCCGCATTCTCTGGAACTCACCAGGCTGAGCATGGCTTTGTAAAGGTACTGGTACTGCTCCTACACACGCGCAGACACGCACGCGCGCGCGCACACACACACACACACACACACACACACGCACGCAAAGTGAGAACACGTTACTGCTGTTTACACACTGCTCACAAAATTATTGTGCAGTTACATGCAAATTGGTATCTTCCTAATTAGTATATTAATTAGTGTTTACATATTTAGCCTCATGTTCAAGCAGTTTATTTTAAGACTTGTTAGTTTATTGCTGTTTGAATTTCCCTCTTTTTAATGTATTTTGAATGTTTTCTTTTGTATTGACGTTGTAAAACACTGGCAGTTTGGAAGGTACTATAAAAATGTACTAAGTTTCATTCATTACTATTATTTGCTGCCCTTGAGTAAATTATGTGTTTTATTTATTTTTACAACATTGACAAAGAAAATTCCAACTTCACAATTAAAAAACAAACAAACATGGTGGTCTTTATGAAATAAAAATCTAAAATACAAAATAAATGAGTGCACAATTCTTTAATACAACACAAATAAAGCCAGTCGGCTTTAAAAGTGATTTTCTTAAGGGCCCCTTCACACATAGTACGAATAAGTACAACTCAGGACGAATCATGGCAGAACAGCTCGTATGAGCAAACCATCACAACATCGAGCCGACAGGCAGGCGTGCACGATGCTTTTGCAACGGTTTCATGCACGCAGGAACACAATGCCAGCAGAACTACATCGTGCAGCTGCTGGCACTGTGTTCCAAAATAAAAAATACATGCTGTGACAGTTTCGTGCATGTGGGAACAGTGCGAGCAGCTGCGCGATGTGGTTAAAAGGAAAAATACATGCCACCCACAGGATTCGAACCTTCCTTTTCCAAAAGCTCTGACTGCCAGCAAGAAACTTTACCACTGAGCTACCATCGCTGTCCTGTAAAAGGTGCAGGAAAATGCCTGATATCAAGGACATTGACTTTTAAAAAAAAAAAAAAAGCAAGCACACGCGTGTCACAGTGGACAGTTGTTAGTTCATGTCGGTCCAAACATGGTACATGTTCCCCAGCCGTGACGTCCAGAACCACAGATCTCCACAGCCGATCCTGTCGGGGACACACCCCCTGTCAGTTCAGTGCACACACCAACATGTCACTGTCTGTTTGCAAACCCACACTCGTGGGGGCAGATTTCACATCCAGCTTGACAGTGATTGTCTGCTGACTGTTGTCGTGCTAATAATGCGAATGGCCACACATTTTCTAAGTGCCAAAGGAGTGGTGTTAGAAGTTCATGTGTGTCAGATGGAATTTGGCTAACACCTGCTGCGAGAGGGTTCAATAGGCTCTCACAGCGCACACTCTGTCTTTCAGCCGCTGGTGTGCGCAAATAGTTGTAGCAACAGGTGTACGAGGCGTCGGAGGCAGCTACGATTTTACACGTATTACATACGATTCCTGCTTCATGCACACTTCATGCACAATTCAATCACATTCGTGGATCATTGCTGGACTATGTCTAACTGCAGCTGGCCATGGCGGAATAAATACATCTATTGTAAAATGTGTTATACATGAAATTTCTGAACTGATCTTTTCATTGTCCTTGAAAACCGGCATAGTACCATCTGATTTAAAGATTGCTAAAATCATACCATTGTTTAAAAAAGGTGATCCAGCATCTTTTTCAAATTATCGTCCTATTTCAGTTTTGCCATGTTTTTCAAAGATCTTGGAGAAACTTGTTTATAAAAGACTAAATGATCATTTGCTTAAGAATTCAATTTTATATAACTATCAATATGGATTTTGGAAAAATCATTCAACATTGATTGAACTGATGGATAGAATTTATGCTGCCTTAGATAAGTTAAATAAATATGGATTTAAAGCTATTGTTCATAAATGGCTTAGTAATTATTTATTAGAGAGAAAACAGTATGTTTTTCTTCATTTGAAATCTGAAATTAATTCTATTGACTGTGGAGTTCCTCAAGGCTCAATTTTGGGACTGCTTTTATTTATAATATATATCAATGATTTTGCATCCATTTCTACCACAACATTTCCATTGTTGTTTGCTGATGACACTAACCTTTTCATTTCCAGCAAAGATATGCATGGTTTGGTTAAAAGTTTAAATAATGATCTCTTGAATTATTCGATGTGGTTCAAAGTTAATAAATTATCGTTAAATATAAATAAGTCTAATTTTATGTTATTTGCTGGCAATAAAAAATGTAATCATGATCAAATTAAAATTTACATAGACAATGAAGAAATATCAAGGGTCTCTTAAACATGTTTCTTGGGTGTATGGATGGATGACAAATTGTGTTGGAAAGAACATATTGAACATGTTAGTAAAAAAATAACTAAGTCAATAGGAATCATAAGCAAAATATGTATATTACAAATCTCTTAACATTATATTAGAGTTTAGTTTATCCTTATATGGTTTATTGCAATGCTGTATGGGGAAGTACCTTTGCAACTTATATAAACAAAATTTTTCTTTTGCAGAAAAAATTTGAATAGTTACTTTTTGAAACCTTGTGCTCCAAGTGCACCTTTGTTTTACAAATTGCAGCTCTTAAATATCTATCACATAAATATTTTCCTGACCTGTATATTTGTCTTCAGAGCTCTTCATGATATTAGTTGGCCTTTTTATTAAATATTATTTTGTGCATAACCATCAAATTCCTAATTATCCGACAAGGCAGACTTCATATTTGCATTTATTTTTGCATAGAACGACTCGTTATCAGTGTCACATTAGATATCATGGTGTTAAATCTTGGAATAATACAGTACATCTTCTAGATCCATCCATCACATTAAACAGATACAAAAGTCGATTAAAAGTAAAGATCCTATATGAGTATTTATAATGTCAATATATTACTTGGTTTCGACTGATTTACATGTTTTGCACTTCATGAACTGATATAATCCTTTTGTTTATTGTTGTCACATTTTTGTTTTTTGTTTGGTCTCTGATAAGCCTCTTTGGCTTCTACCTCTCCCCTGCACAGTATCCTCATATTTTCTTTTTTCTTTTTTATTATTACTTGTATATATATGTATGTGTATACGTGTGTGTGTGTGTGTATATATGTGTGTGTGTGTGTACATTTTTTATTTATTTATTCTTTTTTTGTAAATTGTGATTTTCATTGTGTGCTAAATAAAATAATAATAATTCATACTATGTATGAAGGGGCCCTTAACAACGTCTTGTTTTCTGCAAATAAAAGTGATAAATGTCAACAGAAGTACTAACTTTACATTTTCTGACACAATTCCACATTACATAAAATTTTTGTGCAATAAAATGTACACTTCTTCAGTCTTTGAGCAGCACAAGAGTCATCACCAAGAGCAGTTGCATTTGTTTTGGTTGTTGGGAGTTTCCCCAGTAACATCACTGGGAATTCCCCTAAATGCTTCTTAACTCCCCACAAGGGGAACAGTGGAGGCTACATTTGAATACAGTATCATCAACATCATCATAACCAGTGTTCTTTTGCTTTCAGTATAATATACTATGATCATTTAAATTAACACACAATTGATGGGTGATGTGATGTTTGACAGGTCTCAATGCACAAGTTATTTATGAATACATTTTCAAATTTGGAATGAAAGCCTATTTTTTTCAAATTTCAATACAAAATACACAGATATTGTTTTTCTGATCTGATGTCATGAAAATTTTCCCAATGATGCTCAACTGAATGAATGAATGAATGTTCAGCTGTGCAGGTGAATCTCATTTGCTGTTGAACGATTCAATGGAAATGTTTCCATCAATGATCAAGTGTCTGATCAACTTATTGTGTCATATAGTCATCTTAAAACTTGTTCCTCAAGATTATTTAAAGATCAAAACTGATATAAAAAATGATATGTATTGTTTATAAATTTTTTCGTGGTGTCAAACTCCCCCCCATCATCTATTGAATCACAAGATGGAGGACCGGGATGATCTGCTCATTCGCTGGCTTTTGCTAGAGTGCCACCATCTTGGTTAGCGTGTGACAACCAGGCATAAATAGAAATTGATGAGCATGATCAATGTTTTCAAGACAGTTTCACAATAAATCTGCATTTTCCATGCTGTTACAGTAGTGTTCAGAATAATAGTAGTGCTATGTGACTAAAAAGATTAATCCAGGTTTTGAGTATATTTCTTATTGTTACATGGGAAACAAGGTACCAATAGATTCAGTAGATTCTCACAAATCCAAGACCAAGCATTCATGATATGCACATTCTTAAGGCTATGAAATTTGGCTATAAGTAAAAAAAAAAAAGTAGAAAAAGGGGTGTTCACTATAATAGTAGCATCTGCTGTTGAGGCTACAAACAATTATGCTCAAACTGCTTTTTTTAGCAATCTGTGAATCACTAAACTAGTATTTAGTTGTATAACCACAGTTTTTCATGATTTCTTCATATCTGTGAGGCATTAATTTTGTTGGTTTGGAACCAAGATTTTGCTCATTTACTAATGGGCTTGGGGTCATTGTCTTGTTGAAACACCCATTTCAAGGGCATGTCTTCTTCAACATAAGGCAACATGACCTCTTCAAGTATTTTGACATATCCAAACTGATCCATGATACCTGGTATGCGATATATAGGCCCAACACCATAGTAGGAGAAACATGCCCATATCATGATGCTTGCACCACCATGCTTCACTGTCTTCACTGTGAACTGTGGCTTGAATTCAGAGTTTGGAGGTAATCTCACAAACTGTCTGCGGCCCTTGGACCCAAAAAGAACAATTTTACTCTCATCAGTCCACAAAATATTCCTCCATTTCTCTTTAGGCCAGTTGATGTGTTCTTTGGCAAATTGTAACCTCTTCTGCATGTCTTTTATTTAACAGAGGGACTTTGCGGGGGATTCTTGCAAATAAATTAGTTTCACACAGGCATCTTCTAACTGTCACAGCACTTATAGGTAACTCCAGACTGTCTTTGATCATCCTGGAGCTGATCAATGGGTGAGCCTTTGCCATTCTGGTTATTCTTCTATCCATTTTGATGGTTGTTTTCCATTTTCTTTCATGCGTCTCTGTTTTTTTGTCCATTTTAAAGCACTGGAGATCATTGTAGATGAACAGCCTATAATTTTTTGCACCTGCGTGTAAGTTTTCCCCTCTCCAATCAACTTTTTAATCAAACTACGCTGTTCTTCTGAACAATGTCTTGAACGGCCCATTTTCCTCAGGCTTTCAAAGAGAAAAGCATGTTCAACAGGTGCTGGCTTCATCCTTAAATAGGGGACACCTGATTCACACTTGTTTGTTCCACAAAATTGACAAACTCACTAACTGAATGCCACGCTACTATTATTGTGAACACCCCCTTTTCTACTTTTTTTTTTTACTAATAGCCCAATTTCATAGCCTTAAGAGTGTACATATCATGAATGCTTGGTCTTGTTGGATTTGTGAGAATCTACTGAATCTACTGGTACCTTGTTTCCCATGTGACAATAAGAAATATACTCAAAACCTGGATTAATCTTTTTAGTCACATTATTAACCCTAACCCTAACACTACTATTATTCTGAACACTACTGTACATTGATTGAAACTCAGTCCCACATTTGTACAGCCAGTAGTTGTTGAAACAAATACATAAGAGAATCAGACTATTTATATAATAGACTTGAATTAATTTATTAGTCCCAGTCCAGATGTTGTGAAGAGTTCACCTGGAGTTATGAATTTTGTTTATACTATCCCAACCAGTTTGTCAGTTTGTCAAACCGAAACATATATAAACACACTATGTCTGCGATGACACGAGATACTAGTTTGATCCTGAATTCATTTCATTATGAAGTTAAGTTGGAGATGAGAAATAATGAGGGGTGAAAGTAAGAGCTTCGCATGCTCGCATCATATTAAAGATATAAATATTAAAGACAGCTCTTAACCCACCAGCGGTGCCGCTTTTACGCAGCGCTTCTCCGTTAAAATTTCAATGAAAATAAATAAAACGAAACAGCGACACCAGCCTGTTTTATCAGTACTGAAGTTTTCCTATTAAGTGTGTGTTAACTCCAATCGTGCACTCCACTCCAGCGAGAGCCGATCTGTGTGTATGTGTGTGTGCATCAGCGTGTACGCGTTTGGAGTCCGGAGCACAGATGGCCCCCTTTTCACCCTCCAGTCTCCTCTTTCTTAGTGGGGCGCATATTCAACCTGTCATCATTTATTTTTTTGTCTTTTAAACTTGTTTTATGTCAAGTCAAACACGGCACTTGATGCTGCAGGGGCGTACCCCTGCCACACCGGCTGTAGAGGACTCTACATCATTGAAATACGGAGTATATCAGAGAAATTTATCTCACTCATGTATATTCTTATATTAGTAGCAGAATATACAATGTCAAAGATGGTTAGCGACTGTCATGTCACCCACCAAACAGAGAAAAAGCATTTCCATTCTATCTCAGGATGGTACGCCTGATGTGATGAAAACCCTGAGGCTAATTAAAAAGGGATAAATTGAGAGTTATAAAAGTGAGACTTTTAATTGAAACGCTAAACGAATGTGAGATATTTCTCACGACAAAGTATTCAGCAGTAAAACTGAAGTCACAACTTTACAGTATACAGATCAACAAAAAAAAGAATAATTTTCTAACCTTTTTTCAGAAATTTTAGTCATTTCCCCACATCATTAATATTACAAATAATACTTATGAAAGCTCACTCTACAATCCTTTGTCAACTTAATGCTGAAACCCAACGCTGCACAAAATGGAATTTTCAGATCACTTTAACCCAAGTTAAAGTTAGTGCATCATCGATTTCTAATTAATCTAAACTCGTTCCAGAAAGGGTTGAGAGGGTGCAGGCTTTCTTTGCAACCTCACACTCCACCAGATGATTTCACTGATTAACATCACTTTGAGTAGGTGGAATCAGTTAATCAGTGAAATCACCTGGTGGAGGCTGCGGTTGCAAAGAAAGCCTGCACCCTCTCGGCTCTTTCTGGAATGAGTTTGAGACCTCTGATCTAACACCTGATGACGCTAAGCAAGATAAAAACAGCCCATGAGCTGCATCCGACATCTACTGTATTAAACAGAAATCGATGATCCAACCCTGAAATTGCCTGTTGGGGTGAAATACGGTAGGGACCTTATGTGCCCCGTGGCTGCTCCGGTAATGATGAAGGCCCAACAGAATCCCTGAATACGAGATGGCTAATGGGGCTCTGGTGAAACAAGAAATCCTCAACAGCAGATCAGGTGATGCCTCCACACCAAATGGTTGTGAAGGCAGATGAAAGTTGTAGCAGGTCTTCAGACCACAATCGTCCGTGATTTCCCAGCCATGGGATCAGGCTAAGGATCTGTCCATTACACTGAGTTTGTCAGCGTCCAACAACATTCCCATGTTAAACAAACACATGCACAAGCGTCTCCAGATGGACCCTGGATAAAGATTTTCTCCGGGTCCACCATCAAGAGACAATCTTCCTTGCCACCAAGAGATTGCTGTGATGATATGTTTTCATAAAGCCCTGGACCCATCGAATAATGAAGGATGAATTTTGAGCCATGTAGCATGATTTTGGTACAAGTCCAGTTATTCAACTCTCGTGGGAGAATGGTGGCTCTGAGAGGCTCTTAGAGCCAGAATATTCGGCTAACGAGTCTCATCTCTGAGCGTGACGCTAATTTCAAGAAGTTCAAAATTTAGCAACAACGTGGGGCTGTTTGTGTACAGGGTACTATGAGGACAAACAAGGATTTTAGAGGCGTGTTTGTCGTGAGGACGAGGCTGTTAAAAGCCCATTATCTGAGCACCTGGTGGCTACGAGGACAGGACAGGCTATTCTGGACAAGCTATTTTGGCTCTGCCCTCTTGCGCACTACAATCCCACCTGCTTTGTGCATCAGATGCTGTATATAAAATTATTTTGTAGCGGATTAATCATTTTCTGTCAGAGTTTGGCATTTGAAAACACCTCTATTTACTTCTGGAATCACAGAGGACTGATTCATCTGGACCTTTTTTTCCCGCTCTCTGTCTGGGGTGCAGAGGTGGAGAATGTATTTGGAACAGACTAAAAGGTGATTATTTGTAATGTTTTGATTGTAATGGCTTGGTAAAACAGTTGCATGTTCATTCCTTCTTTATAAGCAGCTGTAAAAGTATGTTTATGATAGATTTAACATCTTATTATAATGGATCAGATGAGCTCCTCACTCCTGTGTGCACACTGACGCAATGACTCACACTCAAGACGAGCATTTACGCAGAACGAAATGGCGCAAAAGAGCGATTATGCAGACATTAATGGACGAATACAAAGTTAAAAGTTGGATCACGGTGTCAAAATGACTGTAAAGTCGCAAAAGAAATAAAGCCAGTGAGAAGAAGCACAGAGGCAACTGTCCAGGAACCCGTGGTTCAATTTTAGCTGGTCTGGTGCATTTAAAGACTCTGAAACACAGGTGAACAGTGCAGGAATGTCTTTTTTTGGACTGCATTTAAAAAAATGTGACAACATCTTGAATGGATGCTGTGAATTGAAAACCCACACTTTAAAGAGACCAAGTGTGGCAGGGCTGGAGGTTTGGACCAAACCCATGCCTAAACGTGCATGAACATCGCATTACATGGAGGTACATGGATCATATGCAGTGACACAAGCCATTCAAGGCTTGGACGGGGGTTAAATGACAGGTCGGTCGTCGCTCACTAGAGGATGATACCTGGTACATGTGAGGTACAGAGAGGTACATAGAGGATCATTCTTCAAATAATCGCTGACATACTCATTGCTTATTATTCGGTGCGACTGAGGCTTAAGTGGAGATGTGTCAGTCGGGCAACAACACAAATGCAAATGTTGTAACGTCTGTTTATGCAAATGTGTTAACTCATTCACCACAGACAATTTATATACTCCATCAGTGGTTCCTAAGGGTCCTGTCCCACTGGGGAGAGGATTAATTGCGCATGAATTGAGTATACAAATCGCGGGCGTTCGTTGTCGTCCGCAACAAAAATGGCCAAAAATGACAAATGTCCCAGTATGAATTACGGATATATTAATAATATATAGCGAATATATGATGAACAATCACGGTTATATAATGCATGTAGTGAGGAAACAGATCTGACACATTGAGATTATCACGGCAGTATTACGGGTGTATTATGAATGCATCGCACACGTGTTGCGCGTGCACGGCATCTGCATTGCGGTCATAAAAGAAGCGCACTCGGGCCGTCAGCATCACTATTCACACCAACACCACAGCCTCTGGAGCATTTGCTGGACTTGGACAAGGTGATCACAGAGTGTTGTCATGCGAGGGTTAACTGTTCATGAGTTTGGGGAGCGGGAGGGGGGAAGCCGCTCGGGGTGTGAGACAGTGTTTTTTCTTTTTTTTGAGTGAGTTGTGGATAAACAGCAACTCTTCCTTTTGTTGGTATTAAATAAAAGTCCTGGATTGCAGCAGCTGCGTCTTTGTGGATTTACACAGCCGGACCGGCACTGACTGGCAAGTATGTCGCTTTCTGCCTCATATAATACTTTGGGTTTACGTGATGTGTTTGTTATGCATTCACAGACTGTCCACAAATCAGATGCAAAGCAGATGTAATAAAAACGCTTTATTCGTGGCCAATCTGTATGCATTCGCTACAACATATTTTAGTTTGTGATGTGGACATGATGGGCACGCAATATATCTGTTTTACACACTGTCCCGGTCCGCTGTCAAGCCGCAAATCCCTGTCAGTTGCGGATATCAGCGGTTAACGGCAGATATACAGCGCATAGAGTGAGTATGTATTGTGTATGAATTGAGTATGTAAGGCGGATGTCATCCGCATTCAGATTTTTGAACAGCTCAAAAATCCTGGCTGCGGACATACGTGCCTCTGTGGATGATCACGGGCATGTTCGGATGACGGCCAACTCATACAGGCATGTCACACGGATATTACGGATGTTTGGCGAATATGGGCCAATTCTGTGCGCAATCCATACGCAAATCCTTCTAAATGCCAGTGGGACAGGGCCCTAAACTGCTGCAAAATTGGAATTTTTTTGTTGACTGGGAAGACAGCAGGAACTTCTGATGGCTGTGAAGCAAACATCAGTCAAAACCACAACAGGATGGCACAGACCTTGGATTTCCTGTCAGTTTTACTATATGTTTGAGTGGACGATAACTTGTATTTTTCATTGTCAGTAGAAATTTGTGCAAGAGTGAAAAGGAACATGCAGGATGTGTGTAGGGAGTGTGGGGAGTGACCAGACCTCTTCATTGACAGCAAAACGTTTGTGAATCACTACACTCTTCATTGTTTGTTTCGCAGCATGTCCAGAGGCTGTTGCAATGAATGTAGTTTTAATGATTAAGAAAAAGGTCACATGTTGTTTCAGTGCCGTTTTGTTTTAATCAGGCGTGTTTATACGTGCACAGTGGCACTTTTTAAACATTTAACATTAAACCCCAAACCTACGGGACCATGAACGGTGCATTAAAAACCATTATGCACAACACAATAAATAGACTGATGACTAATGCTGCTTCCAAATGATCCATTTGCAATAAGGTGAACTTACTATATCAGTGAAGACGCCCGGCCTCATAAGATTAACCATTTTAGCCACTTGATAGATGTCGACTACTCCTTCATTTTCCAGCTGCTGGGACAATGTGGTGAGACCACAAAACATCCCCGCTGACACTGCGCCATACCTGTGCAGAAACACAAATATTCAGCTCAGCACAATAACACTGCAGTGCTCCTTTCACACAATTTAAAACCATACACAGTGTGGGGAGAATATTTCAGCTCCTTCCTGATTTCATATGTTTGAGCTTATGTCAAAAATAATCATGTCAGATGGCCATGAAAAAATGGAATACAAGCCGCGCGCGCGCACACACACACACACACACACACACACACACACACACACACACACACACACACACACACACACACACACACACACACACACACACACACACACACACACACACACACACACACACACACACACACACACTATATAACCCTTTCCAGATTGTGTGTCTGGGACCAGATGCCAGGGAAGATCTTATGGATTCGTGAGGTTACTGGAGAGAGGTATTTGGCAATTTAGATTGCTTTGGAGAACAAAGTCCAAATCATTCAGGTCTTGGTGTTTCCCCTCTTACTGTGTGATTGCACAATCTGGATGCTAACCAGTGGCTTAAAGTGATGACTGGATGCCTTTGGTCTCTAAAGGGGATTCTCGGGTGCCACTGGAATGACGACTGGTTCCTTAGGAAGACCCAGATGACAAGTACTGTTTGCATTGTGAGGGAACATGTGTTACAGGGGTCCTACAGTTTAAAATTGTACAGCCTTTAAGGCCCCTTCACACATAACATGAATGAGGCTGAATGGCGCATGAAGAAGGAATTGCATGCCATTTGTAGAAAATTTGGAGCCGCCTCTAACGCCTCGTACACCTGATGCTACAACCATTCGTGCACACCAGCGGCCGAAAGACAGAGAGTGCCCTGTGAGAGCCCTGCCGACTGTCGGCCAAATTCCAGGTGCCACACACGAACATCGAACGCCACTCACGGAACACTCAGGAAATATGGTGCCATTCGCGCAGCCAGCAGAAAAATAGTAAGCAGGTGACCACTGCCGAGCTGGCTGTGAAATATGTCTAAATGCCCCACAAGTGTGGCGTTGCCAAGCAACACACATGTGGCGTACTAGAGTGTCGGCTGACCCCGCAACACATGTGGTGTGTGTCTTTTGTGCCCCCACCTCCCCCCCGCAACACATATGACATGCGGGGTGGGGGAAGGGGGCGAGCACACTTGCATGTAATGCTGATATGTATGTACACACGAGCACATGGGGACCGGCCAGTTACGACTGAGCGCACACAGCACGGCAAGGTGCCTCTCAGCTGATCGCCGGCCAGCCACACACTGACAGCTGGAAATGACAGCTCAGTGCACATGACATGTTAAATTAAACTCAGAGACCACAGCCAGGATAGGTATATAAATAATTACTACAATAACTACATACACAATTACTTCACAAATAACTAAGAAAAATGATCAAAGGGAAAAGAAAAGGAGAGTGACACTTTGTTCTGTGGGCTGAACGGACAGATGGGCATGTCTGCACACAGCAGTTGCTGTTAAGATCTCTGGACCTGGATGTCACAGCTGGAGAACACCTACCATGTTTTGAAGGACATGACTTTATAACTGTCCACCATGACGCGCGTGTGTGTGCCAGCTGGACAATGGACAATTTATACCACAACATGAATTTTAAGTCATATCGCCCAGCCATAACGGCCTTTCAAATTTCACAAAACTGACTAATTTTAGTTTCTAAAATTCGTCACCCAATGGCATATTTGCTTTGTTGGGATGAGGTGAAGATGGTCATAAAGACTTGTCCTACTCGACACTTACACAAAGGCAACACTCATTCACTGATAAATTTGCACAGATGCACAACTCTCCACCGTGAAGAATTAAATAACAGCATGTTGTTTCAAACATATGTCCATGTACGTTTACCATTTTTTACTGAATATTGTGCACGTGTTATGTTGAAGGCCATTCTGCGTATGCCTTTGATATTTTGCTTATTTAAATAATCGCTTTGGAGACAGAACCTTTCAGCCAACCCTTGTATGTTAAATTTGTATTTAAAAACACTGTGGTTATGTTCATGTCATATTCAATTTCATATGACCTTCAGACACTAGTTTGCAAAAACAGAAGAAATCAGGATAATAGCTTTTTCACAGCACTGAACATGGAGTTGCTCATTGGCCAGTCTCACTCCTCCTACGTACAATAACGTTACATCTGCATTTGTCCTCCTCTGCAACCCACAAATGGCTGTAGCCATAAAACGCACTGCAGTCAAAGAAAACACAGCTTCACGTCTAGTCAGATCTGGTAGCTGAGATGAATAATTAAGATCCAGTCATAAATTGATGGAGAGACAGTCCTGTGTTATTTCGGGTGCTGTGTTGTGATGTGGAGCTGACTGACAAAGCTGTTATCTAAGAAACCATACAACTTTTCAGGAGCTCGGGAACTTTACTTGTGTGACGACTGGAAGTCTAAATATAAACCCCCGATCTCAAAAAGTGTTCGATGCTCTATTTTGTACGACTGACTCCTTCTGTTTGACCAAACCAAGTCCTTATTACATACTGCACAGCCTCCATTCTCACAGGCAGCAGGTTTAATATTATAGAAAGAATACGACTGATTTAATAAGCCTACACAGCTGACTTCTTAAGTAAAATATAATGAAAATATATCAGAGGTGACTGTCAGTTATAGGTAATTGCTCATCTCTCCTGATAACCATGATAATGTGTGTCTGCTTTTTAAAGTCCTTGTGCAGCTGCAAATGGTAAATGGACTATAATTATATTACATTTTTCAATCTGAGACAGATGCTCAGAGTGCTTTACAATGACACATCACCTTCACTCATTCACACACTGACACGCTGATGTCAAGCCTGCTGCCATGCAAAGCTCTTAACTGCAGACCCAGACCAATGGTCCAAGAGAAAATGGGCACTTATGACAACAAAGTGCATCCTACATAACAGACACAGAGACTGTGACACCTTGTCTAAGAAAATCACTCAAAAAGTTCTTGGTTATTGCTTCACTGGCCTTTGACCATTATGGTTCTTCAGATGTTGAGGAAACAGAAACAAGGGGGCACAAAACAACCTGTACTTTCTGTGACTACTTGGTAGAACTTTCAACATGTGAAGCAAGAGTGCTAACCAATGGGTCCAGCTCAGTGGTTTATTACTAGTTTGCAGTCCTGGATCTTTTTAATGACCGTTGAATATAAACTCTATGTATGTCTGCACCAACTGCAGTGCTAGTATTCTGTCTTGCACAAATAAGCCCCTTTGGCTTCTCCCTTGTTTTCACTCTGGGTCACCACAGCGAATCTGAGGTGGATCTGCAAGCTGATTTGGCACAACTCTAACGCCGATGCCCTTCCTGATGCAACTTCACATTAAAAAGAGAATGGGCAGTGGTGGCCTTGAACCGGGAACCTTCCACACTGGAAACAAGGACACCAACCACTTGACCACCACCCCTACAGTTGACAGTATTCTGTCTTGTATAATCTTGCAAGAATAGGGTAAATAACCTCATGGTGTTTGGACACAAAATAGTTTCCTTCAGCACAATACCACATCTCTGATACAATACTGATATTGTAACCGTTAATATTTCCCAATACTGATACCAATCAGATATCCTTTTGCCTTGCTTAAAAGGACCAATCTGCTAATAAATATATTTGTCTGTCTGTACTTTGTTAACCTCGTCATGAAAGAAATAAGCAGCTTAAAATGTGGAATAAATATTCAACTCACTTAAATAAACATATATAAAGCCCAAAAAAATATTAAACTGTGCAATACAAGACTAATCAGACAGGATTTTGTTCTTTTAAATTTCTAAGATTTGATCCAGTCATTTTCATCAATATCGCACTGATACCAATCCAAGTTATAGTACTAGTGCGCATGAAATTGAAATCCAGAAAGTGGTTTAGGAGGGGTTCAGTTTACGAGGTCAATATCATGTGATGCATTAATTAAACACAAAAGTACAATTATCTGTCCGGATAGAATTATTTTCCTTCATGCATACATGCTGATTCCTCACTCAGCTTCTCAAGTGCTGGAATTAGGGTATCCATTGATTCTGCAAAGACCAAAGCACTGTCTTCAAAGTCAAGGTGTGTAAAATGTTCCTCACCAGCAGTAGCAACTCGATGGCTGGTTTCCACAACCCGACCCACCACCCAGACCATGCAAGCACTGAATAGTGCAGGAGCCATAGCACAATCCTGATGAACATCAGTTTTCACTGGGGGAAAACTCAGAGTCTCTGCCACCGTTTCTCACAGTATTTTTGTATAGGCTGGCTAAGATGTCCAGCAATGTCTTTGGTATCCCACAAATTTTCTAAATGTCTGAGAGAGCGGCCTGATCAACTGAATCAAATACTCTGTGAAAATAAACATAGGCTGCGAAGACACAACAACAACATTCATGACTGGATTCTATGAGTACTTGCAGCGTGTGTGTGGTCAATGCTTGATTTCCATGTTGTGAAGTCACTCTCTTCCTGTGCCTGAGCAGCAAGAAGCTGGAACTAAATGCTATCAAGAGTAATCCTTGCAAGCACCTTCCCTGGCACAGAGAGTAGTATAAAACCCCTATAGTTCTTACAATCCATATGATCACGCTTTCTTTCCAGATTAGGAAAACAAGTCCTTCATTCCAGTCCATAGGGATGAGACCGGTTCTCCAGATTGAAACAATGATTTTTTTTTTTGCAATGCCAGGAGAATAGCATCAGCTCCCATGCTGCAGATTGCTTGAGCTTGTCCTACTTTCATCTGTTTAATTGCCTTTGTGATCTCACAAACATTTGGTGGTTCACAGTTGACTAGTGAAACGCCCATAACAATCTTGGCAATGGAGATGTCTGACATCCCAGCAGGAAGAGACAACTGCTCAAAGTAGCTGTACAAGCATCACAGGATAGCACAGGCATCTGTCAAGACTGAATATTCTTCCATCATTACTGTAGTAATTCCTCTGAAAGCACATCAAGGATCACAAGAGCAGAGATAGTAAATTATCTGACCACAGATTATTCAAACAAACGGCTCCTTGTCCACTCTCGGGTCTATCACAACTCACTGTACAGCCTAGAATTTCCATCAAGATGTGCACTATGACTCCTCTGGATGATACCGTAATTTCCGGACTATAAGCCGCTACTTTTTTCACATGCTTTGAACACTGTGGCTAAAACAATGATGCGGCTAATTTATGGATTTCTACAGGCTTTCTCCTAAGTCGAAATACGTCCATTGATGCCGTCAATTGATTTCCTGAAAGCTGTGCCCTCATATGGTGTAAATTCACACACAGTGTAAATATAAGGTCTTACCTGTTTGTTATAGTGGATTAATCAAACTTTAATTCCATGTAGTGGCTGAAGAAAAGTCCTTCTCCGGCATTTTGCGCCAGAGTTGCGCCATCAGATCAGTTAGCGGAGCGAAGCCTTCTCCCCCCCACCCTTCCCCACTGGTTCTCTGTCTTTGTGCAACAAGTTGAAAAAGTCACAGCGCCTCATTAACGTCTCATTTACCACAGACTCCAGGTGATCCTGGCTGCATGCGATGAAATCTCAATAAAAAGTTAAAATTACTCAGTTCTCTGTGTGGAGCAGAGGCACCGTGCGCATGCTGGATGACGTGGATGTCAATATTTACGTGTCACCTTCAGGGAAGAAAAGCATTTACGGTACATATTTAATTAAAAGTTAAAAATCTTTCTGTCTAACATCTTTCTGTGTAAATATCTCATGTTACAACGTGGAGACCCGCGGCTTATAGACAAGTGTGGCGTATTTATGTACAATTTCTTTTTTCTTTTTAAAACTGGTGGGTGCAGCTAATATTCAGGTGCGTTCAATAGAGTGGAAATTATGGTATTTAAAGTACCCTCAGATATGAAATGTGATTGCAACACAATCCTCAGCAACTTTCACTCCCACATTCCATTCAAATCACCAGCTGTATTCATGTCTGCAAGTCCTACAGCCAAACTGCGTACAAATTCCTGGGAAACACACTGATCTTGAAGTCTAGCCAGCTTTAGTCTTGGGCACTGCGCAGGTAGCAGCCTGCAAGACCTCATGAAGTCAGAACAAGTCTGTGGTAAGATTTCACAAACAGGGCACTTATATAGACCCTACAGTTCTACAGAATTCTCCAGTGGTTTCCCAGAATCACCAGAATGATTTCCAGGATGGATATATAAATCCTTAATAATAACCACATGTGAGTGCAAACATATCAGATGACTGACTCCAGCTTGTCTAATTAAATCCTCACTTGGGTTCAAAGAACTGAATAAACTAGATTACCATGACCAGGATCAGCAGAGTTTTGATCAGCCAGGTGAGTTTGGATCATTTAAATAATGTATGAAGAACAGGGCACCGCTGTGCTACAGTGTCAAGAGAGGGAGTAAAAAGTAGTTCTTGCAATACAAGCTATCTTACTGAAGGTACAAGTGTTTGTGGAAGGACACAAGATGTTGGGGCTGATTTGAGGAGCGTAACACAAACAGCTTAGCTCCGGATATGCCTAACCAAAACAACAGATGTCAACCTATAAAACATCACAGTATCTGTAGAAACTAAACTTTTCTATGTTGTTACATAGTGAAAAAAATAGAGTACCGAACCATCAGTAATTAAATCCCCCCACTGAAATCCGTTTGGTGTGCCCACTGAACTTACTCATCGTGGACGATGGTGGGACCATCTCGAGTCATGGCCTCCTCCTTGATGACACTGATAAGCTCGAATGTGCTGCTCAGAGGAGCGTCAGGATTTGGCCATTTAGGGCACTGAAAATGTCTCACCTCTAAAACATAGTCATCCTGTGACAAACGGGGGAGAAAATACAATAAAAGTACAAATAAATTGTTTCTTCTCTCCAGATATGATATACCGCCATAATCAACACAACAATGTGGCACAAAACCCTGACTAATGATATGAAGAGTGACATACTCAGTACAATACCTGCGTGGCCTCCAGAATGAAATCATGAATGATGATCTGCTCCTCGTTGGACAGACACAGTCTGTCTTTACTGATGAGTGTAACGGTGAAAGCAATGCAGTTCATGGCCTCTTCCCGACTCGGCCAGTAAACAAATTCATCTTCAGCCTTCAGAAAAACAGAAGTCAAACATGTTTTCATGTCATTCTCTCACCAGGTGACTGGTTACATCCATAACTTAGTATTTCTTTAATGTAGGAAAAGTGTGTGAGGTTTGTCATGGATTAAACACTACACAGTTAAATAACACAGTCAGATAGAGACATTGTGCCTACCAGGCCCTGGTTATCAGGCAACATGACAATAATTTGAGCATTATGGTCCCAAATCATCCTCCAGAAGTCTGTAGTGGTATGGGGCAAGGGATGCTGGGTAATGATGAACTCATTGCTCCTGGAGTAACCCTGAGATGGCACAAATGAGCCGTTAGCATTTCTGAAGATCACTGGATGACCGGGACACTAATCATTTGAACACGTAGTCAGTGAGTAAATAAGTTTATTTTACAGAAAGGGGAGTGATGAGCACATCGTACCATTATGTAGGATGCGTTAATGTAATCTGTTCCTTTCATTCCAGGCAGAGTGGCAAGTCCTACTCGTGCTCGTTCCGCTGTGGAGACAAAGACTGAAAATGTTTTTTTTTTTTTTTAAATCACAATCCAGGCTTCATAATAATGCACAGTCATTTGGAATCCCACTGTTGCTATAGAAACAAGTACCTCCTTTTCCCTGTCAAGGCTGCAGAGAACGCACAGAAAGATTAACTTATAGGATTATGGAAATAGACTAATTTTGGAATATGACCCATCTTTTCACTTCCCGCAAACTAGAAAAGTGTAGAGTACAGAAACAGTAAAATCCAAGATTCTGATCTGATTTTCTCCAATAAAAGTGGTCAATGTTGGTTGATGTTCTTGATTTTATCCACTTGCAGAACAGTGCTATACTTCAGTGTTTAATATATTTATTGAATTTTAGCAATATACAAAAAATACAAAAAAAAACATACAAAAAAAAAACCCCACACACAAAAACAACAAACTGTCAGAAGGAAAAAAAAAATCATCCAGAATACCAGACAAAAAAAAAAAAAAAAAAAAAAAAAAAATCATGTACCACTGTTGATGGTTGACTAAAAAAGGTCAAAAATGGCCTCCAGACCTTATAAAACATCTTTTCAGAGCCCTTCATGACAAAACAAATCTTTTCCAGTTTAAGATGAAACAACACATCTTTAAGCCAGTGTGATACTGTGGGTGGGGCAGCATCTTTCTACTTGAGAACAATAAGGTGGCGTGGGAGCCGTGTTGAAAAGGCAATCAGTTTCTGACCATCGGAAGGTAATCCTAATCCCATGTAAGTAACCCCAAAAAGAAACAAAAGCAGGTTTATGGTTAGTGACTCCAAGTACATTCTTTAGCGCATCAGATACCGCCCCAATATTGTATTTTAGGACAGGACCAGAACATATGTATCAAAGTAGCCTCAGCTGATTAACATCTGTCACACGTTGGATCCACGTGGGGATAAATCCTAGCTTGTCTTTATGAAGATATACTCGGTGAAGTACCTTGAACTTAACAAGAGAATGTCTTCCACACATTGAAGATGAGTGGATTTTACTCAGTGCATCGGCCCAACCTAAATCACTAATATTTAACTGAAAATCCTGTTCCAAAGCCTCCTTGATAACAGCCATGACATCCAGATGAGAAATTAGGCGTAACATTTTAGAAATAGCTTTCTTTTGGTTTTTATTAAAAGACATTACATTGTCTATTACATTAGTGGGAGGTCTATCTGGAAATCCTGAGATGGAGCTCATCACAAAGTGCCTTAGTTGAAGGTATCTGAAAAAAAATCTGAGGCGTTCAAGCGATGTTTAGTTCACAGCTGTTCAAAAGAGGCAAATTCATTTTCTATAAAAAGGTCATTGAAGGTGGTTGTCAATCCCAGTGTGAATTACTTACGGAACATAGTGCCCTGCATAGAAGGGGAGAAGAAAGTATTTTCTACTATCGGACTAGATCGACTCATATTTGAAGATTAAAATCTTTTCAGAATTCTAACTGAATTATGAACTATAGGATTATTAACTGTTATATTTTGTGGTAGTGGAACTGATGCGCCAATTATAAAAAGACAAGGGACTACAAGAGAGTTTCTCCAACTCCGCCCATGTTGGACCATTTTTTCCAGAATGATAGTGTACCCAACATGATAAACAGCACATATTAGCTGCTGAGTAATAGTACCGAAAATTTGGGAGAGCTAGCCCACCATCCTGTTTTGATTTCTGCAGATGTTCTACGCGAAAGCAAGGTGTTTTATCATTCCAAACAAATAATGAAATCATTGAATCCAGTTTCTTAAAATATAACTTGGAAATAAACACAGGGAGGCTCTGGAATAAATACAAATATCTGGGTAGCACAGACATTTTGACAACATTCACTCTGCCAATCAATGAAGATGGGATGACAGACCATTTGTTTAAATCTTGTACATTGACTTGTAATTTATCAAAATTATTTTTAAAAAGATAACAAAATTTCTTGCTACACTGACTCCTAGATAAATGAAACTCTGCATAGAGATCTTAAAGGGTACTGTAATATTTTCTAAGGAGGATTTAGCCAAATTTAGTGCCATGAGAGTTCACTCTTATGTAGATTTAATTTATACCCAGAAATCTCTTCAAACATTTCAAGAAGCTTCAAAATAGAAGGAATACTTGTATCTGCTTTAGATACATATAGCAAGAGATCATCAGCATACTGAGATAATTTATGTTCAGTACCAAACCTTACTATACCGTGACTGGAACAATTATTTCTTATGGCTAAAGGTTCAATAGCCAAAACAAAGAGCAAAGGGCTAAGGGAAAATCCTTTGCAGGTGCCACGATGAAGACTAAATGGTTCAGAAGAATAATTATTTGTTCATACCATTGTGGAGAGGCATACAGTACTCACTTTCTACCTCTTCCAAGGAGGTAATGTTTTTTAATATAGTTTATAACCATTTTCACGAAATCTTTTGCAGCCTCCACAAGAAAGTGACTTTCAAGTCCATCAGCGACAACTAAAATGTACTTTGTGGTCAGCACAGAGAAGAACAAAGGCCCTTTGCACCTGAAAGGCAGTGAAAAACAGACATATCTTTGCCAAAAATACAAATTAAAGAAATAAAGGAAATGTATTAATCTTTACACTTTTTGTTGATTTATACACTAATTTTCCTCAATATCATTAGTATTTGTCATCAGGCAACAACAACAAAAAGAAATCCCACTGGGCCATGGGAGGATGAGAAATAGAGCCCTGCGCGGGACTAATTTTTTGTCCCCTCCCACTGAAATTCGGGCCATTACCACCCACGCCTGTTCCCACAATGTGTATTTTCAGTCCCACCTGCACCAGCAAAACGCTGAGAATTTATGCCAGTAATAGACATGCACTGATCTTGTGTCTCCTCCCTTCCCATGGCAGAAAACATGTCATATGTTTTCTGCCACGGTTTCATATATGTGTGCCATATATGGGCATGCAGTGGCTGCATCTGCATCTGTGTACCTGTTCTGCTGCTCTTGCTCTCCGCTACCCCTGTTAAATTAAAGAAGTTCATCCTGTCGCTTCCAAACCCGCAGTATTTTTCTTTTAGCTGCCCGCAGCGAAGTTCTAACTGGTCGCTCCCACAAAGTCTGCAATGCAGCCCTGCAATGAGAACCCTGGAAGGCCCCTGAAAACATGACTTTTTTTTTTCAAATCTCTCAATGGTTATTTGAAATTCTGACTGGCCCATAAATCTTTCTGAGTTGGAAGCCAGCTGGCACCTAGCCAAAAATCTATAAATCAAGGGTTGGTGTTTGGTTTTAAACAATTAAAATTTGTATAATTTGTATATGATTCATTTGAGTTTGTATTTGGGATGGATAATCAGTTTAGAAATGAGGATCAAAGTTCTGTGATCAGGATCAATGGCCATCGAAGATAAGTGATCACCAAGAAAGATGACAATCAAAGGCTATCAAAATCAAAGTTTGGGATCAAAGGACAACAATCAAAGATGAGTAATCAGCAACAAACATCAAGAAGAAATACCAGCAATCAGGATGTATCAATGTTAGAAAAGAGATCAAAGGAATAATCCTCTTACAAATACAAAGAAAGATAAAAGAAAAATAACAGAGAACAAAGAACGGCTGGAACTTGACTGAAGTATCCACTCTCTGAATGCACTTCCATTTCAAGCTGGATTGTTGCCACATAATAGCTCATACTTTTCCCCAGCCATACATGCTATCATTTGGGCTATCAGAGGTGGTTTGTGATGTGGTCAGAAATGACACTTTTGCCATCAACTCAAGTATCGTCATCAAGTATCAAGTATTTGTCATCTGGCCACTATGGCATCAGTGCCAAAGGGGCCACTGGCAGTTGCGTCTGCACAACATCTGTGTGAGCCTTCAGCAACCTTGGGTGATCATGACTTGAACATAGTCCTGGTGTGGTGTCATTTGTGAGTGTATCACACTTTCAACTCTATTTATTTTTATCTACATAGCACCAAATCATAACATACAGTGGGTAAAATAAGTATTTAACACGTCAACATTTTTCTCTGTAAATGTATTTCTAAAGGTGCTATTGACATGACCTTTTCACCTGATACCGGTAACAACCCAAGTAATACACACATATAAAGAAACCAAACCAATTAAGTACAAAAATTAAGTTATGAGCAGTAATGTGAAATGACATTTGGAAAAAATATTGAACACATGAAGAAAGGGAGGTGCAAAAAAGGCATGGAAAGCCAAGACACCACCTGAAGTCTATCAGTAATTAGAAAGCACTCCTGCCCCTTGTCAGTGAAAATTATTATCAGCTATTTCAGTCCCGTGTCTCATTACCAAGGTGTCTCACAAGAAACATCTCATGAAGAGTAAAAGCAAAGAGCTCTCTCAATATCGTCACAACCTTATTTTTACATACTGATGGCATAGGTTACAGGATGTCTGAAATTCTAGAGCTAAGAACTAAAGATCAGAGTTAACAGAAGAAGTCCACAAAACCTTCAAGATTTGAAGACTTTGTGTGGAAGAATGGGCCAAAATCACACCTGCATGCATGTGACTAGTTTCTTTATACGGGAGGCGTCTTGGAGCTGTCATTACCAACAAAGGCTTTTGCACCAAGTATTAAATAAATTTCAGTAAGCGTGTTCAATACTTTTTCCTTGTGTCATTCCATTTTGTTACACATAACTTAATTGTTGCACTTTGTTTGGTTACACACCAATTAGCTAAACTGCAGGATTGTCTTACAGACATAAAGACATGGATGACCTCTAATTTCCTGCTTTTAAACTCAGATAAAACTGAAGTTATTGTACTTGGCCCCACAAATCTTAGAAACATAGTGTCTAACCAGATCCTTACTCTGGATGGCATTACCCTGACCTCTAGTAATACTGTGAGAAATCTTGGAGTCATTTTTGATCAGGATATGTCATTCAAAGCGCATATTAAACAAATATGTAGGACTGCTTTTTTGCATTTATGCAATATCTCTAAAATTAGAAAGGTCTTGTCTCAGAGTGATGCTGAAAAACTAATTCATGCATTTATTTCCTCTAGGCTGGACTATTGTAATTTATTATCAGGTTGTCCTAAAAGTTCCCTAAAAAGCCTTCAGTTAATTCAAAATGCTGCAGCTAGAGTACTAACGGGGACTAGAAGGAGAGAGCATATCTCACCCATATTGGCCTCTCTTCATTGGCTTCCTGTTAATTCTAGAATAGAATTTAAAAATTCTTCTTCTTACTTATAAGGTTTTGAATAATCAGGTCCCATCTTATCTTAGGGACCTCATAGTACCATATCACCCCAATAGAGCGCTTCGCTCTCAGACTGCAGGCTTACTTGTAGTTCCTAGGGTTTGTAAGAGTAGAATGGGAGGCAGAGCCTTCAGCTTTCAGGCTCCTCTCCTGTGGAACCAGCTCCCAATTCAGATCAGGGAGACAGACACCCTCTCTACTTTTAAGATTAGGCTTAAAACTTTCCTTTTTGCTAAAGCTTATAGTTAGGGCTGGATCAGGTGACCCTGAACCATCCCTTAGTTATGCTGCTATAGACGTAGACTGCTGGGGGGTTCCCATGATGCACTGTTTCTTTCTCTTTTTGCTCTGTATGCACCACTCTGCATTTAATCATTAGTGATCGATCTCTGCTCCCCTCCACAGCATGTCTTTTTCCTGGTTCTCTCCCTCAGCCCCAACCAGTCCCAGCAGAAGACTGCCCCACCCTGAGCCTGGTTCTACTGGAGGTTTCTTCCTGTTAAAAGGGAGTTTTTCCTTCCCACTGTAGCCAAGTGCTTGCTCACAGGGGGTCATTTTGACCGTTGGGGTTTTACATAATTATTGTATGGCCTTGCCTTACAATATAAAGCGCCTTGGGGCAACTGTTTGTTGTGATTTGGCGCTATATAAAAAAATTGATTGATTGATTGATTGGTTTCGTTACATATATAGATTTCTTGGGTTGTTACCGACATCTGGTGAAACTGTCATGTCAAGAGCACCTTTAGAAACATATTTACTGAGAAAAATGGTGACGTGCTAAATACTTATTTTACCCAGTGAACTACTGATCCTACCCATCCCACCAACCTATGTGCAATCACACATGACAGTGGTGAGGAAAAACTCCTAAATCCTGTTTTTGTTCTCAGTTACACTGGCAGCCATTTGTTATCTTTGTAATGGTTATCAGCTTTATGTGTTTAATACAAAAGCTTGTCTCTGTATGCTGTGACAAATCTGATGAGGTACTCACAAGGAACCACTGATGAATTCCGGTTTTTCTCCTTGTTGCAGTCTTTGTGGGCGCTAAAGCATTCCACAAAGCGCATGTTGCACTGAGTCAGCAGCTGTATGAGAAGCAGAGGGCAAAGACAAACAAATCAAAAAGAGCTGCTGATTATTCCACCGAGGTGCTGCAAATTAAAATAAAACTCCTAAAATAAGATATGTTGTTTCACACCTTGTAGAACAGAACAAATATACAAGTGAACCCTGACAGAAGTGACAATGTTTGGGGTTATTAGTTCCTCTCTCCTGATGTTGAAAGCAATGGCACTTGATGAAACATTCATGCAGCTTTGCATAAGGTAGCAGGGGTGACAGACGTGACATCAAGCAACGCTTTGAATCTATTCCTGTTTTGAACAACCACAGCACACATTCCTAACAAGCGTCTGATCCAAAAAAAGCACCCGTTTCAGTTGGAGGTGCCGGTGATGTTGACAGCTCGTCTAACCGGACCAGTCAGACTCGCGGGTTTACTCACCCTGAACTGCTTCTCCAGCCGTGTGCGGCCTGTCGAGTTGGGCGTGAGGATGCTGTTCACATAACTATGAAGCTGCCAGGCGGGAACCTCTGTCTCTCTGCTCAGGATCGCCTCCATCAGAGCATCGTGGATGAAGACATACTGCTCCTGTTAGCAGGAGAAAGCAGACACATGGGGAAAGAGTAAAAACAGCAGTAAGTGGACTTATGGGCAGTGGTGAGCACAGATAACCAAAAAATTAACTTCGATAACAGATAATAAGACAACTGAAAAGTTATCTTTGATAAAGACAAACCGATAAACCACCCAAAAATGTATCGGAAGTTACAGATAATCGATAACCGATAAATTCCGGTGTTGTCTCTGATATCTGTGATTACTAAGAAGCAAATTAATTTTAACACAATCGCTTTTGAAAGCATCAAAAGCGACAGGAGACCCAAAGAATGAGCCAGAATGTTTGATTACGGTACCCCCTGTAGAACACAGCACAGACGAATCCTGAGAGCACCCACAAAATCAGCTCTCTACTAATCATAATCATCATTTTTCTTTCAACATTCTGCCCCTGCTGGAAGCGCTTGTTTATTACAGCGCTCCCAGCACAGAGTCACTCAGAGAGCAGCCATAAAGCCAGCTCTCTATCAATTACAACACTCCGGTCAGGCGGAGGTCTTGAAAAATAAAGTCATACTAACTTATGGTTTTGTGAAAATACTGATAGAATAACTCCATTAATGTCAATTCTGTCATTTGTACAAAGTTAAAATATAACATATATCTTTTAATGTTGAATAAGGCACTAATTCTGAGGATTTGTAACAAACACAGACTGCAAAGCATTCTGGGTAAAAGTGCCTCTGCTAAACACTGATTGGTTCATTCATTCATTATGCAAACCAACACGTTAATGTGACGTGTGTCGTGTGTTGGTTTAAAGATAAATGTGCTTTTGTAAAATATTCCATTTTTATTTGTAAAAACAGGCATTTTTACGGAGCCCTGGAAGTGTCATCGCAAAATGTTTTGCATGTGGAGAGAATGTCAATCAATCAATCAATCAATTTTTTTATATAGCGCCAAATCACAACAAACAGTTGCCCCAAGGCGCTTTATATTGCAAGGCAAGGCCATACAATAATTATGTAAAACCCCAACGGTCAAAACGACCCCCTGTGAGCAAGCACTTGGCTACAGTGGGAAGGAAAAACTCCCTTTTAACAGGAAGAAACCTCCAGCAGAACCAGGCTCAGGGAGGGGCAGTCTTCTGCTGGGACTGGTTGGGGCTGAGGGAGAGAACCAGGAAAAAGACATGCTGTGGAGGGGAGCAGAGATCGATCACTAATGATTAAATGCAGAGTGGTGCATACAGAGCAAAAAGAGAAAGAAACAGTGCATCATGGGAACCCCCCAGCAGTCTACGTCTATAGCAGCATAACTAAGGGATGGTTCAGGGTCACCTGATCCAGCCCTAACTATAAGCTTTAGCAAAAAGGAAAGTTTTAAGCCTAATATGTGCATGTTTTATTAATGCCGTGCACACGTTTGATGATGTGTGCATGTTTTAAAACTTTTATGATGTTGTAAAACGTGCACTCAGTATTAGTAAGTAAGTAAGTAAATTTATTTATATAGTGCCTTTCACAGACATAAGTCACAAAGCACTTCACAGGTTAAAATGCAATAATAAATAATGAAAACAGATAAAACAAAGGACAAGGTTAACAACTGGTCAGTTCTGAAAAGCCTTATCTTGACACATAAATGTTGGCTTTACACTGTGCGTGTTTTGGCCATTTTTCAGATGATTTTTTATTCGTGCGAGAATTTTATGGACCGAGTTTCAGGTCAATCGCGCGTCCTGCATCATGTAGTGGAGTAACAAGCTTTAACATCTCACGACCACCTCCTGCTGCTGAAGAGCTTCATGCATCCAACCGCAGAGCTGTCTTGTAATGTTTTTTTTTTTTTGTTTTGTTTTTAAACTTAATTTGTAGAAGAAAAAAAAAAGCCAAAAAGTTGATTTGACCACCATCTGATATAACGGGTTAAAATAAATAGAACACTGCCATCTACTGGTACCCAGATGCTTAGTACTTCTTGGGGCGAATACTGCCATGAACACTACTGGCCAGTAGATGGCAGTAGCGAGCGGCCTTGAAAACCTGCCAAACAAAATTCCAGATAATCCGTGTCTGCTACATTTAACTTTTAAGATGCGTGGAATTTAACAAACACAAATACACTAACGTCTATAAACCCAGAGAATATATTCACGAGAGTTTTATGCACTAGAGTTTAATGCTGTTGTCCGTGGAGCTTGAACCGAGTGTCTGAAATGCATTTGTCCTGTCGTGAACGTCTGAGATTACCCTATGGTACCCATAATGCATTGCTGCCTGGCACAGCATGTGCTCACAAAACCTTAAAAATTAGCACATTACTTTAAAACGAAAACATATATCTGATATTTTCACTTTATAAAGCTTCAGACATGAAAGTAATTTTAAATAACTTGTCCAAAATGAGTAGGTTAAAATTTGAACCATAAGTTAAAAATGTATGCCTCTGGATAACTTGGTGATATTGCGATCGTATCAGTATGGTGTTAAAGGAAATTATTTTTTTGGTCTCCAGTTCTCCTTTGCTTACAGAGGATAAAACAACATACCTATTAGGAAACTTTCAACAGGTAGGTCTCAACTGCTTTAATAGTTTTAAAAATGTTTTTCACTGTTCAGTTTAGTTTACTACGTTATCGGTCTAAAAGTTATCGGACGGCAATTCATCGGAAGATAATTAGTCCGATGATGGTTTTTAAATTTATCTAAAAAGATAATCCGATAATGAAAACATTATCTTCGATAATTATCTGTTAACGGATTATCGGAAGTGTGCCCACCACTGCTTATGGGAATACCTTGGAAATAACTGGACTAAATTATGGAGACATAATTATGCATTATGGAGAAGAACAGTGTGACTACTAAAATATGATGAATGGCCGGTCCAAGTTCAATCAGATTAAAACAACAGGAAAAACGATTGATTAATCAATCCACAGACTTGTCAACAACTGTTTAAAGCATCAGTGTATCTCCTACAAGAAGGTAATATTTTTAGCGCAGTTTGTCAGCAGGATTTTGCAAAAACTTTCTCAAGGCCAATTTTTAGGACATTTGCTGGAGGGGTGGAGTATAGGCCAAAGTCGAATCCACAAAAGGATTTTTTAAAAACATTTGTCAGAAAATATTGCAGATCTTCATGAAAAAAAAAAAACTGTAAAGTTTACAGTGGTAATATCTAAGAATGTGTTGGATTTAGGGCCCTTGCATCTTGACGATCTGAGGTGCACAGTCACTAGCACAAGTGCATTTAGGGGTGTGTCCAACTCCACTTTGCTATTTATATGGCGCAAAATCTGAGTGCATAGTAAGGTGCATTGTGCAAGGGGGCTGTATTTCGTCACTCAAATAGTCATGGTTGTGTTTTGGGTGTAACATGGAATTAACCAATCAGACCAGAATTTTTCATACCCTTTAAAAGCTGGAATGCAATAAGAATATGATGCACTGCTATTCTGTAAGCAGATTTAATGGAACTGCACCAAAATGTTGAAGTAGCCAACAGAGAGCAGACACCAATACTCCCTGAGGTGAAGCAGCAAGGTTTTTTTTTTTTTTTTACATTTTCAGTTGTCTTTGCTTTCATTGTAATACAAGCAGAGTGCATGCATGTTGTTAACCCACTTATCAATCAATCAATTTTTTTTATATAGCACCAAATCACAACAAACAGTTGAAGCATCTGAATATTGCCCTACACAATTACAACAAGTCTGTGCTCAACCTTAGACCATGTTTTTGGTGGTCTATGGTACAAATGTTTTCTGCTGTGATATGATGGCAGTTAATCAACAGTATGCCTGATCATAGCTCATTTCAGACCAGCACACCAATGATTTAGGTAACTTGGGCCCTAGGTGTGAAAACAAGAACTGCATTGGTTGTACACTAGCAAAAATACTTGAATCGTGCTATGAGCTGCTTTATGCTAGGTGGAAGATACGGCCCCTAGTGCAGACTGTTAAAAACACACACAGGTCTGAACAAACCTGAACAATATTTCAGGTTTGTGCATGATTAATTATGAGTGTTGTTATCAATAAAATCTAAAAAAAAAAATACACCTGCTCCCGGGGAAAAACCGTGCGTGCACACACGCACGCACACACACACACACACTATGAGTGAAGTTATTATTAGTTTTTTTTGTATAGAAATAATGTTAAATCTATTACAGTAGCAAGCAGGACTAAAAGAAAGCCTCTCATAGAAGAGAGGCCTTCATGGAAGCCTTCACTGTCTGAGAGAACTTTTAGTTGTTTGGATAATTTCTCATGAACATATGCTATTTTTTTTATTACCACTTTTCAAATGAAGATTGGTTAGCTTCCTCTGTTTGATATTACTAAATCTGACAAAACCATATATCTGAAGACAATTCCTTTGGAAACAGGAAACATTGACTTTTTTTTTAAACAGCTTGATATTTTATTGACAAAGTGATTAATCAGTTTATCACTGTAAAACATGATATTCACAAAAAAGGAAATACAATAATAACAACAAGAACTTACAACCCTAAAATGAAACCGTCTTAAGACTGTGTGTATTGGCAGATTAAGAACTAAGCATTTCATAAAAACAAGAGAGATCATTTTTCAACTTTGCTTTCCATCATCTGATGTCATTAAGATCAGAGGTCTGATGTATTAGTTTGCACAAAGAGAGCAGAAATCTATGCAGAAAACAGTGTTTCAATATCTCATCTCTGACCTGACCTTAGACCCAAGAGCAAGTTTACCCACAAAGTTTGAAACTCCTCATTGTATTTTGAAGACATCACCGTAGACAGTCAAACAAACAGACACCATTTACCATAATTTATGCTTTTATTGTAGGATCAAATCAAATATCTTCTTAACCTAAATACAGAAATATCAAACAGACTTTTTTTAAAGTCAGAAAAAGATTTGTCTTGAGCTTGACTCATATGTTGCAGTTTAAATCCTTCACATTGTTCATGACCTTTAGCTGAGCTTTCCAGAGTATCAAACTGAATTCATTCCACAACTGCTCCATCTTTAACCTTTGATAACACATTCTTTTTTTAACAGATGGAGTCCAACTTCCCACCTGAAGATTTAGAGTTTCTTACCTCTGTCTGGACTAGGTAGTTGCGTTGTGTGCGGATATGTTTGAGAAAATCCAAAACGCTGATGGTGCTTTTGTCCCGGATTTGCTGCAGCATGCTGTCAATGACAATATAAGTTCCCGTGCGTCCAACCCCTGCACTGAAGAGCAGAGCACAAAGCAATAAGCATCATGGCTGGCCCATAGAGGGAGCTGTTAACTCAGTCAGCAAACATCAAGTCTAACACTCGGTGACGTTCATTGAGCTCCAGAACACGGTGGCGTCAGTACCTGCAGTGCACCAGCACCGGACCCATGTCTGCAGTGCAAGCCGCTGACGAGCGACTGATGAAGGTGAGCACGGGGAGTGTGTACTCTGGTACTCCCATGTCGGGCCACTGAGTGTAGTGATACTGAACCACCACGCGCTCATTCAGCCTGCCTTTCTGGTTCCCTTTCTGACCCTAAAGTAAAAAACACAAATGTCACAAAAGTGAGTACACAACATGGACACCCTGCACCAAATATCACAACACCGATGCCTTACCTTTTTAACTTTCATGTTCCTTATAAGAAAATGGTGCAGCGTGTAACAGGCGTGCACTTTGGTGCTTTTCAAGGTCACCACAATGTTTCCGTACCGCTCACTGTTCTCTGTTGGCCAATACTGGTCACATTTCCTCTGAAGGCAACAACAGTGGCAAAGAGTGAAATTTAAGCACATCAGAAATACAAAAACATAACTCAATCTACTGAGTGACAGAAGTGAACATACTCTCCCTTTCTCCACAAGGTTGGTGATCATAATGATGATTCCGGTGTTTTGTTCCCACACCATCCTCCAGAAGTCATCAAATGTAGATTTCAGAGGACCCTGGGCAGCTATGTATGCTCTGGGATGGTTGTATCCCTGAAAGGACAGAGATGTAAAAAAAATTCACTTATAAATAATTGCTGAAATATCCTAATGAGTAAATGAGACTTGTCAATGGTCAGGCAAAGAGTCTGACATGATGCCTGTCAGCTGTCAAACATTGTCCTATATTAAATAAATCTAATGTTATATTAGGAAAACAAGGTAAAATATTAAAATCAATCAAACAAAAACACTTATGGGCATAACTTTAAGAAGTAGAAACACATAGTTGATTTGTGGGTATGGTGGACTTTTAACTCCTGAATCATTGCCCTATTGACTGGGTTTTGCTCAGAGTCACCACAGCAGATCCACATGTTGATTTAACACAAGTTTAAGATATTCTTCCTACACAATGCCGCATATAAAAGCTGATGTTTTTAATATAGATTTTGCATAGATGAAACAATCATTAAAGGAGAGCATGTTTGATTGCTAAAAATGTTTTAAATATAACGCAATGCTAAAATACTCTCGGGCGTATGAGCATTGTCTTCTTTATAATTTACAATTGTTTAATTGGTATTGCAAGGACCACAAAGGACATAAGTGTTTATGCTGTATTGTGTTATCTGTGTATCACTGATATATTCACCTCTGTATGTTTATATTGATGTTGCGGAATAGACTCAATCAATAAATCAGAAACAATATTTTATTTATGTTTTAACGGTGTCTGCAGGAGGGCGTGTGTGTGCGCATACACAAGTTTTTGAAAAGGGTGGAAGTTAGCTTTGACCGTGTGTGATACGCATGTATGCGTATCACACACACTAATATCCACGAGATGGCTTGTAAATCACTCCAAAGGTGTTATCAGGTTACAAAAACAATGTTTTCAGTTTTAGAAGTGTTTATTTATCACTAGCTTTTAAATAATATATGACAAAGAGGTTATAATACACAGAAATGAAATGCAGTTAGCAGCTAGCAAGACCAGCCAGTGACATCACCACACTAACATCCACGAAATGTCTTGTAAACCACTCCAGAGGTGTTATCAGATTACAACAATAATGTTTTCAGTTTTAGAAATGTTTATTTATTGCTAGGTTTTAACCCCCTACCACCCGCCTCATTTTGGCTTGTCAGTATCTCACAAAAAAAAGTGAAATTTCCCATCAATGGGATATACAGGCTTAGAAGAGGTTAAATAATATATGATAAAGAGGTTATATTTACACAGAAACGAAATGCAGTTAGCAGCTAGCATGACCAGCCAGTAACATCACCACGCTAACATCCGTGAGATGTCTTGTACATCACTCCAGAGGTGTTATCAGGTTACAAAAACAGCATTGTTTGGCCAGAAACTAATTGGCTTTGGAGCGCAAGAAAGACAACCCAGTGACGTCATGGTGCTGCTCTACTCTGATTGGCTGTCAACCCCCCCCCCCCAAAAAAAAAACAGATTTGTATGATTCATAGCATAAACAGAGGAAACAAAGTGACAGTTTAACCTCTTAAAATAGGTCAAGGTTAGTCATCTTTGAACTTGTCCAAGGTCTGTGTCTCAAGAATGTTCCCTGTGAATTTGAAGACCCAGGAAGCAATAAGACTAGAATTATGTTGCACACAGACAGACAGATGGATGATGGGCGCAAAGCCTTTGCAATATCCGATGGCCATATTTTGATGGCCTCGGGTAAAAATGACGAGTGGGTTGGGCAATAAGTCCTAAAATTAATATCACTGTATTTTTCACTTTTTGGATGTTGGTGGTTTCATATCACAGTATCTTTTTTTTTTTTAATTCAACCATGTTTTGGGAGAGGTAGCATGTCTTGCCTCTTTGTCAATAAAAAACTTTGATAATCTGTTAAGTACACAGACTCTATCATTGTTAACTGGGAGATGTGGGAGATCACATGTGAAGGGATGATCTTTTAACAATGTGAGGTTAAATGTAAACATTTGGGGTGTATTTCTGTTACTTATGTCATATCAGGTGAATCTGAAATCAGTCACAGAATTGTGGGACTTTGGAGATATTCACTATTAGACATCAACCACGATATGACTCCTTTAATAATTACCTCATTTCAGCAACAGTTTAAGCTGGACTATTTTCATTTTCAAATATGTTCCTTTAAAGTTATATTCTGGACAAAGACCTTCATGAATCATAAATAAATTTTCAGTTTTACGTCTAACTATCTATGGCCATATTTAATTAACAACCGTTAATGCTTACACAAGTGTCACAACAGAATCAGTTTATCCATATTTTCATGACCGTGATGACTGAATGTGAAAATGACTTTGTAACTAGCTACATCTAAATAATATCTCTCTATGTCATGTTCCAGACATGTCCAGGGCTCAGAAAAATATAGAGAAGTCACATTACGAGCGTGCGCGTGTGTGTGTGTATGTTGGGGGGGC